>NC_063345.1:45948957-46011384 GCF_021869965.1 Rhincodon typus
TATGATGCTGCTTGGCCTGCTGTGTTCATCCAGCCCTGCACCTTGTTTTCTCGGATTCTCCAGCATCTGCAGTTCCTACTATCTCTGATTGATTTCCTTTAAGCTTTTTGATGTTGTGTATGATGTCAACCAAGGAGAATGGGGGTCAGGAACAAAGGACATGACCAAACTTAATGCACGAGTGAGAACATTGGAGGTTTCTACATAGTGGCTTAACTCAATCTCCAGTACTGAAGACAAGTACTAATGCCTGTTGAAAGAGGGTGATCAGACTACAACATGTAGAAAGTGCACTTTGCAGGCATGCAAAAATGGATGTGGTGTTTTGTTTCATTTGTTAATTGACAGAATGTAGATATGGCTGGCTGGGCCAACATTTATTGCCTATCCCAAATTGACCTTGAGAAAGTGATGGTGACTGCTTTCCTGAACCATTGCCATCCAGGGATGAAAGGTACATATGCATGGCTGTCATTGGAAAATGCTAGGATTTTGACTCAGTGACAATGAAGTGATACAGTTCCAAGTCAGGAATGTGTGTGGCTTGGAAGGGTTCTTGCAAGTTGTGACATTTCCATGCACCTGCTGCACATATCATCCTAACTGGCGGAAATATTGGATTTGAAAGGAGCTGTTGAAAGAGATCCATGGTGAATTTCTGCAGTGCACCTTATAGGTGGCACACACTGCTGCTACTGTGCATTGGCGGTGGAAGGAGTGAATGTTAATGGTAGTGGATAGGGTACTAATCAAGTGGGCTACTTTGTCCTGAATGGGATTGAGCTTCTTGAATGTTGTTGAGCTCCACTTTTCCATTAGACTCTTAATTTATACATTAGATGGTGGTCAGGCTTTGAGCTGTCAGAACGTGGGTACTTCATTGCAGATTTCCTCGCCTTTGATCTGCTCTTGTAGTCACAGTATTGACACAGTTAGTCCAGTTCAGTTTCTGGTCAATGGTAACCCCCAGCATGTTGATAGTGGGATAAATAATAGTACAATGTCATTGAATGTCAAAGGGAGATGGTTATATTTTCTCTTATTAGAAATGCTCATTGCTTGGCATGAATGTTACTTTCCACCTAGCAATCCATTCCTGAATGTTGTCCAGATGTGCACGTTTCATGATCTGAACAGTTGTGAAAAGCTGGACACTATGCAAACATTAGTGAACAATTACTATAAACCCACAGACTCCCATAGCTACCAAGACTGCACTTCCTCCCACCATGTATCCTGTAAAAACTCCATCCGGTTTTCCCAATTTCGCCGTCTCCATCGCATACTCCCAAGCATCCCAGAGATATGCCTTTTTCAAACAACACTCTTTACCCCCTCTGTCATCCACACCACCCTCCACCGCACGTCCTCCATTCCCCACTCCACAACTCTTAACCACCAACTCCGCTCCAAACATAATAAAGATAGGGTCCCCCTTGTCCTCACTTTCCACCCCACCAGCCTCCGCATCCAATGTATCATCCTCAAACACTTTCCCAATTCCAATTAGACCCACCACTCGGAACATCTTCCATTCCCCACCCTTCTCTGCCTTCCATAAGGACCACTCCTTGGTTCGAACCACACTCCCCACCAACCACTCCAACCCATGCGGTACCTTCTCCTGTAACCGTAAAAGATGCAACACCTGCCTACACACCACCTCCATTCAGGGCCCTAAACAGTCCTTCCAAGTGACACAGAGCTTCGCCTGCATCTCCTGCAACCTAGTCTATTGCATTCGGTGCTCCCGATGTAGTCTTCTCTATGTCGGTGAGACCAAACATAGTTTAGGTTACCATTTCATAGAATATCTTCGCCTGGCCTGTAACAATCAACCTAACCTCCCAGTCACTGCCCATTTCAGTCCCCCACTCACTCCCCCTCCGACATGTCCGTCCTCAGCCTTCTCCAGTGTCGCAGTGACTCAGAACACAAATTTGAAGAACAACACATTATCTTCTGCCTGGGCATCCTACAGCCCGGAGGACTCAACATTGAGTTCTCCAATTTCAAATAACCTTCCCATCTATCCCCCACCTCCTCCCTTCCATTCCACCTTCTGACCCTCCCTTCCAGCTACCAACCGGATTCATTCCTCCCATCGACCAACCAGGTCATACCTATCACCAGTGTCCATCTATCAACACCATTCTGCCTCCACCCCCCAGCTTATCTGCAGTTCCCCCTAACTCCACATCCAGTCCTGAAGAAGGGTAATACCCGAAATGTTGACTGCTCCTTTCCTCCAGCTGCTGCCTGGCCTGCTGTGTTCTTCCAGCCTCCCGTTTGTCTATCTTGGATTCCAACATTTGCAGTTTTTTTTGTCTCTAGCAAACATTCTATTTCTGATGGAAGGAATGTCATCGATGAAGCAGCTGGATTTAAGATTGGTCTTAAGATTTTACCCTTCTGAACTCCCGTACTCATGTACTGGGGCTGAGCTGCTTTCCCTCTAACCAGTACCACCAGCTTCCTTTGTGTTAGGTATGATTCCAACCTGTGGAGAGTTTCTCACTATTCCAATTGACTCCAGTGTTACTAGGGATTCTTAACGACCTACTTAATCAAATGCTGTTTTGATGTCAAGGGAAATCTCACCTCACCTCACCTCTGGAGTTCAGTTCTTTTGTCCATGTTTGGACCAGGGTTTTAAAGAGGTCAAGAGCTGAATGGCCCTGGTGGAATCCAAACTGGGTATCAGTGAGCAGGTGATTGTTGACCAAGTGGTGCTTGTTGGAACTGTTGATGACATACTCTATCACTTCGCTAACAACCAAAGTAAATTGATAGGGTGGTTATTGGCTTCATTGGATATACCTGAGCAATTTATCACATTGTCTGGAGATGCCAGTGTTGTGGCTGTACTAGAACAGCTTGTCTGGTGCACAGCTAATTCTGCAGTACAAGCTTTCAGTTCTATTGCTGAATGTTGTCACAGTCCATGGCTTTTGCAGTGTTCAGTGCTTTCAACCACTTCCTGATTTTACAGGGAATGAATTGAATTGGCTGAAGATTACAACTATGGTACTGGGACATCAAGAAGGTGCCAAAATGGATCATCCACTTGGCTAAAAATTGTTGCAAATGTTTCAGCCTTATCTGACCTGATGTGCTGGACTCCATCATTAAGGATGGGGATATTGTAGATCCTCCTTCTCCTGGTCGTTTTTCAATTATCCAGCAGCATTCACCATCGGATTTTCCAGGACTCCACAGCTTAGATCTATGATTGCTAAGCCCTGTCTGCTTACACTTCTTGACATTCAAGTAATCTACATTGCAGTTTCATACGTTGTTAATTTATTTTTCAGATTCCTAGTACAGCTCCTGCCACGCACTCCTGCACTCTTCGTTGCAATAGAGTTGATCCCCTGGCTTACTGGTAATGGATGGAGTGGCCCATTCGATTACAGATTAAAGTTGAATAAAATTCTCCTGCTGTTGATGCCCGACAGCACCTCATCGATGACCAATCATGATTTACACACAGATGAAAGGAAATTTTACATTATTACTTACATAGTATCACAATCACAAATAGGTTCAGGAATTCACAAAATGTGGTGCTCAGTTGACCCCAGTAACTTCAAGTATTCAATGAATACCCATAATAGAGGTTTTGTAATTGATCTAAAGCAGAAAGAAATTGGAGAAGATAAAGGCTAAAGAGAAAAAAAAATCTGTAGAATAAAAGAGATGATACTGATTGCTGGGCAACTGACATTGCTGATGTCCATTATATTTTATTCTTAGTATTGTGAAATCTTACTGGAAATGTCTAGAGATCATAATGTTGGAAATCAAATGAAAAATGATAATTATCATATTTTAAGTACAAAACATTCAGCAGCACATTGGTATTGCAACCCCAGTTAGGAAGGCAGAATGTAGAACAGCTGAAGTAAACTTGCAATAGAGCCCTAACCTAAGATTAACAGAGAATGTAGCAAAGCCTGCAAATTAAAAGAACACATCTTAGATGTAGAGTGAACAAAGAATGCAGCGAGCAGACCTGAAAACCTATTAAGGTATAAAACAGCATTAACTGAGAAAATAGCACATGATAAAGATAAAATGCAACACAATAGAAGCACATAATGCAACATAACAGAAAATAGGAAGGAATTCAAATTTTGACTAGAAGATAAATATGTTCAAGAATAAAAATGTAATTCCAACCAACCAACTGCCTATTCACTCCCTCAAGAAGATATTGCTATGCTACACCACCCAATATGTTCTCCCAGGATAGGTTTCTTGGTCAATAAAGGATGGTATCTGCTGAAACACTTATACTGGAATGGGGCTAATTTCATAGTTATGATCCCTTTTGTGTAAAATATCTGCTCATTCATTCTTGGTTATGTTTACATTGAATTACTCAGTGCGAGGACTGTGCTTTGAGGCACGAAGTTTTGCAAAATGTTTATTTTTAACTGAAATTCTCAAGAAATCTAGATCCAAATATTTCTTGGCAAACCCGACTCAGCCGCAATGCGAACAATAGAGTATTTAATGCCGTCTCTTACCGTGAAAGCTGGTTTTAATCAAAAAGAGAATTTTATCTTTCCATATACATCCCAAGTTCACTAACCAATATATAATGGAAAATAAAATCCTTTCATTTCAAAACTGCCTGCTTAATATACACCCTTTGTCAACTCATAGTGAAACCTGTTTTTTCTCATTTTGACCTGGATGGCATAGTTCACCTGATTCTACAGGAACAATACTTTTACATGCCTGAACTTCCAGTGCATTCCCCTAGTAGGCAGCTTTTCTTGCTGGAAACACTCAGGCAGAAATTACTATTTAGATCTTTCCTCTCTCTTAACTTTCACCTTTTGCTGTCTGAATGAGCTGGTTAATGTTGGTATATGATTCTGGCCACTCTCCAGTAACCTCACACAAGCTTGAAGTTGCTTGTTGCTTTGCCTGGTACTGAGTACTCATACACTAACAAGAGGCGTTGGATAGCAATCAGGGTGTCAATCCCGAAAAGATTTTCCACTTCACAGCCCATATTGTTCACCCATCCTGCCATTGGTGATAACTCAACCTGATAAAGACTGAACGTGGAACACACTGATCTGAATGTTTACTGTACTTACAACATGCAGAAATTCCTTCTTTGATGACAAAGCAGTGCTGTATCCCTTTCCTTTCAGACCAAGTTACTGAGTTAAGTTGCAACAATGCTAACAGCAAGTGAAAGCTATCCTGAACTGAGGCATCAGTTGATTCCTACTTGGACAAAGGAAGAGAGGAATCTGGACAATTGCACTACATAAAGAAATATAAAACTGGGAAATCAAAAATGATTGAGTAGCCCTAAGTGATGATATACTTATTTGTTGAGATTACACAGTAGTGAGAGATGATATTAGCTTAAATGAGTATGATGTAGAATCAGTTTGGGCAAAGATTACAAATAAGAAATGTGTTGTGGGAGTAGTGTGTAGACCCCTTAACAGGAGTTCCACGGTAGGACACAGTATACAAGAATAAATAAATGAGGTGTATAAGGAAGATATTGCAATATTCATGGGTAACTTTAACCTACATGTAGATTGGGCAACAAACTGGCAAAGATAGCCCAGAAAATAAGTTTGTAGAGAGCATTTGGAACAATTTATTACAGAAGAACATCAGTATATAGAAGGCCACAAAGCCAACCAGGGAAACTCAGTCTATTTTTGACCTGTTAATATACAATGTGATAGGACAAATCAATGACCTCATGATAAAGGAGCATCCAAGCGACAGTCATCATGACATGATAGAATTTTACATTCAGGTTGAAGGGGTTAGGTTTGCTCCAAGGTTAGTGTTTTAAATCTTAATAAGAGTAACCACAAGGGCATGATCAGCTGGCTAAAGTGAATTCAGGAACTAGGTTATAAGATAGGACAGTAGAATTGCAGTGGTAGACTTTTGAGGACATACTTAATAGTTCTCATCAAAGATTTATCCCAGTATGAAAGAAAGGTTCTTTGAATGGATGCATCTTCTGTGGCTAAATAAGGAAGTTAAGGATTGTATCAAATTGAAAGAAACACTGCACAAATCTATTAATATTGTGTTAGGTGAGAAGGTTGGACAGATTTTAAGAACAAGCAAAAATTGACAACAATAATTAAGATAAAGAAAACAGAGTATGAGAGAGAGCTAACTAATAATATAAAAACAGAGAGAAAGAGTTTCTACAAGTATTTAATAGGTATTGTGACTAAAGCTTTTGTTCGTCCTCTACAGAGTGAGATAATGGAAAACAATGAATGTGTTATGTTAATCTTCATTGTTGAAGATTGAGAAGATTTCCCATAGATACTTAAAAATGAAGAAGTAAAAGAAATGGAGGAACTTATAACAATCAGCATCACAAGTGAAAAGACTAGGAAAACTAATCGACCTAAAGGATGACTAGCCCCGGACCACATAGCTTACATCCTAGGGTCTTTAAAGAAGTAGCTGTACAAGTAGTAGAGTCACCTTCCTGGAAGGGTTCTCGTAGAAAGTACCAAATGTAACACCTTTATTCTAGAAAGGAGAGAGACAAAAAGCAGGAACATTTAGACCTGTCAACCTAACATCTGTCATAGTGAAATTGTTGGAATCCATTATTAAGGAGGTTTGAGCAGGACACTTAGAAAATCAGAACAGGAACAGAAAGGAAATTCATGTTTAGCCAACTTATTTTTTCAGGAAGTAACAAGTAAGACGGACTAAAGAAACCTAAAGACCCAAGGGTATATATTTGGGTTTCCTCAACACATTTGACAAGATGCCATATCAAAGGTTACTACACAAGATAAGAACACATGTTTTGGGGGTTAGGTATTAATATGGATCATGGATTGGTTGGCTAATCATAAGAAGAGCGTCAAGATAAATGGTTAATTTTAGTTGACAAGCAGTAATCAGTAAAGTGCCACAGAGGTCGGTGCTGGGGTCCAAGCAATTTATAATCTACATCAATCACTTGGATGAAGGGACCAAATGTATAGTAACTAAATTCATGGAAGATCGTTAATATGTGGAATTCTCTTCCCAGAAGGCAATGAATTTATCCAGGACTGAGTTTGACTTTTGACACACAAGTGGATTAAGGTAGACAAACAGAAAAGTAGAGTTGATGCAAGAACCAGTTCATCTATGACCTCATCAAAATGGCAGAGTAGGCCTAAAGGGTCTAATGGTCTACTCCTCAGCCTATGTCATATGTTCCCATTCTTACACTTATAGAGAGCCTTTCATAATTTGCGAATATCACAGAGTGCGTTTATAGTCAAATAAAGATTTATTCTAGGGTATATTATTTTTATAATGTAGGAAACAACATCAATTGTGCACAGTAAGATCCCACAAACAGCAGCATAACAATGTCTAAATAATCTGTCTTTGTGAATTTGACTGAGGAATAAGTATCAGCCAGGAAACTAAGGATCACTCAGCTTCCCTTCTTTGCAATTGCACCATGAGATGTGTTACATTGACCTGCAGGGGTTGGTGCAGGCTCAGTTTCACATATCTTTTGAAAACTAACACCTAGAATCACAGATAATTCCAGCTGAATGCAATTGGCACTTTGTCTGGTCCTGGCTCTTTGAAAGTGCTGTTCAACTAATCATATTCTCCTTTCCTTTCTAATAGCCCTAGATTATTTTTTCCTTTAAGCATATATCCAATTCCCTTTTGAAAATCATTACTAAGTCTGTTTCCACTATCCTTTCAGATCATGCAATCTAGATCCTAACAATAGATAACAAGGTGTAGAACACAGCAGGTCAGGCAGCATCAGAGGAGCAGGAAAGCTGAAATTTCAGGTCTGGATCCTTCTTCAGAAATGGGGGAGGGGAAGGGGACTCTGAAATAAATAGAGAGAGGGGGAGGCGATGGTAGAAGGTGGATAGAGGAGCAGATCGATGGACAGAAGACGGACAGGTCAAGGAAGTGGGGATGAAGCCAGGAAAGGGGCGAGTATGTAGGAAGTGGGGGTGGGGGTTGGTCAGTGAAGTGGGAGGAGCGGATAGATGGGAGAAAAGACAGACAGGTCAAGGAAGCGGGGACGAGATGGGCTGGTCTTGGGATGAGGTCAGGGGTGGGGAGATTTTGAAGCTTGTGAAGTCCACATTGAGACCACTGGACTGCAGGGTTCCCAAACAAAATATGAGGTGCTGTTCCTCCAGCCTTCGGGTGGCATCGTTGTGGCACTGGAGGAGGCCCAGGATGGACATGTCATCCAAGGAGTGGGAGGGGGAGTTGAAGTGGTCCGTGACTGAGAGGTGCTGTTGTTTGTCACGAACCGACCGTAGGTGCTCCACAAAGCAGTCTCCAAGCCTCCGTTTGGTTTCCTTACTAGATCCTAACAAGTTGTTTTGTCAAAAAAAAACTTTCTTTTCTTGCTTTTAGTTCTTTTGCCAACTACACTCAATCTGAGACCTTTGGCTGCGGACCCTTTGGTTGTGAGAAATAATTTCCTTATGCACTCTATCACCATTGTTCATGATTTTCAAAACCTCCATGAAATCTCCAACATTGAAGTCCTCCCTCAGTATTGCACTGGAATGTCGATTTCAATTTTTATGTTCTGGAATGAGACTATGAATCACAATCTTCTGACTCAAAAGCAAAGATACTACCCACTGTGCCACAGCTGACAGTATACCAAGGCAGGAGCTTGGATCACATTGTTGAGGTGCAATGCATTGAATTGGCACCTTATGTTATCTCTGAGGAAGTAGTTTCATATTATCCAAGAGTTCCTTCTGCTAATTCACTGAAATTTAGACAATGTACAAGGATGAAGTTCTTTTGCAATGATCATGTCTACTTCTGTAGCACGTTTAAAGTAATTTTGGTTTTGAGCTATAGAGAAAGTGGATTCACGCTGGTGTATTTTATATCTCATAATTTTAATTTCCATGATGGAAATACCATTACTTGTTTAACACTATCCTGCAAAGGTAAAATCACTTCCAATGTGCATGTGTATTGTTCTTAGATTCTGAATATATACATGTTTTTACATACATGCTTGCACTCATATCTCGATCAGCTTCATCATAAACATATTGTTCTCCTTTTGTTTAGTTCTACTCTGATCAGTGAGCTTTGTGTTTCTGAATATTCTTCTTTCCTTCTCTGTTTTTCTATTAAAATCACACTGTCTCCTTCTCTCCTTCTAGGCTGTGAAATTCCCGACTCTATCAACCTTTCATCAAGAATCCACAGATTTTTGAAGTCTAAACTTCAAATTACCTAGCCATGGTTTCTTAATATAGCATCTGTCCTCTGCTACTCTGTTCACCTTTGGTTCACCTATTAGTCTTGACCATTAACTTAAGCTTCTCAATGAAAATAGCTGTTGCACACATTTGTTCCATTTAGTAGTGTCACACACGCTGCCTCTCTCATTCAGAATACTGCATAATTAATGTTTCAATTCTTGTTTGTATTGATGATCATTGCATCTTAATGCTGGCTTTCTTTTAAGTCTTTTTTTATATGTCAGCATCTCAAACTTCACTAGGCTTCAGTATCTCTTTGGCCACTGGAAATTAATTTCAAGATCACACTTGTTATTTTTAAACTTATACACGGCCTTTCTCCACCTTATCTAGAAAATCTTCAAAGCCCTACATCCGAGGATTCTCGAGTTCAATTGTTCCCTTGAACTCTCTCAACTTTATCCTCAGAGGCTGTTCATTCATCTTCTATATCCGACAAATGTGAATTTTCTGTCAAAATCACTTTACCTTGCTACCTCTTTTTCTGTGTTCAAGCCTAACTTTAAAATTAGATGCGTCCTTAAACCCCATGAGCTCTTGATTGCTGATCACTTAGACCCTGTCTAAAGTAATCTGACTGATTATAGCTACGTGAAGGATATAATGCAAACATAAATTGCTGCATCATCCAGACTGATAACACCTCAACAATCGTGACTGGATGGTAAAAATGTTGTACTTTTAAAATGTCACATGCAATTTATTATGTTTTTAGTGCAATTTATATTACTCAAGCCATCTGAATGTGTTTTCTTTTGTACTTTTTTAATAAATGTGAGAAAAGAATATAATAATGTGGACTTAAACCACAGTGAGTAAATCCTGCTGGTTGTGTAATGGATAACTGACCATGTCCCTGTGGAATACTATCTGCCTTGCAGCCTAATAGGTAGGATGTTTTGTACAGCTTCAGTTTAGTATTCACAAGTGAGAAAGGTTATGCTGTTTCCTGCATCTGTTTGGCTGAGGTAAGCATTATTTGGTTTGCCTTGAGAAGGACAGAGGCATTATTCCTATAAGATTGGGTGGGAATTTCCACACAGACATTAATAGAGCCCCAGTTTCACTTTTAGTGATTTCTATGTCTCAATGGTTTATTGGAAAAATAGAATTACATTTGTACAGCTTGTTTTCCTTCATCTAAAGGCTGTTTGTCATTACTTTCAATTCCTAGGGAATGGAGACTGTACTTCCATGGATTATCTACTGCTATTTAAATCTGTTTCAGGTAGTTCTATGGCTGCGTGCAAAGCAGCAATGCATACTTGTATCATAATGTATCTGTATTAGGGTATACTTAAACTAGTGTGTACTCATGCCAATATTTACTGGTTAATGCATGCCTTTGTTAGATGTGCCTTTGCCACTTTATCCTTTTGATTCTGTGTCACTGTGCTCCTCTGTCAAGTTGTATCTGTATCAGTGCACACCAAAATCAAGAGGTACCGTTGTCAATGTGTACCTCTTTCAGAGTAGACTTGCTTTAATTTGTGCCCCTTTGTGTTTGCAGCTGTACTGATACATACCTGTGTCTATAACTGTACTACAGTGTATTGTATCAGTGTGTAGGTATGCTACTGCTTTGATGTATGCCAGGAATAGTGTGCACTGTTGTTAGTGTGGCCCTGCATCAAACTGTACCTGTGCACTTTGGTCAGTTTCTACTTTAATCAAAAAGAAGTTTTTTAAAAAACTGTTTGTTTATATAGTGCCTTTCATGATCACCAGACATCACAAAGTGTTTTAAAGCCGATTAATTGCACTTCGAAAGTACTTCATGTAGGAACTACAGCAAACTTTCACAAATAGCAATATAATAATGAACATATAATTTGTCTTTGTGATGTTGCATGAGGGATAAATATTGACCAGGTCTTTGGAATAGCTGCCCATCTTTTCTTTAGGATAGTTCCATGACAATTTATATATCCATGTGAGGAGGCAGAGAGGCATTGTTTACATTTCATCTCAAAGGCTGCACCTCTTCCTGTGCATTGTTCCTTTAGTATTGCACTGAAGCATCAGCCTTGAGCAAAACTGGCTCTGTCTATTTGTACCTTTTTCAGTGGACCCCTGGATTTGAATGTGCCTGTGTTAATGTGTATTTGTGGCAGCGTGTACCATTATCAGTGTACAATTGTATCATCATGCACCTTTATCAATGTTTACCTATGCCAACATGTAACAATCTCAGACTGTGTCCCTGATGTCAGGTATTTGTTCAATGAGTGCAGATCCATTTCAATGTGAACCTATTTCAGTTTGTGTTTTGATGGGAGTAGGAAATAGATTATGTATTTTGGGAGCCTATGTCATCACCTCTCTGTTTATAGTTCAGTCCTTCCCCCATCTCACATGACTACCAGGGCTGATTATAGTAGGTGTAAATTAAAATATAAATGGCTGTTGCTGTGTAATAGTGATTATTGTGTGATTCCAAATTAGGTCATTAGGTTATTAGGTTACTTGGATTTGTGAGGGGGAGTGCAAGAGGGAAAGGTACTTCGACATCTTATCATCCTGATCTATTTGCCCCACGTCAGACTGACTGCCGCCACCTGCCAATCCAGAGAGGACCTAGCTTCAATTAGCACACGCTGACTCAGCAGATGTGGCAGCAAAGTCGGGCAGCTCAAATTACACCTGGCAGAGAGCATGTGGACACAGCCTAGCTCAGAGGAATAGATAGTTTAACTCTGCACAGACTCTGACAGCGTTCTCCAACTGCATTCTTGAAACAGCTGACAAATCCCAATTGGCAATATTGATGACAGATTGAAGCACTCATTGGAATGTCTGCTCCTTAAACAGCCATGCTCATCACTATGCTTTAGTGACGTCAGTCTAGATGAGTAAGATATTGCCTAATTATTTACTCGCAAGTTGAAATTCAATTCAATGAAGACAGTCGTCTTCCAATCACTCAGAACCAGAGATTGAGCCTGGGCTCAAAGTGGATTGAGTATCCTCTCTGAGCCTAGCTTCAATGCAATGTGGGTTCCTTCAATTGTCATACACACATCTCAATGGCTGGTGGGCCATAGACTTTAGTTCTTCTTGCACTCCATCACAATGGGTCAGAAAGCAATTGAGCAATTGATTCCAGGCACAGGAAGTACATAAACCTTTCGCTAGAACGATCACAATGCTCATGACAAAGTGAGAGTGATCTAGTTGAAAATCAAAATAGACTATACTCTCCATTGGTTACAGATTTAAATTGCAAATATCAATTTATTCAGTGTGATAAGGAATGCATTGAACCTCAGTCAAGTATTCTGACCCAGTTAAATTCGGGTCAATTTGGATTTTTCTGTAAAGTTAGCAATTTTGGCTCAAATGGATCGATAATGTACCTGTCCTTTTAAGGCAATGGCCCTGTACGTTTGATCAAGGGTTTGTATAATTTGTCCCTAATGCAGCAAAAGTTTAGAATAGTTAATCATCTGCTTCTCTTGTCATAATTTCATATACAGTCCTGTTGCTAAGTAGTGTTGATTTTGATTTTGATTTTATTGTCACGTATACCAAAATACAGTGAAAAGCTTTGTTTACAAGCGATTACGAGGCTTGGGGACAGAGTGACAAGGAGGAGTGAAGTGAGTTTCGTGACTCTATAATATAAAGGAAGGAGGAGTTGGAGCAGCCACATTCAGAGTAGTCACACTCTCCATTCCTATGTGATTTTCTGGTATTAAATACATTGGCCTATCTCCCCATCAGAAAGGGATTTTTGACATCTGCTTGAGTTACTAGAATGTGATTGCCAAACCTGTTTTTTTAATCTTTAACCTGCCCTTCATATTTTCGTCAATGACATCATCAAAACAGTGTCAAACGAGGGACTTATTATCATTTCAAACATGTTGCGCCAGCTGGACGTATATGGCACAGGAGGGAATTATCTTTTGATTACATTATACTAGAGAAATTATGTACATTTCTATACTACGCTGTTGCAGAGGTCAAACTTATCATTGCAATAAAATCACAAAAGGAATGACATCAAACAGAGGAAAGAAGCAACCTGGTAAGTCTGGTCCTTCTGTACAAAATACCAGATAGTCAGCCTGAAATATCAGCCAATCTGAGTAAAATACAAGCCAAGCCATAGAACACACTAATCAATCTGAACAAGTATCAACTAGACAGTTGA
This sequence comes from Rhincodon typus, assembly GCF_021869965.1. NCBI lineage: Eukaryota > Metazoa > Chordata > Chondrichthyes > Orectolobiformes > Rhincodontidae > Rhincodon > Rhincodon typus. Next base: position 45,962,407 of record NC_063345.1, read on the forward strand.
ATATTTATGTCAGCATATATAATCATACGACATCAAATGATACAGTCTGAATGTGCTATCCAGTAAGTTATAACTGGGAACTATATGTAATATTAATCTGAAGTTTTGTCATTTTACTTTGTGGGTGATTTTTATTTAGAGTTTTGCATTTTCAGACAACCTGAGAAACTGCCTGATGTGGGAACAAGATGCCACTGATTCAGCAGTGACATTGAGAAAATCCGGAAAGGAGCATTAAACATCACTAACTAGACAACAAAACAGCTTTTTCTATCAGTTGCAGCTGATCATTGAAGATTGAATTAAGTTTGTATTGATCTTTACCCATACGGGAAGAAGCATGTGAGACAATGTTAAAGAGTTCAAGGCAAACCAGCTAGGGTTTCATTCTAATTCACCCAGCACTTCCTTCCTGCATCTCTTTGAGACTGTCAGGCAAGATTTAAAGGTGATTGATGTCAGGAGACAGCTCAGAGCATCGTATCGTTATTCACGTGGACATCCTATGACACAGCTGAAAGCAGCAGACTGCGATACGCAGGGTGCAGGAAGCTCAGCTCAACTATATTGGCATGTGTTAGGACCCAAATTAGCTGAAGTACCTTCAAGCCCCTTGCAAAGGTATTATTCCCTTTCTTTCAATTTGACAAGCAGTACGAGGTGCTAAGGATGATCTTTTTACTTTCTGTCTACAGTGAATTAACCATTCAGGTGCCAGGTGCCTGGTGCCTGATTTCCCAAATTCATTTTTGATGTTCAATGATATCCTTGTTCAAAATTAGAACTACAAGGCCTCCAAGATTTTATGACAGGATGGTAAGAAAATGAATCTCAACACAGGGAAATGCATGATGGCTGAAGAGACGGGCAAAAGCTGAAATTCCATCCCAAACAAGAGAAGCCTTCTGATAATGTGATATTATTTACAGTAACTATGGTCATATTATACATTTCAAGATTTTAAACCACGTCCCAGAGAGACAGGATGATAACATGAATTTGTGCACCTTTAAGCTCTGCAGACCAATCATAATGGGATGGATCTTCCTTTACAGCTGCCTCCAAGGCTCTGAATCAAAGTAAATTTGTGCAGCATTAGCCCGGTTCCTGGAAGTCTTGGGTCACAACACTCATTAGCCGAAGAAGTTTAACCTTAAGCTGCTACCCTTAGTTGGGTAAATCATAATGATAGATAGAGGTCCTACACAGAAAGCTTCACTCTGAAACTATATCCTACTATGCCTGATTTTGGTATGCTTAATAATCTTGAAAGAGATGTACAATGCAGTTGCTAGTGTTATCAATGCAAATGTAAAAAATATGACATTCCCCAGTTTATTTGTTAAAATAAAGGGTATCTGCTGCATGAAAACTGTCCTTTGTCTCCATAAGGACTGTGTGGTGGTCACTTCTACTAATACTGTAATGAACAGTTGCATCTATGGCGGTCAATTCAGTGTGGAGCTGAAGGAACACAGCGGGTCAGGCAGCATCAGAGGAACAGGAGAGTCGACATTTCGGGTCGGGACCCTTCATCAGGACTAGGGAGGGGAAGGAAACTGGGAAATAAATAGAGGGAGGAAGATTGGGACTGGGGGAAGATAGGTAGGATGGCGATAGGTGGTTGCAGGTAGGCCTATTGGGGAATTGGTCAATGGAAGGGTGGGGCAGTTGGATGGGGAAGAAAATGGACAAGTTGTGTCAGGTCAAGGAGGCGGGGATGAGAGGGAGGGTTAGACATGAGATGAGGCCGGCAGTGGGGAGATTTTGAAACTGGTGAGTTCTACGTTCAGGCCATCGGGTTGTAGGCTCCCGAGGCAGAATATAAGTTGTTGCTCCTTCAGTTTACATGTGGTGTCATTGTGGCACTGGAGGAGGCCCAGGATGGACATGTCACCAATGGAGGGGGAGTTAAAATGGATAGCAACCAGAAGGTGTTGATGATTATAGCATCTATGGCAGACAGATTGATAAGGATGAGGTCAAATATGCTTTACCCTCTTGTTGGTTCCCTCACTACTTTCTGCAGACCCAGTCTAGCAGAAATTTTTCTTTAGGCCTTACCAGTAGTGTAGCTGTCAAGTCACTCTCGGTGATGGGCATTGAAATCCCCAACCCAAAATACATTCTGCATCCTGCCACCCTCAGTACTTCCTTCAAACAGTATTCAACATGAATAAGTATTGATTCATCAGCTGAGGAGGTGGGGTGGTGGTGATGAATATGCAGTAAACAGGAGGTTTCCTTGCCATTGTTTGGCCTGATGCCATGAGACTTTATGGGATCCGGAGTCAATGTCGAGGACTCACAGGGCAAGGCCCACTTGCCTGCACACCATTGTGCTGCCACGTCACCTGGATTTGACCTACCAATGGGACAGGACATACCCAAGGATGGTGGTATCTGGGACATGGGTCCGAAGTATAAATTAGCAAGAATGACTATATCAGGTTGTTGCTTAACTAGTCTGTGAGACAGCTCTCCCAGTTTTGGCACTTTCCCTGGATGTCGGTAAGGAGGACTTTTCAAGTTCAGCAGGGCTGAACCATTGTTGTTCTTGGTGCCTATGTCAACAGCAGATGGCTGACTTGGTTTCATTCCTATCCTGTTAAGACCCTCAGGATCCTATTTATTTCAACCCATGTCACCACTTGCATTTCTAAGCTCCATTGTATACATGGATACAAGTCTAGTCTAATGTTTCCTCATTACACAACCACTGTGCCCCCCAACACAACCCCAACAATTTCAGGTAGTAGTCTAGTAAACCTTAACTGAACCACCTCCAATCAATTTACATCCTTCCTTAAATAAGGTGACCAATAGGAGGACTTACCCGTGTGGGGCCAGCGGAGGCAGTGGCATCAAAGCTCCTCAAATGAGTAGAGGTGGTGGCAGCATGCTTTTCAAGATGGCAGTGCCAGCAAGGCGAAATCGCAGAGGATGGTGGCTGGAGTGGGACTCTTGGTAGGGTAGCGGCCTGGCCTGGCAGCAGAACCAGGGGCTCCTGGTTGCAGTAAGCCCAGAGAGGAACTCCTAGCATTGGCAAGGTGGTGGCTGCAATGCCTGCAGAGGCGGGAGTGGTATGCCCAGAGTAGGGACTCCTGGTGTCACAAAGGCAGCAGTGGAGCCAGGGAATCTTAGTTGCAGCCATGATAGGACCGAAGCAGGGACTCCTGGTTATTGGCAAGGCAATAGCAGGAGTGGAGCGGGGACTCATGGTTGCAGGGTGAATGTGGGTTCAGCATGGGACTCAGCATCGGCAAAATTGGCCCAGCAGCAAAGAGATGGCACCTAAAGAATGGCAACTCCTATGTTGGTAGGTCCAGTGCAGAAGGCAGCAAGACATTGGAGGAGGGGTGGCAGCATGGGTGTCATTGGTGAGATGGTTCAGGGCTCAGGACTCATGACGGAGGCAGCGGAACAAAGATAGACTCTCTTTCAGTTATATCATTTGTTTTTTATTCTTAAACTATCCAAATTGGTGCCAGGTTGTGGTGACAGTTGAAAATTTTCATTGTATTTTACTGCATTATTTACGTAAAACGCAAGTGACAACAAATCATTCAATTCAATTCAAAACTGCACACAATAAAGCAATCTCACCAGTGCTGTTTCTAACTGAAGCGTAACTGCCTTGTTTTTGTTTCCAATTCCCCTTGCAATAAATAACAATATTCTGTTAGCTTTCTTAATAACTTGCGGTATCTGCTGACTAACATTTTGCAAGTACACATGAAAACATTCAGATCTCTCTACATCCCAGAACTCTGCAATTTCACACCATTTGGATGCTTCTTTTTTATTCTTCCTGCCAAAAGTAACAATTTCGCATTTTCCCACATTATTCTTTACTTGTCATATCTTTGCTCATTCATGTAACCTATCAATATCTTTTGTAAGTTCCTTATGTCTTCTTCACAACTTACTTTCCTATCTATCTTTGTATCATCAACAAATTTGGCATTCCATACCTTCCATCCCTTGATCCAAGTCATTTATTTAAATTGTAAACAGTTGAGATCCCAGCACCAATCCCTCTGGCACACCATTCATTACACCTTGCCAACCTGAAAAAGATCCATTTATGCCTACCCTCTGCTTCCTGTTAGCCAGCCAATCTTGTATCTATGCCAACATGGTATCACTAGACCATAAGCTTTTATTTTCCACATTAACTTTTGGTGTTTTCAAATGCTTTCTGAAAGTATAAGTACAGTACATCCACCAGTTCCTCTTTGACCACAGAATATATTATCTCCTCAAAGAGCTTCTATAGATTGGTCAAATATGATTCCCCTTTCACAAAACTATGTTGACTCTTTCTGATTAATTTCAACTTACCCAATGCTCTTCTATAATTTCTTTATTAACAGCTCTAACATTTTCCATATGACAAATTTCTTGGAAAGAGTTTTAGCCTCTGGGTAAAATTCCTACCATCTAATTAATGTTGTGTATATTGCAGACGTCATTATTTTACTACTTTCTAAATCCTAATAAACTTCCTAGAAGATGTAAAGCACAGAGTCTGCAATCATTGTTTCTGGTGTCCTTCATGAAGGGCTGGGCCAATGACTTAGAGGGACAGAATGAATGAAATTCCTTTTTGATTAAGGGATTCTGGGATTTTTATTAAAGCTATATCAATTGCACCCTGTGATTCCACTTCCTCACAGCAACGGTTTATAATGAATGAATAAGTCAAATCTTAATTATATTGCATGGGGTTCCGTGATTTTCCTAGCATTTTTGCAGTCAATTTCCCCAACTTAATTAAGTTCTTTCTGAAAGCAGTAAATCGGTAACAGTAAACATGGGAATGAATTTTATGGGTCCTCCATTGGTGTAGTTGGGGCGGGGGGCTTGGCACAAAATCAGAAAGGTACCCAGTACATGCCCTTTCTTCCCATCCCCGAACTGTCACTTATTGAGATCCTTCAGTGGCTAATTAATTCCATTTAAGGGTTTCATTCTGCTTCCACTACTGCAATACACACCAAGCAACTTTCATTGTTGTCAAGCAAGGAAGGAGAGTACCTTTAGTGGGGACCCAGTGTACTGCATCTCAGGGACTTCACTTTCTGTCTGCCCCCACCTCCTACCCCACAAAGTAAATTGCTTGAATTATAAAGAGTTTGATTAGTGGACATTTGAACATAACAACATAAGAACCAAGAGCAGGAGTAGGCTGTCTGGCCATTCGAGCCTGCTCTGCCATTCAATAATATCATGGCTGATCTCTTCATGGCCCCAGTTCCACTTACACACACTCTCATCACAACCCTTAATTCCTTTACTATTCAAAAAATTATCTATCTTAGCTTTAAAAACATTCAATCAGGAAGCTCAACTACTTCACTGGACCGGGAATTAGACAGATTCACAATCCTTTGGGTGAAGAAGTTCCTCCTCAAGTCCTAAATCTGGTCCTTCTAATTTTGAATATGTTTCTATAAGATGCCCCCTCATTTTTCTAAATTCCAATGAATAAAATCCCAGTCTATTCAGTCTCTCCTCATAAGCCAACTTCTCATCTCTGGAATCAACCCAGTGAATCTCCTCTGCAACCCCTGCAGTGCCAGTACATCCTTCGTCAAGTAAGGAGACCAAAACATCATGCAGTACTCCAACTATGGCCTCACCAGCACTCTATATATCTGTAACATAACCTCCCTGATTCTAAACTAAATCCTTCTAGCAATGAAGAACAAAATTCCATTAACCTTCTTAATTACCTGTTGCACCTGCAAATCAACCTTCTACGATTCATGCACAAGGACACCCAGGTCCCTCTGCAAAGTAGCATGCTGTAATTTTTTACCATTCACGTAATATTCCCTTTTACTATAATTCCTACCAAAATTGAATTCCATCTGCTAGACCTTTGCCCGCTCACTTTAACTATCTATATCCCTCTGCAAACTTTCAATCTACCACTCGTCTTAGTGTGATCCGCAAACTTTGATACATAACACGTGGTCCCCAACTCCAAATATCTATGTAAATTGTAAACAATTCCGGTCCCGACACTGATCCCTGAGGCACGCCACTAGTCACTGTTTGCCAACCAGCAAAGCACTCATTTATCACCACTTTTTGCTTCCTGTTTGATTAACCAATTTTCAATCATGCTAATACATGGCCTGTAATGCTGTGCACCTTTATCTTATGCATTAGCCTTGTCAAATGCCTTTTGGAAATCCAGATACACCACATCTACTGGGATCCCGTTGTCTACTACGCTCGTAATGTCTTCATAGATTCCAGCAAATTAGTTAAACATGACCTGCCTTTCATGAATCCACACTGCGTCATCCCAGAGAATATCCAGATGTCTTGCTATTGTTTTCTTGATGATAGATTGAAGCATTTTCCCCACTACAGAAGTTAAGGTAACTGGTCTATAATTCCACATCTTTTGTCTACTTACTTTCTTGAACAGTGGTGTCCCATTTGCTGTTTTCCAATCTGCTGGAACTGCCCCAGAGTCCAGTGAATTTTGGAAAAATAACACAAGTGCATTTGCTGTTTCTGCTGCCAGCTCTTTTAGTGCCCTGGGTTGCATTCCATCAGGGCCAGGACATTTGTCTACCTTTAGCACCATTAGCTTGCCCAACACTATCTTTTTCATGATAACAATCATGTCTAGGTCCTCACCTACCTTAGTCTCTTTGTCATCAATTACTGACAAGTTATTTGTGTCCTCCACTGTGAAGACTGACACAAAATACCTGATCAATGCCTCAGCTATTTCTTCATTTCCCGTTATTAAATCCCCCTTCTCATCCTCTAAAGGACCAATGTTTACCTTAGCCACTCATTTTCATTTTATATTTTTAGAGAAACATTTGCTATCTGTCTTTATATTTTGAGCTAGTTTAGTCTACAATCTATATTACTTTTCTTTATAACCTTTTTTGTGGCTTTCTTTTGACCTTTAAACTTTTCCTAGTCTTCTAGTTTCCCACTGGTCTTTGCCACTTTATATGCCTTATCTACTTGTGCTGAACACTTTGAAAAATTGCTTTGAAAGTCCTCCACTGTTCCTCAACTCTCCCACCATAGAGTCTTTGCTTCCAGTCTACTTTAGACAACTCTTCTCTCATCCTATTGTAGTCTCCTTTGTTTAAGAACTGGACCCTGGTATTAGATTTTATCTTCTCACTTTCCACCTGCATTCTAAATTCAAGCATACTGTGATTGCTACTTCCAAGAAGATCCCTAACTACAAGATTATTAATTTTCCCTTTCTCATTACACAGGGCCAGATCTAAGACATGGATGAAATGATCTAAGTAGGAATAGTTAGCATGGATTTGTGAATGGTAAGTCATGTTTGATGAACCTGTTAGAGGCTTTTGAAGATACACTAATAGAATTGATACAGGGGATTCAATCGATGTAGTATATTTCGATCTTCAGAAGACTTTTCATGAAGTCACCCACAGAAGGTAAGTTAGCATAGTAAAATTGCTGCACATGGGATAGGATGTATTGTACTGGTATGGATTAACGAGTGACTAACACCCAGGCAGTTGGAATGAAAAGGTCATTCTCATATTGGCAGGATGTGTGCCAGTTGTTCACAACATACAACAATGATTCAAAAGTGTGGATCCAGTATATTATTTCCAAGTTCAAAAACGACACAAGGCTAAGTGAGAATATATTCCATGGGAAAGATGCAAAGCAGCTTCAAGAAGATTTGGACAAATTAATGAGTGGGCAAGAATATGGCTGATGGAATATAATGTAGAAAAATGTGAAGTTATCCACCTAGTTGGTAAGAACAGATATGTGGACTATTTTATGAATAGTAAGAGATTGTAGTTGTACAAAGGCACTTGGATGTCCTCATCAATAAGTCATTGAAGGCTAACTGGCAGGTGCAGCAAGATACTAGGAAAGGCAAGGTGCATTGGCCTTTATCACATGATGATTTGTGTTTAGGGATAGTGATGTCTCACTTCGGTTGTATAGAATCTTGGTCAAACTGCATCTGGATTACTGTGTGCAGTTTTAGTCTCTTTACCTTAGGATGGATATTATCACCATAGACACAGTGCAATGAAGGTTCACCAGATCTGTACCCATGGTGGTGGAACTGTCCTCTGAAGAGACATTGGCCAAACTGTGCCTACATTCGCTGAAGTTTCATAGAATTAGAAGTGATCTCATTGAAATGTACAAAATACTTAAAGGGATTTATGCGGGTAGATGCAGGTAAGATGTTTCCCCTGGTTGGAAAGCCTATAACTAGAGCACACAACTTCAAAATAAGAGGGAAGCCACTAAGAGGAGGAGTTTTGTTTTTATTCAGAGGCTTGTGAATCTTTGTAATTCTCTACCACAGAGGGTAATCGAAGCTCAGTGTTTGAGTATGTTTCAAGTAGAAATTGACAGATTTCTAATTTCCATTGATATAATCAGCTTCAGGGATAGTGTGGGGAGAGGAAAAGAAAATGGAAAAATTGAAATTGATGATCATTGAATGATAGAGCAGGCTTGTCAAACTGACTAGCCTATTCCTGCCCCATGTAACTAACCGTCCTTCCAGCCTCTTAAACACTGCCTCCCCACCCCAGTCTTCTCTCCCCATTGAGATCTACCAGCCTAACTTCCTGGACTTATTTGAAGTCCAAGGCTCATTGCTGTTCTTCTTTTGGGACCTGCTTTTGGTCCCAGCAATGATCATTACTTGATGCTGGTGCTGCTGAGATTACAGAGCTGCAAGCCAAATGGATTAGGTTTCTGGCCAGCACAGTGACTTTCTGGTTTGCTGGTAGTGGAGGAAGTAATCAGCCCCAAAATAAAATCCATCCCAGAATCACTCACCCTTTCTAGAAAGAACAAAATTTAAGGATTCATGTGCTGAGACCCATGGGCTGTTGTTTTGTCCATCAGTCATCCGTGAACTTACTGGATTAATCAATTGCCTAGTCCAAACTTGGTAAAGAAGGCATGTCAATGCTACTAGGGCAGATAGGAGAATAGAACACAAATCAAAAGAGATTGCACTGTTAAAATATAAGATATTGGATCAGAACACCACCTTGAGTACTATACAGTTCTGGTCAGTTCATTGCAGAAATAAAACAGAAATCCCGCCCTCCAAATAGCAGGGAAATTCAGCACGATGTGCTCCACTGAGATATAATCACAAGAATAATTCTGTCAGAAAAACATAAATACCTGGATCTCTGTTTTCCTTCAACTTTTGAGAGTAGGAAGTGTGAATTAAGCAAACTTAAAACAACACCTAGTTTCTGTAAATCTAAATTATATTTTTAGAGAGGCCATAAGGAAAAGTTGAAATGTTTGATGGTAAAATATATAGTTAGGTTTACTATACATAAATACTGTACTCTACAGAACCTGGGAATCCAAGAATAATGGCAAAACCAAAAATTATTCCATTGTCCTTCATTGAGCATCTTATAAACAAAAATGATGCCAACTTTGGCAAAATACATTGAAAAATTTTTTTCCCATTGTCAGCAATGCATTATGGTTCTGAAAAACCAAGTAGAAAAAAATAATGGGAGAGGAATAAAAATACTAAATATTGATAAGTTTATTGTCTTGGACTGAGTGCATATAAATTCATGCTGACTTGGACAATTGAACACTTATTGTCAAAATCATTGTTCTGATTCTGTGAGAAACTCAGTGGGTTGTGCTTAAAGAATTTTGCAAAATAATCTAACCATAATGCGATGATCTCATAGGAGCTTAAAGATAGACATCACTGTGAGAAGAAAGGACAGTGGAAAAGAAATTCCAATGATCTGCAGTGGGAATTATGAAGGAGAAAAATTAAGCTTCCTTTAAATAATGACTGGGAAATAACATGCTGTCATCAAATCCACACAGGAAAATGGATGTCAGTAGGTTATTGTTTGTCATCCGATCATCACCCATTAACTGGCAACACTCATTTTATAAGTTACCAGACAAAAGGCTATTACAGTTTTAAGCTAAAAAATCTTTTACTACCTGTCATAGCATGTTCATGAACTATCATATATACCCAAAAGTTCGGTATTAAGCACATGACCATAGCATTTCTTATAACCTAAAGTTCTGCCAAAGCGATAGGTTTTCAGTAGCACCATAACAACATGGAAAACTAAGCTGGAGGGGCAGAGAAGTGATTGAAGGGTACTCCACATCTTGGGGTCCATGCAACTGAAGGAACAAGTACCAATTGCAGAGCAAGTAAAATTGGGCATGGACAAGAGGCTAGAATTAGGGAGGCACAGATAGCTTGGAGAGTTGTAGGCTGGAGGACCCACAGAGATAAGGAGGGATTTGAATAAAAGCCAATGTTAGTCAATGAGCACAGGGCCAACAGGGGAATGGGACTTTTTATGAGTTCAGACATGGGAGCAGAATTTTGGAAGACTCAATTTTATGGAGGGTTGAATTTGGGAGACCAGCTAGGAGTGTGTTGGAATAGAACACAGAACACAGAACATAGAACAATACAGCACAGTACAGGCCCTTTGGCCCATGATGTTGTGCCGAACTTTTACCCTAAACCTAAGGTCGATCTAACCTCCACCGCTACCTTATGCTATCATCCATATGCCTATCTAATAGCCGCTTAAATGCCCCTAATGAGGCCAACTCCACTACCCTCTCCGGCAATGCATTCCAAGCCCCTACCACTCTCTGAGTAAAGAACCTACCTCTGACAGCTCCCCGATATCTACCTCCTTTCATTTTAAAACTATGTCCCCTCGTAAAAGCTACCTCCACCCTAGGAAAAAGTCTTTGGCTATCTACTCTATCTATACCTCTGATCATTTTGTACACCTCTATCAAGTCACCTCTCATCCTTCGTCGTTCTAAAGAGAAAAGCCGTAGCTCTCTCAACCTTTCCTCGTAAGACCTTCCCTCCATTCCAGGCAACATCCTGGTAAATCTCCTCTGCACCTTTTCTACCGCTTCCACATCTTTCCTGTAATGAGGTGACCAGAACTGGACACAATACTCCAGATATGGCTGAACCAGGCTTTTGTATAGCTGGAGCATAATTTCACGGCTCTTGAACTCAATCCCTCTATTAATGAAAGCTAACACACCATACACCTTCTTAACAACTCTATCCAACTGGGTGGCAGCTCTCAGGGAACTGTGCACAAGAACCCCAAGATGCCTCTGCTCCTCCGCACTGCCAAGAATCTTTCCGTTAACCCTGTATTCTGCTTTCAAGTTTGTCCTTCCAAAATGAATCACCTCACACTTTTCAGGGTTAACCTCCATCTGCCACTTCTCAGCCCAGCTCTGCATTCTATTAACATCCCTTCGTAACCTAGAACAGCCCTCCGCACTGTCCACAACGTGACCCACCTTCATATCATCCGCGAACTTGCTAATCCACCCTTCCACTCCTTCATCCAAATCATTTACAAAAATCACAAATAGAAGGAGACCCAGAACAGATCCTTGTGGTACACCACTCGTAACTGAGCACCATGTTGAATATTTTCCATCCACTACCACCCTTTGTCTTCTAAGGGTCAGACAATTCTGAATCCAATCTGCCACATTTCCCCCTATCCCATGCCTCCTTACCTTCTGCGTGAGCCTACCATGGGGAACCTTATCAAACGCCTTACTTAAATCCATGTATACCACATCCACTGCTCCACCTTCATCCTCGTGTTTGGTCACCTCTTCAAAGAATTCAATAAGGTTTGTGAGGCATGATCTACCCCTCACAAATCCATGCTGACTATCACTAATCAAACTGTGCCTTTCCAAGTGATCATAAATCCTGTCTCTCAGAGCCCTTTCCAATAATTTGCCCACCACTGATGTAAGACTAACTGGCCTGTAATTTCCGGGGTTATCCCTGTTCCCTTTTTTGAACAAGGGAATGATGTTTCCCTCTTTTCAATCTTCCGGCACTATACCCATGGACAGTGAGGACGAAAAAATTATCGCCAAAGGCCCTGCGATCTCGTCCCTCGCTTCCCATAGAATCCTTGGATAAATCCCATCAGGCCCGGGGGACTTATCTATCTTCAACTTCCTCAGAATTCCTAGCACATCTTCTTTACTAACATCAACCTCTTCTAGCCTACCTGCCTGTTTCACAACACCCTCCTCTACTACAACTAGGTCCCTCTCAGTTGTGAATACTGAAGAAAAGTATTCATTAAGGACCTCTCCTATCTCTTTAGGCTCTGTGCACAAATTCAATTTACAATCCTTGATCGGCCCTACCCTTTCTCTGGTCACTCTCTTGTTCGGCACATACGCGTAAAAAGCCTCGGAGTTTTCCTTGATCCTGTCCGCCAAGGTTTTCTCATGCCCCCTTATAGATCTCCTAAGCCCTTTCTTCAGCTCCTACCTGGCTAACTTGTATCCCTCTAGAGCCTTTTCCGTTCCTCTTTTCCTAAACCTTACATAAGCCTCCTTCTTCCTCTTAACCAGTCGATCGACATCTCTCAAGAACCATGGCTCCCTCACTCAACAGCATCTTCTCTGCCTGCTAGGGACAAACATATCGAGCACATGCAGTATGCATTCCTTAAACAATCTCCACATTTCTGTGGTGCTCTTCCCTGACAGCATCTGTTCCCAATTTATGTTACCCAGCTCTTGCCTAAGTGAATTGTAATTACCCTTCCCCCAATTGTGAACTTTACCCTGCCGTATGTACCTATCTTTATCCATGACTATCGTGAAAGAAACAGTGTTATGATCGCTACTGCCAAAATGGTCTCCTACCAACAGGTCTAACACTTGACCCGGTTCGTTGCCAAGCACCAAATCCAAAGTGGCCTCTCCTCGTGTTGGTCTATCTACATACTGTGCCAGGAATCCTTCCTGAACGCACTGGACAAAATCTGCTCCATCTAAACTATTACAACTAAAATGTTTCCAATCAACATTTGGAAAGTTGAAGTCACCCATGACTACAACCCTGTGACTTCTGCACCTTTCCAGTATCTGCCTCCCAATCCGCTCCTCTACTTCTCTGCAACTATTAGGGGGTCTGTAAAAAAACCCCAACAAAGTGACTGCTCCTTTCTTGTTCCTGACTTCAACCCAAACTGACTCTGTAGACATATCATTCTCGAACTGCCTTTCAGTAGCTGCTATACTCACCCTGACTAGCAATGCCACTCCCCCACCTCTTTTTCCACCCTCCCTATTTCTTTTAAAGCACCTACACTCAAGAATACTTGAGTATAGGTGTGCCAAGGGCATGAATGAGGATTTCAGCAGGAGATAATCTGGGATAGAGCAAAGTTGGGCAAGGTTGCAGAGGTAGAATTCGGCAGTCTTAGAGATATAAAGAATGTGAGATTGGAAACTCGTTTCATGATCGAATGGCATCCAAAGCTTATGAACAGACTGATTTAATCTCTAATTGTTGCCGGAAGAGAGATGGGCTCAGTTGCATAAAACAGAATTTGGAGCTTCCCCATGACAGTAACTACCTTCTATTTAACCTCAGGATGTACCCTATAGCAACTAGAGAGCAACTGGCCATAGTACACACCGTTTGCAGCACTTAGATCTTGGGACCTTAAAGGGGGTTAGGCAATTTACACAAATCGATATTGACAATAGATTAATAAATTTGAAGTACATGATAGAAAGGTCATGCCTCTTAAAAAAATGTTCTTTTATCCTGACTAATGCCACAACCAGTTTGCTGGTAATGTGAACCAAGTTTGGCACAAAAACAAAATAATCCAGTGAGTTTCACAGCCTGGCTATGAATTATTGTTCTCATTGTTCAAGTTGTTAAGAATTTTTTAAGCACTCAGTGCCAAGTCAATAAACTCATTAATATTTAAGATTTTAATCCCTCGCCTATGATTTTCTGCTACCTGGTTCTTTGGAATCATATTGCATTATTGTAGACAGAAAAGCTTTTCCTTGTCTTTTGCCAAAGTCATTGTCGTTTATTACATTCTTAAGATATAGAGTGAAGGCCAATAGAACTTTTCTTTGCCTTCACTGTGCTTTTAATCTGTCCCCTTTTTCTGAATATGGTTTTTTTAATATTATTTTTCATTAGATGTAGGTATCACTGACAAGGCTAGTGTTTGTTGCCCATCCCTAATTGTCCTTGAACTGAGTGGCTTGCTACACCATTTCAGAAGGCAGTTAAGAGTCAAACATATTCCTGTGCAATCACATGGACGCCAAACCGGTATAAAAGGCAAATTTCCTTCCCTAAAAGAAGGAAGCAACATTAAGACATAGTGAAGGGTTTTTACGATGATTTTACAATTTAGATATTAGCCTGAACCACTGGACTATTAGGCCAGTAACATTAACATTACACCACATCTCCCCACCTGACCATACAGAAGTATCACTATTTAGGAGTCTGCAGTCCACTGTTACTCTACAAGTAGGAATATTCTCAAGTTTTTTTTTAAATTCACTTAAAATTGTAAAGGTCAGTCTGATAGCTCCCTCAATGGCTCTGACCGATGGAACTACAGTGAATGGAACTTTCAGATTTGCTGAGGATAAAAGACTAGTTATAGCAGATTGGTAATCTTTGATACATTCCATCTGATTTGCTTGCATTGAAGTTCCTCATGGTAGACGGGTTATCAAGGTTAGATCACATGGAATACAGCGAGAACTAGCCATTTGGATACAGAACTGGCTCAAAGGTAGAAAACAATGGGTGATGGTGAAGGGTCATTTTTCAGACTGGAGGCCTGTGACCAATGGCGTACCACAAGGATTGGTGCTGGGTCCACTGCTTTTCGTCATTTATGTAAATGATTTGGACGTGAATGTAGGAGGTATGTTTAGTAAGTTTGCTGATGACATCAAAATTGGAGGTGTAGTGGAGTGCGAAGAAGGTTACCTCAGAGTGTAACGGGATCTTGATCAGATGGGCCAATGAGCCAAGCAGTGTCAGATGGAGTTAATTTAGATAAATATAAGGTGTTGCATTTTGGAAAGGCAAATCAGGGCACTACTTATACACTTAATGGTAAGGTCTTGGGGAGTGATGCTGAACCAAGAGACGTTGGGGTGCAGTTTCATAGTTCCTTGAAAGTGGAGTCGCAAGTAGATAAGATAGTGAAGAAGGTGTTTGGTATGCTTGCACTTAGTGGTCAGTGCATTGAATATAGGAGTTGGGAGGTAATGTTGCAGCTGTACAGGACATTGGTTAGGCCATTATTGGAATACTGCGTGCAATTCTGGTCTCCTTGCTTTAGGAAGGATGTTGTGAAACTTGAAAGGGTTCAGAAAAGATTTACAAGGATGTTGCCAGTGTTAGAGAGTTTGAGCTATAGGGAGAGGCTGAAGAGGCTGGGGCTATTTTCCCTGGAGTGTTGGAGGCTGAGGGGTGACCTTATAGAGGTTTATAAAATCATGAGAGGCATGGGTATGGTGATTAGCCAAGGTCTTTTCCCTAGAGTACGGGAGTCCAAAACTAGAGGGCATAGGTTTCAGGTGAGGCGAGAAAGATTTAAAAGGAACCTAAGGGGCAACTTTTTCACACAGAGGGTGGTGTGTGTATGGAATGAGCGGCCACAGGAAGTGGTGGAGGCTGGTACAATTACTACATTTAAAAGGCATCTAGATGGGTACATGAATGGGAAGGATTTAGATGGATATGATCTAAATACTGGCAAATGGGACTAGATTAATTTAGGATATCTGGTCAGCATGAATGAGTTGGACCAAATGGTCTGTTTCCATGCTGTATACCTCTAAGACTCTAGTTAAGTGGAAAGGAAAGTGAAAAAGGATAAATAACAGGTGCAACACTGCTAGTATCCCTGCCTCCTTGACCTGTCCATCTCCTCTGCTCCTTTATCCACCTTCCATCCATCTCCCCCTCTATCTCTATTTATTTCAGAATCCCCTTCCCCTCCCCCATTTCTGAAGTAGGGTCCAGACCCGAAACATCAGCTTTCCTGCTCCTCTGATGCTGCTTGGCCTGCTGTGTTCCTCCAGCTCTACACTTTGTTGTCACTACTAGCACCCAGCTTTTTGCTCCTTCCAACGTTGTATGTTCTATCTAATGTGTACTATTGCACAAGTAAAGTCCTGGATTCAACATCTGGTCTATGGTTATACTTTTCCTGTGATTATGTGAGTCTATTTACTATTGATACTCACCGTGCTTCATTGGTTAAGCCTGGGTGTGGACTCAGAGAAATGCTTAAAAAAAACTATGGAAAGAGCTAGAAGCAAAAGCTGTAGTACGGAATAGACATTTTAAAGCACTGTAAATGAAACCTGTTACATCCGTGGAAATAGAGTCATCTGCATAGATGTGAGATACAAAATACATAATAGTTAACAGTGAGGCATATAAAACACAGACAGAGTATGAGACAGGAGTAAATGATCACTGATTACAGTCAACGATTCCCGTTAATCAGTACAATCCTGTTGAATTTATTCATTACATTTTGCCAGGCTCATATATGTGAATATGGCACATTTTCTATCAGTCCTCTATTCCTTGTAATAAATGCGCATTTCTACTTATTGACACCAGAAGTCTCTTGTTCTTCTCTACCAAAAGCTGTGGTTTATTAAAAGAAACTTCTGTTTTTTTTTTTGTAAATGCAGCTGCCTCAACAATCAGTGTAGATTCTCTGGAATGCGGATTTGCTGTGTCCTGGTTCATCCTCATCTGTCTTTCCCACATCCTGCTCAGCTTCCCAAGTACTCAGATATAATTCAGCATTTCCAGGCCACTGAGTAAAGGCAACCCAATCTGCTGGAGAGCACTCAGCCCCAGCTGGCTTTTATTCTGTGAGGGTGTGGGTTACATAGCAAAGGAAAGCTTTATTTAAACCTCAGGAAGCAACTCAACAAACAAGAGAACAAAAATAAACTTTTCTTTGTCTTCAATGCTGCTCCAGGGTTTTAAAAGATCAGGGTGGCTGCATACAGCTTCCCAGTAAATTAGATGTTGACTGTTATACGAATTGCACAAAATCCACTCTTTATGCACTGAACTACTTTACCATTTAAAGCAAATAACTCTGAGTTATATAAAGAGGTTATAACTCTTTAAAATGTAATTGTTGGTTTGCTTTCAGGGCTTTAAGACAGATGGAAGAAGTCAGACCCAAGGCCAAATTTGAAAGTCATTGTCCTTCAACGTAATAATCAAATGACTACTATCACAGACAAAATCTTTAGCCAGTGCACGACAGTAAGAACTGCAGGGCCTTTCAAAAGACAAATAACAGCTGGAATTCCTGCTGACTTGGAAATGAGATGGAGCACCTGAATGCACATGATTCTCAAAACTACAATTGTACACTTTTACTGTGATAACTTTACAAGGAGTTATGACAATGATTGTGCACTGGAACTACACTGTTATCTTGAACTGTGCAATTGAACTGCGAGTGCCTGAACTTGTAACTTTCTTGAGTTATAGTCCTAATCCCCCCGAGCTGTCCTTCAGCTCATCTTAGCTATGAAAACAAGCTTTTGTTCTTTGACCTTATTCCTATTAAATTATCCAACGTTCTCCCCAATCACCGTCTTAGCTGATATTGTTAATGGTCCTCTCTATTTAGGTGCCATTCCCCTCTTCTTTAAGTACATGTCTTCATCACTATCCTCCAAAAACCTCCATCCTTGCAAGTTAATTGCCCATTTCTCATCCCTCGTTTTACACTCCAAAATCCTTGAATGTGTTGTTGTCTCTCAAATCAGTGCCCAGCCATGTTTGAATCCCTCTATTCAGATTTCTGCCCCAGCTACAGCATTGAAACGGCTTTTCTCAATGTCAGAAATTATTTCCTATGCAACAGGAGAAATCTATCCTCATCCCCCCTCTCAATCTGTGTGCGACCTTTGACATTTCAGGTCACATTATCTTCCTCCAGCATATCTCCAATATCATCCAGCAGGGTGGCACTGCTCTCAGCTGGCTCCTTTCTCATCCATACAGTTGTAGCCAGAGAATCACTTGCAGTGTTGCCTCTTCCAACTCCTCATACAGATATTGTGCAGGTTGAATCCCTTTTGCTGTGCCCACCTGACAGGTCCATGCTAGATTCCTAGCTCCTGCCAACTTTATTGGCATCTAATGTATGATCAGTATGCACCAGAAACCATTGAAGCCATTTCCTTCCTATTTTCCTTCCCCTTATGTTAAAGGGTACCATCACAGAACCCATTGAGCATTCTGCCATGTAATGCATTCAAATAGACAACTTAGCAGGACAGGGCCTGCACTGGTCCTGCAAATAATGTTCTACTCAATGGTTGAACTGAACAATTCTCAATCAGGCTTGACATGATTAAGATGCTTGTTGCAATACTCTGCGTCTCAGTTGCTTCAAGTTAATAGCACTCTGCAAAGAGGTTGATAGTGCCATCTAATGTTGAATAAGAAAATGGTATTGTGACATCTAACTTTAGGTAAACAAAGAACATGCATTAAGTTACTCATGGAAAAGCCTGATAATCTTCACGTCCTCTCTGTAGTGAATGCAAATCCAGGTCCCAGACATCGAAGTACAGTGTTTTGATATAGTTGGTCCTGGCTGGGTTTGTGGTGCAATGTAGTTTGTCTGATTCCTAATCAGAGGGTTGCATGTTCAAATCACATCAGGCCAAGGAAGCTTTATCTCATGTCAGGGCAGCACAGTGGCTTAGTGGGTTAGCACTGCACACCTCCTCAAGCCAGGGAACCAGATTTGATTCCACACTTGGGTGACTGTGGAGTTTGCACGTTCTCCCCATGTCTGTGTGGGATTCCTCCCACAGTCCAAAGATGTGTAGGTTAGATGGATTGACCATGCTAAATTACCCTATAGTGTTCAGGGATGTGCAGCTTAGATGGATAAGCTGTGGGAAATGCAAGGTTACACGGATAAGGTGGAAGGTGGGAGAATCTGGGTGGGCTGCACTTTGGAGGGTCGGTATGGACCGAATGGCCTGCTTCCACACTGTAGGGATTCTATGACCATTCAGAATTTTAAGTGTATGCTATATCCCCAAGCTTAATTGGGTGTACAAAGCATCATGTAGCATAATATTACTCCTGTCTTGTAACTTACCACAAAAATGAGGATTTCAATCATAGGCCATTAAATTTCTGGTGTAGATAATGGAAATCCATATTCGTACTGTAAAATACAGTATCTGTGTTGGATTTAACACATCTTTTGGACAAAGTATGTTTTTCACGCTTTTATCCTCCTAAACCTAAGGGACAGTAGGGCGAAATGTTTTCTACATCTAATTGGTATTTTCATTGACATTAGGAGTAATAAATGGTTAAAAGAAAAATAAAGTATCAGAGTTCAAACTGAAACCTAGAATATACTTAAGATAATTGAACCTGTTTTTCTGGGAATGATTTCAAAATTCAGGCAGTAGACCATGGCAGATATGGAGCTAAGGGGTTATTGTGCAAGTGCACTTGAGTTGATACTTGTGAGTTGTTTTCCCCATGTGCATAACACTGATGGTCCACCAATATCAAGTCCTGCCAAATTTCCCAAATCTCATCCATCTTTTCACCTCCCTTGACGGCAAATCAAGGGATATAGTGAGTGTCAGGAAATAGAGTTGAAGACAAAAGTCAGCTGTGATTGCATTGAATGGCAAAGCAGTCTCAAGGAGCTGCTTGGTTTACTCCAGTTCCTATTTCTTATGTTCTTACGATATCCCTTTGCCAAATCACTTTAGATAGGCTTTAACCCTTTTATGTTTAACATGTAACAAGACTAACAAATAATTCATTTGTTATAAAGCATTTTGGGATTTCATGAGAATGTGATTGTGTAATGACTAAATTATTTCTTCTAACGCTTCCTTTGAAATAATTGATAGAGGACTCTCGTATGAACCTATCAAGTATTTGTCTATGAAGTTTGCCCATATCCAGGTCCAAACTGTAAAACTCTATTTGAGCAAAAACTTAAGATGGACTTGGTTTTGCTTTAGTAAATGTTGAAATATCTAGTGTGCACATTACAAAACATCCTTAGGAGAATGCGCAGGTCACAATTAATCAATCGTCAACAGTAACGTTACATGACACCACAGTTGATTCAGATAAATAGAGATTTGAACCAATGCAAAAACCAATTGACCCCAAAGTCCTTGGGACTCCAGATGTTAATAGGATAATTTTTTCTAACCAAGGACTGCTTCAGATTTTGGGATGAATCCAGTTACGGAGAGATTTTACTTACTTACTTAATTCTAGTTAGACAGAATGTCTAGCAACTAACCATTCCATCCGTACCCCCTCCCCCACTTCCATCCAATTGCAACAATTCCCACGCCAAGTGGCAAGACAGCAGGTGTTTCTAGGCCACCCCAGAAATTCCACGTTTTGCTCATTTGAAAGACCTCAAGGGGATTTGTAGCAAGTGAGAGCATCTGTTTAAGTGGTAATTTAGTAAGTTAATACGTCATGCATTGGGGTAAATTAGGTAGTTGTTTGCTGGTAGTAAAAGCCTAACACAAGTAGATTTACTTTAATACACAGCAGTCATTCGATGGCAGCACTCCTGTCTACAGGTTAGAAAGCAGTGAATTGAAGAAACACTCCAGAAGATTAAACATGCCATCTAGACTGATGTTTCCTCCCAATGTTGCAGGAGTACCATACTGGGAGGAAGTGATAACAAGGTGTAGAGCATCATCAGAGGAGCAGGAAAGCTGAGTTTCAGGTCTAGACCATTCTTCAGAAATGGGGGAGGGGAAGGGGATTCTGAAATAAATAGCGAGAGAGGGGGAGGCAGATAGAAGATGGATAGAGGAGAAGATAGGTGGAGAGGACAGAGACAGGTCAAAGGGGCGGGGATGGAGCCAGTAAAGGTGAGTGTAGGTGGGGAGGTAGGGAGGGGATAGGTCAGTCCAGGGAGGACGGACAGGTCAAGGGGGCGGGATGAGGTTAGTAGGTAGGAGATGGGGGTGCGGCTTGAGGTGGGAGGAGGGGATAGGTGGGAGGAATGATAGGTTAGGGAGGCAGGGACGAGCTGGACTGGTTTTGGGATGCGATAGGGGGAGGGGAGATTTTGAAGCTTGTGAAGTCCACATTGATACCATTGGGCTGCAGGGTTTCCAAGCGGAATACGCGTTGCTGTTCCTCGAACCTTTGGGTAGCATCGTTGTGACGCTGCAGGAGGCCCAGGATGGACATGTCATCTGAGGAATGGGAGGGGGAGTTGAAATGGTTTGCGACTGGGAGGTGCAGTCGTTTGTCGCGAACTGAGCGTAGGTGTTCCACAAAGCGGTCCCCAAGCCTCCACTTGGTTTCCCCGATGTAGAGGAGGCCACATTGGGAACAGCGGATACAGTATACCACATTAGCAGATGTGCAGGTGAACATCTGCTTGATGTGGAAGGTCTTCTTGGGGCCTGGGATGGGGGTGAGGGAGGAAGTATGGGGGCAGGTGTAGCACTTCCTGTGGTTGCAGGGAAAAGTGCCGGGGGTGGTGGGCCTGGTGGGGAGTGTGCAGCAGACAAGGGAGTCACAGAGAGAGTGGTCCCTCCGGAAAGCAGATAAGGGTGGGGAGGGAAAAATGTCTTTGGTGGTGGGGTCGGATTGCAGATGGTGGAAGTGTCGGAGGATGGTGCGTTGGATCCGGAGGTTGGTGGGGTGGTACGTGAGGAAGAGGGGGATTCAGTTTTGGTTGTTATTGCGGGGAGGGGGTTGAGGGATGAGTTGCGAGAAATGTGAGAGACACATTCAAGGATGTTTTCGACCACTGTGGAAGGGAAGTTGTGGTCCTTGAAAAACGAGGACATCTAGGATGTCCGGGAGTCGAATGCCTCATCTGGGAGCAGATGCGGCGGAGGCGAAGGAATTGGGAATAGGGGATGGCATTTTTGCAGGAAGGTGGGTGAGAGGAGGTGTATTCTATGTAGCTGTGGGAGCCGGTGGGCTTGAAATGGATATCGGTTTCCAGGTGGTTGCCAGGGATGAAAACAGAGAGGTCCAGGAAGGAGAGAGAGGTATCGGAGATAGTCCAGGTGAACTTAAGGTTGGGGTGGAAGGTGTTATTGAAGTGGATGAACTGTTTGAGCTCCTCGTGGGAGCACAAGGTGGCGCCAATACAGTCATCGATGTAACGGAGGAAGAGGTGGGGTTTAGGGCCAGTGTAGCTTCGGAAGAGGGATTGTTCCATGTATCCTACAAAGAGGCAGGCATAGCTTGGTCCTGCGGGACAGGAAGAAGCGGAGGGCCTTTAGGCCATCTGCATAGGGAAATATACTAGGAGGGTCTTTTCTGTATGTGAAACCTTCATCTCAGGTTCTGTCTTTCCACTCAGCTAGACATAAGGAATCTTACATACAAACTGATTAAGAACACATGAGCTATAGTTTATCTTGTTGTTTTGGAGCCTTACTGTATGCAAAGTGTAGTGCACATTTCTCTATTAACAAAAATGACTGCACTGCAAAAATACGTCCAAGGCTTTGTTTTGCTTTGAGATCCTGAAGCTGTGAAAAGTGTTATATAAATGTAAGCTACTGCCTCTCTGTTTACTTCTCTTTAATAAAAAGTTTTTCATCAATATGAGGGGAAATGGCGTGTAGAGCACATTTTCCATCATGCAACACACTTTCTTTGCAAGGCATATAGCTGGAAACACTATGCCACTAATTTGTAGAGTTAAAACATTGCTAAAAGACAAGGAATTGAAACTTTTCATCTTGCACTGTTTAAAACTAGGACACAAGAAGCAAGATTTGAAAAAAACAAGCACCATTTTATACAGCATGAGACAAAGATGGTGATTAGCTGGGCCATCATTCGCATGGAGATGCAGCAAGAGAAGTTAACTGTTAATCTTAATTCTCAAAGCAGGCAGGGAGACCCTGCTTGGTCAGGGCATTACTGAGGGATGCAGCAGAGTTTGGTTCCCTGAGGAAAAATCAGAAGTTGCTGAAAAAGCTCAGCAAGTCCGGCAGCATCCTTGAAGAAAGATCAGAGTTAACGTTTCAGGTCTGGTGACCTTTCTACGGTATGAGAAACTGCCAATCCCTTTCCTCCCTTAAACCCATTCGGAGTTGCCATGGGGAGCGAGCTCAGGGTGATGGTATACACAATGCAGCCTCTCATTGAAGACAAGTCATTCCAGTATGTGGCCAGTGGGCTACCTCCCTTTGGAATTATATAATTAAATAATTATCCTTTCTTGATTTTGATTGATACAAACTCATTGTTAATGATTTGATCTCTTTTAATCAGTCATGTCTCTGTTCATTTTTAAACAACATCAAAAATAAATAATTTTTTTTGTCACAGTGAGTCTATCTGTGGAGTTGTTCGAAGATGCCTTTTAAAAACATGTGATGTGATAGGACATTTGAACCCAAGTGTAGAATTTTGAAATAACCTGAAACTTAGCACAGTCTATAGTCTTTAATGAAGCATTTGAATAGGAAACTGCTGATTTGAAAAGCAACTGTAAATTTGGCACTGCAAAATATAAAACGGGGGAGTTAGTTATGAGCTCCAGATGGCTTGGAGGGTAAATACCCTCCCACACGTAAGTCAAACCAGCCCAGGAAATGCCAAGTTTCATCCTTAGTCTGCTGACTTAGCTGAAAAGCCACAGTAGCTGTTGAGGTCCTATAATTCACTGCAGAACTCCTAAACCAACCAGGGTAATATCATCTAGTGTTTACATTCCTAAACACTATACAGTGGTTCGTGCTTATTAGTAACATTGGTGTTAAGATCCAAAGAGGACACGATTTGTCTCCGTTGTTAAATTGCCTGCTGCTATAAATTAGGGGTTGACTTTCACTTTGCTGATTTTAATTGCCAGCTTAGACACCAGTTATTAGCCAAATTTCTGCTATGTCCCCACTGAGTTTTCCATACAGGAATAGTGGGCAGTAACTGAAACTCCTGTCAGAAGCAGGTAGCAGACTCATTGCTCCATGTAGGGAAGGGTGCATTTCCCAGCCATTCTCTGTGCTGGATACCAACTCTCCAACTTACCTCTTCAGGCCTGGTGAGAAACAGGTCTCAGAAGTGAACCTGATGGTAGGGAACCTTTAAAAGGGCCACAGTTGCTGCATGCAAGTTCTTTGGGCTTCTTAAAGTTTTAATGGTCCACTTATTGTTTTTCTTTCTTTCTTGGCCTAAATGGTTTGGTGAATAAGGATGTTCTGAACTGACATGGTCAGAGGGAAAGGAGGAATTGTGGAAGAATGCAAGACAAGACAGGCTGTAAGAAAGGTGCTTTGCGGCTTTCCTCTCAAAATCCACTCACTTGCATCTGCAGAGAAAGGAAACTTTGTTTTGATTAGACAGATGCTGGGATATTGCCTTTTCAAAGCAGGCAGTGCCAGAACCTCCCTGGTTGCTCCATTATAATATGTCTAATCACTATGCTGCAAGGTTTTATGTAACCACCTCATACGTTGCAGGATCTGCATTTGTAAGATATGTCAGCATGGAAGAAGAAGGTACCGCTTGTTTAACCATAACTACCAAATTGCCCTCAATCATAGATTTGTCAGGGGCTGAAGATATCATTGAATAATATGAACAGCTGAATCTTAAGTCTAAGTCAACAGAAACAGATATTAAACCATACTGTTGTTTACTGCAAAAACACTCAGCATGCAACAAAGAATTTCCTTACATGGGGACAGTAATATCAGCTGTGGTCTGCACCTCCTTTAACAGTACAGTACTCACCTATGGAATTGTGTTGTGGAGTACCTCAACCTATCTGAAAAATGGTTATTTCATTGTCTGCTCTTTATTACTTGTCCAAATAAATACATATTGAATTTTCTTTCCCTTTATTTTTGACTCCTATTTCTTTTCTGCCTTTGCAAAGGCTGTTAATGGATCCAGAGTTGGCATTCACTACATTTGCAGTTCCATACTCCATTATGGTACTTCCCTTTTTAATATCTACATTCCTTTAAATTTCATGCCAGCCCTTTACCTACACTTGGAATTGTGAATAATTATTCAAATGAGCTTAGACTGGAGAATTGAATACTAATTGCACATAAAATTCAGGCAGGTGTTAAAGCTGAATCATTTAGACCTCACTCTTGGGATTAAAAAAACTGGCACTGTTTTTGTCTCTGCGAGCACGGAAAGTAGGCGAGGTATCGAAGACTGTGAAATTCCTCCCTAGTTAAAAAATGTCTTTAGAGCTGAAGGGAGAAAAGCTCAGGGCAATAAGAGGAAAAAATTATTTTAAAGATAAGCCATATAATTCCGAGTGTTTGCTGTCAAAAGAAAATTATATATAGCTTAAATAATAGGAATGGGCTAAATAGTTTTTGTTTACATTTATCATTTCATGTGTTGTGGAGCTTTGCAGTTCACTTCTGAATAATCATTTGGGATATTGTGTTTCTTAACTGCTTTGGTTTGCCACTTGACTAAACTTTAAAGAAAAAAGTGGCTGTTGTGGTTCTATCAAGTTAAATTTATTTCTCTTCACACAATCTTTGTGTTACCCATTAACCAGTATTTGTGTGATTCATAGATCACAGGGGAGGTGTTAGAAACCAGGGACTCCAGTAATACGTAGGAAACCTGGAAATGAGTTCAGTGCATCTGTCTGTGGTTTTTCATTTATCTACCTTCAGTTTGGTGTCCAATGCACAGCAACCAGTATGGTGAGGACCCACATGACACAAATGCAATTCCAGCAATTAAGGGACCAACCTGAAGATGGAATTTGAAGGAATTGGAGATTGAAACAAATGAAGTGGAAGTTAGAGAATTAATTCCAAGGGCAAAGGGTGCACTAATCTGCAATGAGGCCAGCATTTATGTGCTGTTTGGCTCAGTGCGGAGCCAGAGAGAGTATTGTTTCTCCAGAAATGTAGAGAAAACACTGCTTCTAACACTAAAAAAGGCAAAGAAGTGCCCAAGAGGTCCAGTACTACTGTGTTTTGCCCCGTCTGGGGCATTAAGAGGTCATGGCACACTGATGGATTCAGTGCAGGAAGAGCTTTAAGAGTAGAGTTGCACATTTCATTTTTATTTGCTATGCACTTCACAACAGCACTACATTCTACTTTTTCGAGCTTCCTGCATCATGTCCAACCTCTCAAATGCTCACACATGCATCCTCCCCTTCTGTGCACTTCCATGAATCTGCATCCATCTATCTTTCACTACCACTCCCCTTCATTCTTCAGGCCTGACTTTGATAGTTAATCTTACCAAATGCAGGTTAAAAAATTACCTTTCTCAGTGGCAATCAGGTATGGACAACAAATGCTGGCCTTACTAATTGTGGCCATACCCCATGAAAGCACAAAGAAAATGTACCTGCATTCACTCAGAGTTCTGTTTTCTTCATTCCAAGAGAAGGAAGCACAGAACACAAGGAGAAGGAAGAACATGAAGGTGGATATGCACATACTTCCCTGCTCAGAAGTGTCGACTGAGAGCCTATAGAGATCAGGCAGGTTTTGAGGTCCAACAGAGGTGGGAGTTGGAGACCTCTCAGCCGGTTAGTGTCACAATTAAATATCAGAGAACCATTTGTCATTTGGCACTCAGTCATGTTGACTCATTTTCAAGTCCTATATCTTCAATTTCTGACCACACTTTTACTCGGGCAGGATTCAGTAGCAGTTGCAGATCTATTTTTCTTTCATGGGCTGTAGGCATTACTGGAAAGTAACTAAGTGACTTGCTAGGCCATTTCATGTCATCCACGTTGCTGAGTCACCGCAGGCCAGACCCGGTTAAAATGGCAGATTTCCCTTCCCTAAAGGATTGTCATTATCTAGATCAATTTTTATGACAATTGAGACTAACTCTCTAATTCCACCAGGTACTGTAGTGGGATTTGAACCAATATCCCCAGGGCATGAACTCGGGCCTCTGGATTACTAGTCCAGTAACATTACCAGTATACCACCATCTCCTCCTAATAATTACTTAGTGGAGTTAAATCTTGCTGAGGATGCACAGAAATAGAATTCATGCTTAGTCTGTTTTAGCCTCTCTTCGTAAGCCAATCTTCTCATTCAAGGTATTAGTCTTGTAAACCTTCTCTGAACTGCTTTATAAACTAAACAGGAGCAGTTGGTGGAGACAGGGACAGAAGTAGGGAATGTGGTTAAGAGGATGCAGTCCTCTTCAAACTGGGCACAGATTCCATATCTGCTGGCTGTCAAAGCAAATGTAAATCAATCAGCAGTGGCAAAGACTGTGTGATACTTAGATTGGCCTTTCAAGCACAGTGACCACAATAACAGAGAAAGCAGATTGTCTGACATGAGCATGAGTGGATTCATGTTGTAGAACATTGCTGTGAAATGGTTTTGCAGTGGTCAGCATTATAGAACATCAAATGCTTCAATCAAATGAGAGTCCATGATCACAGGCGTGGAGAGTCTGTATACCAACATGTCTACCATATTAAATAGGATGACACATATCCAAGCCTTGGCCTTATAGTGCCACATTGATCTCCATCAAAGCATTCTCCAGTACATTGGTTACAGTGAAGTGTGGTTGGACCATTAAATAGATGATGGTGAATGAATGTGAAGACACCACTCAAACTTATCCACTACTGACCTATTTCCACATTTGTCCATTCAGTAGCCCACATTCTGCCTCACCACACAAGGACTGAGTCTGCCCCTGCACAGGAGGAGGTAGAACAATTTTTGGAGGGGGACTTCACGGACTCTACAGTACAATATATTCAGGAACATCTTGGCTGTCAGAGCAGGGATCTGAGCGGTCTGCCTCTATATCTGTTCAAGCCATAAGAATTACCTTATGTAGAAATAGAGAGAAAAGACAGAGGGAGTTTTATAGTTGCACAACCTGTCATTTGATATTATTTCCCACATTGCCAGGATTCATTGGTTGGGTTCCTGCGAGGCATCAAGTTTTAAGTGGGTTTTGCTTGTCTCCCAAAATACTATTTGCAGGTCTAAAAACATCAGAGGCCTGCACTGCTATAGGATGAAAGAATTATGTTAGATCCTGAGGAATCTCAGTGCCTTCTTTTGGTTCCATACCAGCTTCATATTTATGGAGTGGAAGCTTGTAACTAACAAACATTCGTGGTTGATCTGGAAGTGCCTAGATTGCCCTGTGTGTTGTGGATGATGCCTATGGAGTGTGATGCATAGATGAAAACCTCTGCACCTGCTCATCCTGACTGCACCATCACAAGTAAACTGCTGGTATATTATCCCCTCTTACACTTGTGTGAACCACCACTCTGGCAGCCTGCAAAGATCCAGATGTTAAAGTGTTGAGGATGGTGGTGACTGGGACAGCTACAGGTAGCATGCCCAGTAGGGAGTAGATCATTCATTGAAAGTTGCAGATCTCTGCTATCACATGACTCAGCCAAAGAAACTAGGCCTCTGACTGTACACCCTGTGTCATGCAGAGTGTTGCATGAGAGCTCTACTCTGCTGCTACCATCCTCTCCGTTGTTAGCCTTTTTTACTGATTCTTTTTCCACTGTCTAGTTACAGATCTCATAACAGTAAGCAGCTAGTGCCAGTCCTGATGACAGCACTGGTCTTCTTTCAAGGCCCAAGCAAAAACCACCCCAGCACCACACATCTTGCTCTGTTTCAGAAAACCTCAAGAATGTAGAAAGTAAACTTTTAGCAAAAACACTTTCTCACAACAGGTAAGAAAGCAGCTACGAGTACTGAGTATTGATTGCAGTATTTCCACGCGTTTCAATTAGCTTCCTCAATTGCCATTGAGCTCTCACCCTGCATTCACTGGTGAGTTTCAGGAAGCCTGGGAAACTCACTGATGTGCCAGCTAAGTGATTATCATATGTTAATAGGCAACCAGCCTTTTCTGTGTGGGTAGTGCACAAGCAGCCTAACACGCTCCAATTAAATCTGGGAATCCGTTCAGCCAGCTTCCCATTACACCGACATTTTCCATGGAGTTTAAGCCCCACCTTACACTTAAACCCTCCTTCAGGTTAAAAATATCCCCACAGAATCCTCCAGCATAGAAGGAGGCCATTCAGTCCAAGTTTTACAAAAGAATTATTACATTTGTTCCATTTCCCTGCTCTTTCCTAATAAGCATGGCATGTTTTCTTCCTTTTCAGATATGTTAAAATTATTACTGAATCTACTTCATCTCTCAATGGTTCTTTTGTAAATTATGATTATTATCTTGTTGAGTGAGGAATGATGATGTAATAAAATCTGCAGTCCAGTTATGAAATGTTGATAAAATATCTCTTTTCCAAAGCAGCAGTAAGTTGACAGGGGATGGCCAGCTTGCCTTTTCTAGGTGCATAATCATCTTCTAATTTTTCATGACATTGGAAAGGATTGGAATCGCGGTCACGCTAAGATAATTATTGCAGACTGATGCAGGCAGATACAGTGAAGACCTTTCCCAGGCTCCGGTCTGCTCTGCCTCAGCACATTCTGCTAGTTTATCAGCTGTCAGACTCAGCCTTTGGAACATTTGCCAGCATTTGTAAACATCCGGCCCCTTCTGCTGCAAGAGCAGTCCAAATAATAGCAACTGCTTCATTCTTTACTAGAAGTTTCCGAACACAAAAACATTCTCCAAATGCAAGACGAATCTCCTTGCTAATACTTGGCAAAAAGTGGATGCAGTTATACTTCACTTGACCTATTTCTTTCTCACTGTCTCTCTCTCTCTCTTTTCTTTCTAAGATCTCCCTGTAGGCTTCCTGTGCTCACTGGGGTAAATGCTTCAGCCAGATCCTGAAGTTTTTGCAGCTCTTGGCTTTAAGCCTGAGGCCCTTGTTGATAAGCCATTGAACAGGATGTTCTTGCATTAAAAAAAGCTGAAGGACTTCCTCCCCAAGGGAGCAGTTCACATGCTGGCTTGAAGTATGGAGGAAACGCACAGGCAGGGACCCAGCTTTCTCTACAATGGGTCTACCAGATGGAGCAGGCTGCACGTGGAGGGCTCAGAGCTGCCTTTAGCCCTCTGAACTACAAACACAGCCTAATACAATTACCAATTACAGATGTTATTTTCTCTGCTGCATATGCTACCACCAATTTGAATTCCCTACTGTAACAGCACCATCGATTATGTTCACCGACTCATTCAAAGCTCAATTTTAAATTGCATTTTGTCACTCGTTGTAGTTCTTTATATTTTAAAATCAAGTTTGCCTCCCCTTACTGTACTGACAGGTTAGACAGCCTGTTGTCAAGCAGGGTACCTGTTGTCAAACCTCTCATTCTGACTCCACCACGGCCACTCAATGAATTAACAGACCTAATAATTTCCTAACCTCTTATCTTAAGAAGTGACTCGCCTCTCCATATCCCGGCCTCAGATGAGGCAACAGTCATTGGGATCTCAACACAACATCAGAAAACAAGGAGGGAAAATGTGTATTATTTCTCTTGATTGCCAGATTTGATGAGCAGGTAAATTGTCTGGCAACAAGGCAGGAATGTGACAAAAAGAGATTCAGGGCACTGTACGTATCAGTCTCAGTGACCTACTGAAGGAGACCAGCTAAAACAGCCTGTGAGAATGTTAATCACAATTAAAATAAAGAAAAAAACCTTTCATTCTAATGACAATTCACCATTTTTCATTGTTATGACTGAGTACATGAAATTATAAGCAAAATTTTATTTTTTTTGGCTAAGTGCAAGATGCGTTGGGTTTTTTTGGAGAGTTTCCTGCTGCATGTCTGATAAGATTTCTTGCCATATCTTACTAAAGTTGTTTCATTAGCCACATCCCCTGCCTCTATGGCATCCCTCATCTCTGATACTATACCCATTTTACCAAGCACCGTTCCTGAAACAAATCATCATCCAATGGTGAAAAGATCAGCACTTCTCACACTGGCACCAAACTTGACAGGCTGCTATGTACTCTGACAAGTGTTGGAGATGCCATGTCACCCCTCACTGGCAGCATAATGGCACAACAGCCACCAGGCCAGATTGCTCACAGCACATAAGCTGGCTATGGTTGACATTCCCATGCATATACAATGCCATTCTCACACTCATTCTCTCTCTCTCATTCTTTAATCACAGGCCATACAGTTTACCTATCCATAGTACAAACCAAATGCTGGCATGTTGATAAATAATAATCCTACATTCCACAATTGCCTGCTACGCACAGCTCTCACTTTCTGGAAGCAGGTGTCAATTTGGTTCTCTTTGGCTTGGAGTGCTCAATGCAGCTGAGCTCTATCATGGACCATGAGAGCCAGTTCTGGAAGCCACTGCTGCACAGCTTCTCGGAGGCCCACACAGTCGGAAAGACAATTTGAGGAATGCTGCAGACCTCCCATTCAGCAAGAACTTTCAAAAGTTGTTTGGGGGCAGACATTAGCAGGTAAAGTCTCGGTTGGAGAGTCGGAAGCCTCAAAAAGTGAGATAATGAGAGTCCAGGGACAGCAGGGATCAAGTGAATCTCTAGAGGCAGTAGGAGTATATTTAATAGGGAAATCAGGAGGGCAAAATGGGGGCATGAGATAGCTTTGGCAAATAGAGTGAAGGAGAATCCAAAGGATTTCTGCAAATACATTATGGACAAAAGAGTAACTAGGGAGAGAATAGGGTCCCTTATAGATCATCAAGGCTGCCTTTGTGTGGAACTACAGAAGATAGGTGAGATACCAAACAAGTATTTTGCATCAACATTTACTGTGGAGAAAGATATGGAAGCTAGAGAACTTGGAGAAATAAGTAGTGATGTCTTGAAGTGTCCATATTATGGGGGAGGAGGTGCTGGATGTCTGAAAATGCACAAAGGTAGAAAAAACCCCAGGACCTGATCAGGTATACCCTAGGACTTCATGGGAAGCCAGGGAAGTGGTTGTTGGGCCCCTTTTCAAGATATTTGTATCATCGATAGCCACAGGTAAGGTGCCGGAAGACTGGAGGCTGGCTAATATGGTGCCCCTATTTAAAGGAAGGTGGTAAGGAAAAGCCAGGGAACTATAGACCAGTGAGCCTGACATCAGTGATGGGCAAGATGTTGTTGGGGATTCTGAGGGACAGGATTCACATGTATTTGGAAGGCAAGGATTAGGGATAGTCAGCATGGCTATTTGCGTGGAAAATCATATCTTACTAACTTGATTGAGATTTTTGAAGAAGTGACGAAGATGATTGATGGAGGCAGAGTGGTGGACATTGTCTACATGGACTTCAGCAAGGCATTCAACAAGGTTCCGCATGGTAGACTGGTTAGTAAGCTTAGATCACATGGAATATGGGAAGAACTATCCATTTGGATATAAATTTAGCTAGAAAGTAAGAGACAGAGAGTTGCTTTTCAAACTGGAGACCTGTGACTAGTGATGTGCTGCAGGGATTGAAGCTGGATCCACTGCTTTTTGTCATTTATATAAACGATTTGGATGTGAATATAGGAGATATGGTTAGTATGTTTGCAGGTGACACCAAAATTGGTGGTTACGGACAACGAAGAAAGTTACCTCAGAGTACAGTGAGACCATGATCAAATGGGCCATTGGCAGAGGAGTGACAGATGGAGTTTAATTTAGATAAATGTGAGGTGCTACATTTAGGGTAAATCAGGGTAAGATTCATACATTTAATGGTAAGATCCTGGGGAGTGTTGATGAACAAAGAGACCTTGGAGTGCAGGTTCATGGTTCCTTGAAAGTGAAGTCTCAGGTAGATATAGTAGTGAAGGCGGCATTTGGCACGCTTCCCTTTATTAGTCAGTGCATTGAGTATAGGAGTTGGGAGGTCATGTTACAGCTGTACAGGACATTGGTTAGGCCACTTCTGGAATACTGCGTGTAATTCTGGTCTCCTCGCTTTAAGAAAGATGTTGTGAGACTTGAAAGGGTTCAGAAAAAATTTACAAGGAATTTGCCAGTGTTGAAAGGATTGACATATAGGGAGAGGCTGAAGAGGCTAGGGCTGTTTTCCCTGGAGCTTTGGACGCTGAGAGGTGACCTTATAGAGGTTAATAAAATCATGAGTGACATGGGTAGGGTGAATAGTCAAGGTCTTTTTCCTAGGGTATGGGAAAACTAGAGGGCACACGTTTCAGTTGAGGGGGCAAAGAATTAAAAGGAACCCAAGGGGCAACTTTTTCACGCAGAGGGTGATGCATGTATGGAATGAGCTGCCACAGGAAGTGGTGGAGGCTGGTACAATTACAACATTTAAAAGGCATCTGGATGGGTACGTGAATAGAAAGGGTTTAGAGGGATATGGGCCAAATGCTGGCAAATGAGAGTAGATGAATTTAGGATATCTGGTCGGCATGGACAAGTTGGATCGAAGAGCCTGTTTCTGTGCTGTATAACTCTAAGAGTGCATGATTCTATGACAACTTTACCACTTTTTAAAGAACAATAGACAAACCCCCAGGACTGTATTCATCTCAGATATCTGAGAGACATCAAGCAGCTCCTAGACATGACTGACCAAACCCTCAACCGTGGTCTTTTCAGATCCCCAACCGACAACACAAAATTCCCATTGCTGTTGGTGATGACCCTACAGGACTGACCATTTCCCAGTCGCTAGAATTTAGGCAGATAGATTCCCTGACACAGGAGATGGCCAAGGTCCTGGAATGTGTGCGGACTGTGCACGTAACTGACCATATCGGGATTCACTAACTAACAGCAAACTCCTCTTGACTGATCTGTGGGCTAGTCCCTACCAACTGTCTGGCATGGTGATTTGTTTGAATAAAAGTGGTGTGTTTGATTGGCATCTCAGTGTGCCATCCAGCAAGATGTCCTCCCACATGGACAGACCCCTACTCACAAGCATGACAAATAGCCTGTCAGCATGTGTGTGCAAAAGACCACGTAACTACGGTAGGACTGAAAGCCTTTGGCTCTGCTTGAAGCACCAACGTGGTAACTGGCAAGGGAAGGCAATGGATACAGTCATGATGCAGGTAGGTGCTAAATGAGTGAGCACTGAGACTGTTTAAGCAACCCTGAGATGCAGCCTAGTCCAATCTGTGAGCTTGGTCCTTGTCCATACACACAAAACATTCTTGCAGAGGTCTCTAAAACCTGGAGGACTGATATAAGGCCCTCCAGCACTGAAGGACCTGCAACTTACTGATGCCAGAAAAGGAGAAAAAGGACACATGTAGATGAAGAAACCCTCTGAATACTTTCCACAAACTTTTAAAAACAGAAAGGCTGTTGCAGCCAGACCACTATTGTGGAGAGGGAACCTGAACACAGGGGTGCCTGGAGCTAAAGCTGTGGCATGTAGACATGGGGCTGCTCAGGGAGATGTTGCAAATTGATCTTACTGTTTTCCCCACCCCAGATCAGGAAATGACCTCCGAGTGAGTATAATGTAACAGATGCCATGGGCTGCCCAAAGACCAATGGGAAGATCCCAGCCAGCCTCTAATCATTCGCCTTTAATATATTAACAAGCTATCTGCCACAAGCAAACAGCTAGGCTTCGAACTGGCCTAACTCTTTAGAAATGGGCCAGAGGTGGGAGGATATTGGCAAACTGGAATGCTGGTCAGTGCCAGTCTACCTGCCTTCATTCCCATCCCTGGCAGACTTCCGAAACCCAGCCCCAATTCCTGTAACATCAAATCAGAAGAAAACAGATCAATTCCAATTTTCCAGACTCACTCACAAGTTGTTTATTTAGATTCCATTCAGGCTGACTTGGGGTCATTTCTGCAAGGTGACAAGCTGAATGGATAGCTCTTCAGAGACCATGATTGTGGTTCAGAAATGTAATTGTTGCCACCTTAGTAACATTTCTGACTCCCAGTTGATCACGAAAATGAGAATTTGCAATCTGGAGCAATGTAACATATCCAGATAAACAATTAGATGTCTCAATTTGTCCTGCAGCAAAGCATCTCTAAGATGTAGATTCATTGAATCCCTACAATGCAGATAGAGGTCATTTGGCCCATCGAGTCTGCACTGACCCTCCAAACACATCCTGTAACCCCGCATTTACAATAGTTAATCCACCTTGCCTGTACATCCCCAAACACTACAGGGCAATTTCCAATGGTCAATCCACCTAAACTGAACATCTTTGGAGCATGGGAGGAAACAAGAGCAGACATGGGGAGAACATACAAATTCTACACAGACAGTCACCCAAGGCTGGAATCAAACCTGGGCCCCTAGTACTGTGAGGTAATAGTGCTAATCCACTGAGCCACCATGCCACCCCTAATGTCTGCAGAATGTTTATGCTGTATTGCATACCCTATATACCTTGGAGGTATATGTTTGAAATTATTGAAGGAGGAGATGTCAGTATTCACAATGAAAGATGTTGAACTACAGCAAACTCTTTTCACTTTCATCCTGCTTTGTGGCCAAGCCCATATCTACTCGTTATGTTTGATGATAGAGTTGAAGGATTGGCAATCACTCTATTCAATTCCAGGCAGTGAGTTTCCAAAAAATAGCCTGGCAGAAAACCAGTGCCAATTTCATTTGAGATTAATCCAACTCAGAGTCATGTTTACAAAGGACCAATTCCAACTGGGAATAACTTCCCAGCTTTCCTGCTGAAAGCAACTGGCTTACTACATGTAGTTGAAAAACCAATTGTTATAGCTTTGACAGCAATAATGATAATATGAACATCAGATCTGGAAGCAATCTATTCTACAGTGGCACCTAACAAATCCTTAATCAACGAGGGTTGCTATTTAACCCAACTGATCTCGCTTTGGACAGAACAACTCCTAATTTTCCAATTCTAAATTTTAAATTGGCCCCTGATTGAATTGCTACTTCAGTTTGATCTTGTTTGCTGAAGAAAGCTACATGTGATAGGATTGTATACAAGTTGTGTGAAATTGTCTGCATTACTCTGTTTCACACTAGACCCACACCAGTTACACTCACTCGCACAACAACTGGGCCAAGCTGGGCCATGTGCAACATTGAAAAAGCAGAGCAGAAATGGGTAAATTGCTGTTTTTTATTCCTGCTTCTCTTTTCTTGGAATATGAAATATGAACTGACGATTGTGCCAAGTGGATTCAACAAAAAATACTGATGATATTAAGCAACATGAATGCTGTTAATATTTAGAAGGTATAATCTTGAAATCATTTCATCTTGAGGAAGTATAACATCATGCAGATTCTAATATCTAATGGCAGAAATACTGTTATGGATATCAGATTAAAGTTTTATTAAAATTGAATACCTCTGTTTGGAGAAAGTTGATTTGTTAGAGTGGCTGTGATTTCGAACTGTCAAACTTACTTTAAATGGATATTCCTCTAGGGAATGTATGCTTATTTTAGCAAGATTCTGCTCAACTCAATATTACTTTCCCATCCTGTTGGAAATTTTAAACTCATCTGTGCTCCACCCTTCTCATGGCTGGAGACAATGGAAGTAACAGGCAGACAAAATAATCTGGCATGTCTTGAAAGAGAGTTGCCTTGAAAGGAAAGGTTTGACTACATGGACTAATCCTATTTATAACTGAACATTATCAGTGCAGGAAGGAGCACATCTTTCAGCTCATTGTACTCCCGGAGCAGAGTTAACAAGCAAAATAAACAGAATTGCATAGGCCATGTATTAACCCCAGTCTTTCAATAATTTCTTGTACTGTGTCATAAATGCTGGAGAAATGTTTCATCAAGAGTAGATAGTCAATGGGTGAATTTTAAATTCCAAAGAAATGGGTTAAGTGGGATCTATCTGAAACCCAAATTTAACCCACCTGCTTACTTCTACTTTGAACAGAGATTGGATGTGACCAATCTGTTTCTAAGGAGGCAGGAGGCAAACTTGAATATTTTAAATGAGAGTCAGCATCTCACACATTTTTCCCATTTTAGATTTTACCTCTGGTTGGTTGGATCTCCAGAAGCTGGATAGGCTGGGGGCTACAGGGAGGCAAGGACAACAGGTAAGCAGTTTTTGGACTGCCACCAACAATCCCCTCCTCCAAACCCAAGAATATCTTGCATTAAACCACTTGTGATTGGTCCTTCTCACTGCAATTGGACACCCTCACCCAACCAGATCATAATCCCAATAACTCACACTTTCTCAGAGATAGTAAAGCACTGCATGAGGAATACAGTGGGCCAGGCAGCAGAGGGCTCCTCTGATGCTGCCTGGCCTGCTGGGTTCCTCCAACTCACACTTTCTGATCTCTACCTCCCTGTCCTGACACCCAAAGTTCTTATAAATTCCTCCAGCTTTTCCCTGGCTGTAGCCTCATTGTCTCACCACTCCAACCTCCACAGTCCAAACCCTGACCTTAGAACTAGCCATTTGATCTACCCCCTCCACCTCTAACCGATGTCCAGTTTTGACCCTTTCCCACTCGCCTCAATCTTGTGCATCCCCAATTCCCATTACCTCATCATTAACAATAGTATCTTCAAATATCTAGGCTCAAAGTTGTGGAGTTTCCTGACTAAAACTTTCTATTTCTGCATCTCTCTCTTTCTCTCTCTACTCCTTTTAAGACAAACTTTACAACAAATGTTTTACTTATCCTAAACTTTTCCCATGCACGGTGGGCAGAATTAACTTGACCTTATCCCCAGACTCGTTATCAGGTCAAAAAATGCAATGAATTAAATTACACACCTGGCTATTGCTCTTTCCCAGAGCAAACTAATTATTATCCTGCTTTCAGGTTTCCCAGGAATTAGGGTAGCCATGATGAGGCATTCATTATGTCAAAAGATGTCTTTCTACTTAACAGGGACCACCTTATGATCTTCAATGAATCATCATCATTGGATTTCTGAGGCTACAGCAACAACAGAAATGGAAAGGATATTTTGGAGGATGCCCCCATTCCTGACCATTCTCCATTTCTTACTCACCTGAAGGTCCTGCAACGAAGTGAGCTCCACAGGAACAGGAGCAAGCGGCTTACCCCTGCAACCAAGAAGGTGTGGTTGAAGAAGAGAGCAGTGGGAATGTGGTCCCCTCCAATCTGTGAACAGTACAGAAAGAAGGTCCACAGCCTAAGGATAGTGTGACAGTGGATTTACATAACAATTTCACGTGCCATGCCCTACACTTGGACGTACCCAGCAGTTTTCTGCCCAGACCTCTTCAATTTAACAGAATTTTCAACTGATCTCATTCATCTTTCTGCAAGCACCTCATATTCCCATCTAAAAATCTAATATTCATGCTCAACTTCAGCCTGTTGCCATCTTGCACCCATCCTTCACTGTCACCCTCCACAAATGGTAGCTTTTCATTCTCTTCACACTCCTTGCAGCCTTGCAGTAGTCTTCAGAGCCTCACCCACAGTCACAGGCAATGCCAGAATAGTACTACTAGACCCGACAAACAAAGATCAGAGCATATTGCCATGAATACCCACATGACTGGCATACAGGATTCCATCTTCGTCTGTTAGCCACGAGGGAACCAGAGAGTCAGAGCTGTACAGCGCAGTAACAGACCCTTCAGTCCAACTCATCCATGCTGACCAAATATCCTAAATAAATCTAGTCCCATTTGCCAGCATTTGGCCTATATTCCTCTAAAACATTCCTATTTATACACCCATCCAAATGCCTTTTAAATGTTGTAATTGACTCATCCAATAAGACAACCAATTTTACCCCATTTGAATTAGTTTATGGACACCAAATGGAAGGGCCTCTGAAATGACTCAAGAAATGTTTTTAGACCAGAAGGAGGAGGTTTCCATGTTAGACTATGTATCAGAGTTCCAACAGAGACTTTCACGAGCCTGTGAAGTGGCCCAAGAACAATTGAATATCTCCCAAACAGCGATCAAAAAAACAGACCAACATACCAGGGCCTGAAACATTCAGCAAGGAGACATCATATTAGTGCTGCAACCAACACCAGGTGAACCTGTAAAGCCCCGTACAGAACAACCAAGAAGCTTTGGCAAGTGAATTACCTGACTGAAACAGTTTCAGATGTAGAGAGATTGGACAGACAGATGTTGTTTTCCTTAGAGCAAAGGAGATTGCGAGGGGACATCATTGAGACATATATAAAGTTATGAGTGGCAGAGGTAGATTAGACAGGAAGAAACTTTTAGCTTTGATGGAGGAGTCAATGACTGGGGATATAGATTGAAGTTTAGGGATGGAAAGTTCAGAGGAAACTTGAGGAAAATCTTTTTTTACCCAAAGGTGCTAGAATTAGGAACTCATTTGCTATAAGGGTCGTAAGAGACAGAAACCATAGACAATAAGACTATAAGATAAAGGAGCAGAATTAGGCTATTCAGCCCATCAAGTCTGGTCCGCCATTTGATCATGGCTGATATCTTTCTCAACCCTATCCTCCTGCCTTTTCCCTTACTAATTAAGAACCCATCTATCTCTGTCTCAAATACACTCAATGATTTGGCCTCCAATGCCTTCTGTAGCAATGAATTCCACAGATTGACCACCCCCTGGCTGAAGAAATTCAAAAAGAAATATTCAAGATGGCAGTGGAATAGCAGGGCTGTATGCGGGCTCTTGAGCCTGGGGCTCCTCCACTCCTGTCTGCTCTCGTTTCCTTTTCTTTTCACTTCTGCTTTATTGCTTCCTTTTTCTTTTGTTTCTTCATT
Source organism: Rhincodon typus (assembly GCF_021869965.1). Taxonomy (NCBI): domain Eukaryota; kingdom Metazoa; phylum Chordata; class Chondrichthyes; order Orectolobiformes; family Rhincodontidae; genus Rhincodon; species Rhincodon typus. Next base: position 46,001,905 of record NC_063345.1, read on the forward strand.
TGTTTTCCTTTTCTGTAAAGTCTTTTGTGGTGGGTTAATTGCCACGCGTGGAATGGTGGCTCATCCCGGCGACTGGGGGTGGCAGCAACAGCTGCGTTCTGGGCCAGTGGTGGCAGCAAGCTCCTCCAGGTATTCGAAGCTGCAGATTTCACAAGATGGCAGCACTGACAAGGCAACATTTCAGAGGAAGCTGACCGGAGCAGGACTCTTGGCAAGAGGCGGCCGACGAAGCCTCACCTGCTAGCGGAGCCAGGGACTCCTGTTTGATATAGGCCCAGAGCAGGGACTGCTGGCATTGGCAAGGTGGCGGCAACAATGTGGTATGCCCAAAGCAGGCTCTCCTGGCATCATCGAGGCAGGAGGAGAGGTAGAGACTCCCGGTAGCGGTGTGAACGTGGGTTCAGCACGGGACCCGGTATCAGCAGTGGTGTCAGTAAGATGGGCCCAGTGGCGAAAAATTGGCACCTAAAATGAAGCAACTCCTATGTCCGGCATTGGCGGCGACGAGGTGGTGGAGGAGGGGTGGCAGCACCGGTGTCGTTGGTTAGCCGGCTCAGGACTCATCGTGGAGGCAACAGAACAAAGATAGACTCTCTTTCAGTTATATCTTTTATTCTTTTTATTCTTAAACTATTCAAAATGGCGCCAGATCATGGTGACAGTTAAAGCTTTTCACTGTATTTTCCTATAATATTCACCGTAAAATTCAATTGACAATAAATCATTTAATCAAAAAAGAAAATCCTCCTCATCTCAGTTTTAAATGGTCATGCTTTCACTCTAAGGATGTACCCTCGGGTCTTAGTTTCTCCTACCAGCAGAAACATCTTCTCCATATCCACTCTATCCAGGCCCCTCAGTATTCTGTAAGTTTCAATGAGACTCTCCGCTCATCCAACTAAACTCCATCAAGTACAGACCAAGAGGCCTCAACTGTTCCTCAGTTGACAAGCCTTTCATCCCTGGGATGATTCCTGTAAATCTCCTCTGGGCCCCATCCAATGTCAACACATCCTTCCTTAGGAGATATTGCTCACAATATTCCAAATGCATTCTGACCACAGCATTATACAGCCTCAACAGAACATTTCAGCTCTTGTATTCTAGCCTTCGTAAAATGAATGCTAACACTGCATTTGCTTTCCTAACCGCCAACTGAACCTGCATGTTAACCATAGGAGAATCTTGTACTAGGACTCCCAAGTCCCCTTGTGCTTCAGATTTCCAAAACTTTTCTCCACTTAGAAAATTGTCTATGCCTCTATTCTTCCTGCCAAAGTACATAACCTCACACCTTCCCACGTTGTATTCCATCTGCAACTCTCCTAGTCTGTCCCAGACCTACCATAGCCTCCTCGCCTCCTCAACACTACCTCCCACTCCACCTATCTATGTGCAATCTGCAAACCAAGCAATAATGCTCTCAGTTCCTTCATCCAGGTCATTAATGTATATTGTGAATAGTTGTAGTCCCAGTACAGACCCCTGGGTAATTCCACTTGTCACCAGCTACCATCCTGAATAAGACCACTTTATCCCTACTCTTTGTTTTTTACCAGTGAGCCAATCCTCTATCCATGCCAGTATCTTGCCCCCAACACCATGGGCTGTTATCTTATTAAGCAGCCTCTTGTGTGGCACCATGTCAAATAGATCATGTTCACCGGCTCTCCTTTGTCTAACTTGCTTGTTACTCCTCAAAAGAACTCTAACAGATTTGTCAGGTGTGACTTGACCTTGACAAAGCCATGCTGACTGAACCATATTTTAGTAACACCACAATCTCATCACTAATGATGCACTCTAAAATTTTACCAACGATTGAGGTCAGGCTAACCAGCCTATACTTTCCTGTCTTCTGTCTCCCTCCCTTTTTAAACAGGAGTGATACATTAGCCATTTTTCAGTTCTCTTGGACCCTCCCTGACTCCAGTGATTCCTGAAAGATCACTAGCAATGCCTCTACAATCTCCTCAGCTATCTCCTTCACTACTCTGGGGTGATTTATCCATCTTCATATCCTTCAGCTTCCCAGCACTTTCTCCTTAGTGATGGCAACTATGCTCACTTCTGCCCCCTGACTGTCTTGAAGTTCTGGTATGCTACAGGTGTCTTCCACTGTGAAAACTGATGCAAAGTACTTATTCAGTTCCTCCACCATTTCTTTTCCCCAACAGTACTTTTCCAACCTCATTTTCCAGTGGTCCAATGGCCACTCTTGCAATGACTGAAGCTCCCAGTTGTGCTCAAACTCAAACCAAACAATTCTACATGGCTCTGCATTGATGACCAAAACATTAATGTATTGTCCACAGTAGACTGCTACCAGATACCCTGACCAGAAGATTGCGTAGGTAGGGTAGACAGAGATGCCTATGTTACCAAGATAAATGTACTCAAGGAGTACTGGCAGGTTCCCTTGACTGTCCACACAAAAGAAATCTCCACCTCCTAACTCCAGCAGGTTATACCAGCGTAAAGTCCTGCCACTCAAACTCTAAGATTAATAAGCCAGATAGTGACCAGTTTGTCTGGTTGTGTAGTAAGCATCCTAATACAGTGACACAGTGGGAAATGTACTTACAGCAACAATAATCCCTCTTCTGCAAAATGCAGTTAACCGACCTATGGCCAATCGTTCAAGTTTGTTAAGGCCCAAGTGCAAGGACATGTGTACAAGTATCCTGGTTACAAATATCCAGGAGTGGCAGTTGGTGAAGAACAAGCACTGCTCAAGGTTACAAAGATAGAAACTGCCGCACAGTTCACAATTTACACAAAAGATGGAAAAACATGAAGTTCTTGGAAATGTGCAAGCTTTACCAGAAGTTTATCCCAAACCTCAGTACAGTATCTGTGCCACTGACAGATCGACTACTGGAGAAAGCCAAAATGTAGTATGGACTGCATTTGAAAAGACGTAAGTCATTTTAACAAACAGGCCGGCATTTGTAGCTCCAAATTTTAATCAAGCATTCAAAGTCACCATTGATGCAAATGACAAAAGGAAGGGACTTTCCTCCCTCAGGAACATGAATCTGGAATAGTGAGATCAATTGCGTACTTCTCCACAACATTAAATGAACATCAAAAACATCACTCCACAGTAGAGAGAAAAACCTTCAGTTTATTACTGGCTCTCGTACACTTTGAGATATATGTCCGAAATGGATACAGGGAGACCACGGTCAATACTGAGCACAAACATTAACTTTTATAGAAAAGTTTAAGACCCAGAATGCCAGATTATTCTGTTGGAGCTTCTTTGTTCAACCATCCAGCTGAAAATCATCCTCACCATTAGAACTCAAACATAATTGCAGACACCCTGTCCAGAACATAAACTGACCTGGTTAAAACTGAAAGGATGACATTGACTGAGACTTAAAGAATGAATGTGTGTGTGCATAAGTGTGTTTATTATTTCATATATTTAATTCTTCTTTACCCTTTGCAATGAAACAAGAGTGAATTTTATTTATTTGTCATGTAAGTAAAGTGTCATAATCACAGGTCAAAACCCTAAAGTAGACTGGATATTTTTAACTTCTAATTCTAAAATGTGTTTTGTTAAAAAAGTGAATTTTTCCAAAACTGGTTGCAAATATAAATTATGTGGCTGTCTTGTGAGAAAGGCCCATGGAATATCATACCTACAGATATGAAGGGAACATAAAACAACAGTTCTCCAAAGGAGAGGGAAAGAGACAAGTCAAAACAGACTGTTCTGTGATTTCTCATGTATATGGAGATATTAAAAGTCCTGGTCACCAACATGCCACTCACTGCAGATTATGTCCCAAACCACAGAAACATTTTGTGAGTTTTCACTTTGAAGACTACACAATGATGTGGTTAAAAAGCCAGTTTCACCTCTACTGGAGTGGGTTAATGAGACTGAACATTTCATGTGTTCTAGCCTGGACTCGAGCATCAACAAGCTGTGAAGGTCCTAGTCAAAGAATTATTCCCTACTCACTATCGTGTTGAAGGTAAAGGAAGACTCTCTCTCTGAGTGATACAATCAGACAAAAGGAAACAGGACAGCAAAGGACTCTATCTCACTGTGAATGCTGGAGTTCAATCAGTCAAAAGGAAACAGAACTGCAGAATGTCAACCAATCTGCAAAACTCAGGATTGTGAAAAGCAAAATATTCAACTACCAACTGGAGATTTTGGCATTGAAACTGCTTGCTCTTGCCCCTTGGAAGCTGGCAGGAGGGTGGTGCCCCCGAAAGTGAATGAAGTAATTGCTAGACAGGTGAAGAGCCGAATGAGAAGCTGGCAATCACCTGTCAAAGCAATGAAAATATTCTCAGGGGACAGAATTGTTTTGAACAGCACATTCTCAATGGCCGTGACTGGAGCTCTTCAGTCTAACTGATCAAATTCTTCCCAGTTCTTCAATATTTCTGACATTGCAATAGTGTGCGGCAGGTTGGACTTGAACACAGGTCACCTTGACCAGAGGTATGGATATTACCAGTATGACACAAGAGCCTTCTTCCTAATTTTTCTTTCTTTCATAACTTTTCAGTTTCACTGAAGCTGCTTTTCCAGCTGTGCACTCATCTCATTGAGTCCAGGGAGGTGCAGACATAGCTGGAAGCCGTGTCCTAATGGGAAAGAAGAAATTCATAGATAATTGTCTTTTATTGCCTTTTAAATCAGTTCAGTTATTTTCCCACTAGAATAAGTTCCACACTGGACTCGCAACCTCAGGAAAGTTGCAATTGACCCAGTGTCAATTTCCAGGACTTTCCCACCTTTCACACTCACAAACCCACACCCACCTGCCCCTGGTGTCAATTTATGTTTGTTAATACTAACATGAATTGCTTTGGGATGTCATACCCTGTTAAATGTGCCAAGTATGTGCAAGTTCTTGTAAATTGGAGAGAAATAAGCTCCATTCCCTATATCCCTAACTCCATGTCTATTCTTAAAAGCAATGTACTCCTTTCCTAATTGTACTAAAGTTGGCTGCATCCCAATATATTCTGCTGTTAAAATACCAAATCAGCAATAACTTTCTGGAAGGGTGTAGAAAACACAACAGGGTTTTTGAGTTACTAACATCTGCTCTTCTCAACATAAATGTCCACAGGGTCTTCAATGAAATCCCTTGGAGGAGTCCAGGCAAAGTTCAGAATGACCAGAAATGTTTCTCAGGGATTACGAATAGAAAGTAATGGGGAAGGAAGTATCATTTATTCATATACTGTACCTGCTTTATGTTGAAATAAAGTTTATGAAAATATTGGTACATCAGATTGTTTAAATTAAAAGTCATGGGGAGCATGACTAAACTGACTGTAAGGGAGCTGATCCAGAGTTGCTGAATATTTGCTTTTATTGGATACTCAATGGCTAACTCACATGGGAAAACTTCAATTCTATACAATGTTTTCTGCCTCCCGGAAATATAACACATTGGGATTTTCGCTTTCTTCCAAATTACTCTGTTGGCTTAGGTTAGTCTACATCTGTCTCACACAACTTTCCTGATTTTAATGCAAGCTGGTTTTGTGAATTTGTGCTATCAGTAGATATAAAGGTCTTAATTTTCCTTTGCAATACCGCCTTAGATGTGTATCAGAACTACCGCTGCTTCCTTGCCTCTGACCTAAAATTATTTTAGCCTTAAGGTTAAATATAAGAACCTGAAAACGGAGAGAGCAGGAGAAACATAAAAAGAGAGTTGTGAGACTGTGGACTGTGTTACTGATGAAAGAAGGGATTAAGAATACATTTAAAAATAAGATTTCAGAATAGTTTCGATGACTGACTGAAGGGAAGTGGGATGAAGGCACATGGGAACTGTGTGGACACATGGGATTAAGACAGCTGCTTGTGTGTCAGATTAGCATAGGTCTGGACCAGTTGGGTTAAAAAGCCTGTTTCCCTTTGTAACTTCCACGTTGTTCTATGAATATATCTCCATTCTACTGATGTATGATTCTTCATTGATAGAGTTGATATCACTTTGAGTTCAATCGATTGTTTTTTCCTTTGAGCTTTGTTGAGTCCTGTCATTTAGAAGAATATACAACCTTCTGATATTTGTGCTTTTCACAGACAAGCAAGGTTATGAACTCAGCTAAGCAAGAGAATAATGCATTAGTGGCATGCCCTGCAGATGAACAACCAGCTGACAGTTGTGGCATAAAATTCCTAATGCTGTCTGAAAGAAGCTAGAGGTAAAAACAATTAAGTGCAGTCATCACTGTGATGGCCATTGTCAGTGCAATGACCTTAGTAGATATGTTGCAGAGGTTATTTTCGAAAAAATTGTGAAAAATGATACTATACAGTGCTGTACTATATTTTATGTGCTGACAAAACTTAATGATATCTTGGCAAGATGTAGTAATTTGTCACTTTCTCACATTGTGAATGGTCTATGATGTTGAAGGCCTTAATACCTGTTATACACAATCTCTTAGCGTATGGAAGATGCTTCATTGAGAGTATATACTGGAATAATTCCAAGTAATTTCTGACTGTTCAAGTTAAAATCGTGGTAATAATAATACATACATTTCAGAGAGGATATCAAAGCTTTGGAGGAGTTGAAGAGGACATTTACTAGAATTGTACCATTGATGAGGGAGATCAGTTGGGTGAGCAGACCCCACAGAAATGTGAATTGTTCTCACTCGAACAATTGAAGTGGGGCATTTAATGCAAGTGTTCAACATCATGAAGGATTTTAATAGACTGATGGAGAAAAATTGTTTCCACTGTCAAAGGAGTGAGGCAGTGAGGTAAATGGCAAAACAGTCAGATGTGGAGAAGTCTTTTTCTGCAGCAAATTATTATCGTCTGGAGTACAAAGCAAGGAAATAATAGGACGATGGTGATAAAGCAGGACAGTGAGACTAAGTGGATCCCTATTTCTAAGTACCAGCACGGGCACAGTGGACTGAATGGCCTTCTTCTGTAATGGAACTTTCTATGATTCGACAATACTAAAATTTACCACATTTGTCCTTAAGGAGTAATGTAATATTGATCCCTAAAGTGCCTTAATTCTTGAATGTTGAAATGCCACCATCCTGTTTGAACAACATCTGAAAGCATGTTGGTCCTGTATTTACAAACATATTGAATCTATTTATTATGTCTCTGGACTCAAACAGCAAAGAGGAAGGCAGCACAAGGAGCTGTCAATGGCCAGAAACACATGCTGGCAGTTTAGTATACTGAGGCTGAAACCTAGTACCGTTGAGGGGATATTATCAGCAGCAGCCAATTAAATAGTTGCCAACACACCCATGGTAACTGTCAGAAGGGTCAGAGGTAAGAATGTTTGAATCCTGTCAAGGATTGCAGCCTGCCTGTCTGAGCTGCTCACCCAATCAGAGGGCCAGCAGCTCAGAAATCTCACAGTATTCCCAATAGCAGTAACCACTCTTATGGCCGCAATAGGAATGAGCGTTTTTCTCCATGTTGACTTGTCCTTGAAGGACTGGAAATAAGCCTTTTCAATGTCCCAGGGTTGGGCACACAAGTTCCAGTGAACGCAGGGATGAGCCATTCCTCTGGCAGTAGCAGAGCCACAGGAGACGTCACTGCTGTTTGGTGACACATCTACGGACCAGCAACATCCAGAAAGGAAAACACTTGCTGTCCTTGCTGCTTAGAGGCGTTCTCCCCTGGGCAGGAGGGGTTTTGGATTTCTAACTCTGACAAAATGCCAGCAGGGCTACAAAATAGCCCTGTGGCCTAGTTGCCCACTATAGCCATTGCTGCCTTCCCCACCACTCCATATATCATGTAGTAGCAGGAAGAAGGTGGACTTCCCTCCCAAACCTTTCACCACCAAGTTACCTACCATCTCACCTCAGAGCTCATTCCCTGGTACAATACTACTGGTACCTTGTGCTATTTGCTACCTTTACCTGCAAGTAGTACTGGCTATGAGTTGTTTGAGGTGGTTTGCTGACACCAGTCCTCTTATTTAGGATCATAGACTCCCAAAAGTGCAGAAAGAGACCATTCAGCCCATCGAGTCTGCATCAATTCTCTGAAAAGCATCCCACCTAATTCCCATAACCACACATACTGTTCTGTTACCATAGCTAACCCACCTAACCTGCACCTCCCCAGACACTATTGTGCAATTTTTTAACACAGCCAATCCTCGTAAACTGCACATCTTTGAACTGGGGAGGAAATCCATGCAGACACGGGGAGAATGTGCAAATTCCACACTCTCAGTCGCCCAAGGCTAGAATCGAACCTGGTCCCTGGTGCTGTGAGGCAGCAGTGCTAACTATTGAGCCACTATGCCACCCTTGCTTGTTTTATCTTGGGCCTCTGTAGGGGCGGTGACAACACCATATACTCACAACTCGCTCAGAAACAGAAAACCCCAAATGCTATTATTTCAAAATTCAAAAGTCCAGACTCAACGATAAATGACATTAATATATGTATATAAATCACACACCTCACATCTCGCATCTAAGTCAGTGATAATTTCATGATCACATGGTGATGGAGAACTCTGCAGAGAAGAACAACAGCATAGACATCATTCTTAGTTAAAATGTTCAAATTGATATAATATAAACAGATAATTACTATAAAATGGTCTAAAACTCTAGTCACATCTCTTTCATAGAACAGCGGACCCCAAAAGTCCCCTGAAGTTCCGCATGAGAAGAACAGATCTTTTATAATATGACTAATAATGTTAATAGTGTACTAAAGTTGGAACAGATTAATTTATTGTAGTGAGTTCAGTTTGTATTTATCCTGAAAACAGAGCAACCTCAAACCATTTAACACACTTCAATGTTGTGGTGGACAGGGGGATGGCATTTTCTTGAAATTGAAAGCCAAAGAATCTGCACAGACAGCATTTATTTTTAACTGAAAGGCATGTTCAGGTCCTGAAGAAAGGTAATACCCAAAGCATTGACTTCTCCTTTCCTTCTGATGCCACCTAGCTTGCTGTTTTCTTCCAGCCTCCTGTTAGTTTACCTTGGATTACAGCATCTGCTGGTTTTTTTTGTCTCTAACCAAATTTATTTTTAACACTTGAACTTATTTATTTAGTTTTCCATGCTTAAAATTTGTATAGAATTTGCATATGCATAACCTCACCATTATTTAACTGGAAAACAGGTAGCCCAATATCTTCTGTTTTCTAAATTCTCCAAGTAGAAAGTGAACCCTAAAATAAAAAATAGTGTTACACCCAGTCCCTAAGCAAAGTTGCCCAATTTGTTGCACCTCCAGACGGGATACTCCAAAGTTTTACGCTCCTTGGTGAGAAGAGGTGTACTGGCTACCCTTCTTTATTCACCCAGCTCTTGGTTGATCACATCAAATTTAATTTCAAAAGGATTCCTGCCCTGTAGATACCTTCCTCCCAGATACAATTGAACTTATGCTTTAAAAGATGCCAATTTAACTAGGCTAGGCTGGATGAACACAGCAGGCCAAGCAGCATCATAGGAGCAGAGAGG
>NC_063345.1:46011784-46040423 GCF_021869965.1 Rhincodon typus
CCTCTCTGCTCCTATGATGCTGCTTGGCCTGCTGTGTTCATCCAGCCCTGCACCTTGTTGTCTCGGATTCTCCAGCATCTGCAGTTCCTACTATCTCTAATTTAACTAGGCTCCCTTGAATCAACAAAAAGAGTAAATTTATTAATTAGTAAATGTGGGAAGAAATAGTAACACAGCTCACATACACAGAGTAAAAATAAATGATGAGTCCAAAAGGACAAACATCTGAAAGAAAGGAATAATTCTCTGAACTGTTCACGAAGAATGGATACTTGAACACTGCAACTGTTTCAGTGGATGCTACCATCAGCATTGATAGTTGGCAATTAACAGTCAATTTTGAGATTGTTGACTTTGTAGGTGGATTGAAACACTTTTGTCCTGATTCTAATTAGAAATGACTGACTGGCAGCACAGAGTGACAAAGGTCTTATGTTATCCTGTTCCTTTTGTCTGGCTCATTGGTCTTCAGCACTCAGAGTCAGAGAGTATTTTTCCTTACCCACATTGTAGGGGTGTATAATAATGGTTCTTAAAGCTATGACCTTCACAACACAAGAGTCCATCAGGTCTAGTGATGCAGTTAATTTTTAATCCCTTTTTTGTATATTCCTGGAAGGCCAAAACACCAAAATTTTGTAAGTGGTCACATTCTGTTGAGAGGGGTAAATAGACAACCACCCTCATGTTATCTCTTCCCGTTTTGTTTCTTTTTCTATTTCAAGTATCCCCGATACTCTACATGTGTGACATTCCAAAGGTCCATTCAGACCTTTCCAGACAGCAAACTGATATTATCAATCACTTCTTTTTGGCAGTGGCAGACTTCTTCTGAAAAATGCATTTTAAAGTTAAAAATGAATCACCTCTCTGGTACTTAGTGGTTCTGATCCATCGTCATGGCAGAACACAATGTTCAGGTAATGGACCTTTACTTAATCCTCTATATGGGCATCATTAATTTTTATTTTTCACCAACGTAATTTAAATCGGGTTAGTAAGTTCAGATAAATTGTTCCTAAAATTAGATCAGTAATAAGTCTACCATTGCAAAGCAATGCTGATGTTTTCTCAAAATCTACAAGTTATCCAAGAAAGACAGTGACAACCAGAGAACATGGAGAATCTGGGGTTTGTTGATGTCAATTTAAGTCATATTTTGCTAACTCAATTTCAAGGCCTTGTCAACAAGTTCTCACTCCTGATGGCTGTTCAGAAAACTTCACTTTTTCCTGAAACTTTGAAAATTAGTCATTAAAGCTAACGCTGATCAATAAATGAACCCACAACTAATTTATCAATATGACAACTGCATTTCAGTAAAGGTCACAGTGCTAGCAGGAAAAGTCACAGGCACAATAAGGAAAGCAAGACATTGATGCCTGCAGCATTGTAATATTTCCATTAGCTGTGTGCATAGATTGTTCACCCATACCTTAGTGGAAACTTTAACCAAGTGTGTTCACAGCAGAGAGGAGGTTAATAGATCTTTCTTAGACTTTCATTTTGGCAGAACAAACTAATTGACGGTGGTCCCACATTTTCCACTGCTCGGTCATTTTCCAATGCCCCATTATACCTTGCGAGCTTTATGCCATGTATCATAATTGGGAAGATGCTAATGACAAGGAGAAGCTTCTCGTCATGGGATGCTAGCAGACAGACCTGGTCCCTATAGGCTGCAAAGGAAGCACACACAGGAAAACAAGCAGTGGAAAGCAGAATAGAATCCTGCTTATTCAGAAAGACAACTCAGTCTGAGGTCAACATGGGATACTAGCAAAGGGATGATGCATGCCTTAACTAGCAAAGTGGAAGGCCAGCATTCCAGATTTTCTCATGGATTCTGACATATTTCTCTTATTATGTCATGTAGTGGCTAGTATCTTTACGGGCACTACAATGCGTGTGTTACAAATCAAACTTCACAAGACTGAAAGTTAATTAAATTTCTAAATATTTTTGGCACACTCGGTCATTAAAGATGATATGAATGTTTGACATCACAGATGGCATTCAGGAAATAAATCCATACTTTGGGAAGTTTCAATTCTTTATCAGACCCTTTGTCATATATTAATATAAAGTTCTCTTCACTCAGCTGTTCCTGCTACAATCTATGCTTTTTCCAGTTTGATCCTGCAGTGACTGATTCATCTCAGCTACATTCATATCCAGAGCACTGTGATGGCTCATTATGTGCATAGTTTGATAGTGGTTATTAACAGACTATTTAATCATTTCAGGCTTTGCAACTGAGACTAATCTGCCCAAAACCCTTGTCCACATTTATGCACATATTAGTAAATTCACCTCTTAATAATCACAAGTGACAATCAAGATTTTTTTAAAGTTTCTTCCTGATTCCAGAAGAATTACAGCCAATTATTGCTATCCTGTCATTGTCTAATTTGTAATTATAGAACTTTCCCAGGCCAAGACTCAAACCTAACAATGTCCTGATTAATATGACTTACTTTGCCACAAGCTGAGATGCACTCAGCCTGATTCACTGGGAGAGTTCTACTTCTGCACGAATATGCATTTTTTTTTTACACAGGATGCAAGGTCAAGTGGACTGAATAGCATTTCTATTGTATCAAGATTTTAAGAGACTGGAGCAACCTTGTGATGATTTCAGGCAACTACTCCCCACTGTACGTTATTTGCACACCGTAGGATGAGTTAGTTAGATTGGCGTGAGATAAGAAGAAGGAAATTTGTACAGGGAAGTATGTGAAGTTGACCAACTAAAATTGAGTTACAGAGTTTAGGTATAGACTTTCAATAATGTAACAGTAAGATTAGAGCAGCACTCCCAAACTAGTTCCTATTGTAACCCCATTTTGAGGCTTGAAAACCATTGTGACTGCTTGGTGAGTGTTGGAAGAGGGGAGAAAACCTAGAAGAGTAAAGATAAGCGGGTTGGTCTTTGACACCTTAGAGGTTGTGACCTCAATATTCCAGTTCACAACCCCATTGTGTTAGGGCTTAGCATACCTCATGTTACCATGTACAGTATGGTAATACTTAGTCTTAATATGAAATAAATAGTGTTCTCAAAAAGCCTAAGCCTAAAAACAATTCTTAACCTTGCCTTCTCCTTGACCAGTCTGTTCCAAACACAAACTCCTGGATATCAGTATAAAAGCACATGACAAAAATTTTTCTTTTTTTTAATATCTGAACAGAGGTGATCCCGAGTCTCAGAGCCTGAGGGCATGTGATGTTTCTTGATCTTCCTTCATTGAGACTATTTCCCATGGGATCGGAGTCCCACGACTCTAAAATAAGAGGTAAGCCTTTTCACTGCCTCCATTAGAAAGTTGAGGCATTCTCAAACACTCCATAATTCTCTGGATCCGACGTGCTTTATCTAGGACTATATGCTGACATATACCATCTATTTCTTTTCAGGTTGACATACCTGAACTGGTGAGTGAAAATGAGAAAACAAGGAACATAGACAGTGATGTTGAAGAGATGGGAAAGGGTCTGATGGATAGGATCTTGATCCAAAAGCTCTCACTACCATCACAATCATAATCATAATCTAACAGGAAAAAAACTCCATTTCCTTTCCTCCTCCTCAGCTTCTATGGCTACCTCCTTACCGCAAGTCAATCATAAGCTCATGTAACATTGCTGTACCCCGACTGGCCATCAACTGCAGCTTCACCACTATAGGTTTGCATTTTTCTGGACTTTCTGAAGCCAAGCCAAAGCAGCAGGAACATACTCTGAAGAGGGAGCGAAATTTTTTAAAAATTATTTCATCGAAAATTCATGAGGCCAGTATTTGTTGCCCATCCCTAATTGCCCAAGAGAAGGTAGTGTTGAGCTGAATGCTTGGAGTTCATTCCTGCTTCTTATGCCTCTACAAAAATAATTCTGAACTTACCTGTCTGAGATCTCTTCTTTTTATCAACGGACTTTTATTGTGAGGGGCATTCATGCATTTTGCAAATACTGTACATTGTTTCATTTAATGAGGCTACCACTGATGCAGTCTTGTATTTGACCTAACTGCAATAAACTTCTGAATCTGGGCTGTAAATAAACAATAGGAAGAATAGGAGTCAAAATACTAATCTTTGATATATACTATTCAGCTTACATCCTCATCTATTCTGATATAACTCCTCAAACATTAAGCGCTTTCCAACAAAACTTTGTCAAGCTTATACAGACTGATTATTTAAAGGTTAAGGACTAATTTTTAAAAGCATTGTCAAAAGGCTAGCTACACCAGCTGGAAGGCTACAATTAGGATTTTCCACAATTTATTTAAAGTGTCAATTCTTCAGAAACCACAAGGGAATTGAGCAAGCAAGATCATCTCTTTATAGATTCATGCTAGCTGCTGTTTGGGAGAGGCCAATCATACAGGTAATCCTTGTTATTCCTAACAATCTGTCCAATTATTTAAAAAAAAACAGAAAGAACTGTGGATCTAGAACAAAATAAAACCGAAACTGCTGGAGAAACTCAGCAGGTCAGGCAGCATCTATGCAAATCAATCAGAGATAATATTTTGGGTCCAGCCACCCTTCTTCAGAACACAGGCCCTGAAGAAGAGTCACTGGACCGAAATGTTAACTGATTTCTTTCCACAGATGCTACCAGACTTGCTGAGATTTTCTACAATTTCTGTTTTAGTGCCCAATTATTTTACCTGGCATCCATATCAACTAATGGGCTTGTAGTTAGCTATGTTTATCTGAAAACGGAAGCTCTTAATTTATTTCCAATGTTCTGAAGCCTCCAATGTAGCTTTGCCTCCATCACAACGACAGTCACAAATCTCATTCTTTGTCCCTATTTGTTAGTAAGCTTGACAAAGTTTTGTTGGAAAGCGCCTGAGGCGTTATATCAGAACAGATGAGGATGTAAGCTGAATAGTATATATCAAAGATTAGTATTTTGACTCCTATTCTTTATATTGTTTATTAACAGCCCAGATTCAGAAGTTTATTGCAGTTAGGTCAAATACAAGACTGCATCAGGTGGTAGCCTCATTAAATGAAACAATGTACAGTATTTGCAAAATGCATGAATGCTCCACACAATAAAAGTCCGTTGATAAAAAGAAGAGATCTCAGACAGGTAAGTTCAGAATTATTTTTGTAGAGGCATAAGAAGCAGAAATGGACCCCAAGGATAAGAAAATAATGTTTATTATAGAGAAGTGTATGGTATGAGAGATAGCAAGATAAAAATCAGATGATATGAGTTGCATGAACGTTGACACGGCTAGGGGTAAAGTTGAAACATCTGCACATTTCAGTACACTTAGACGTCAATATATTCAATCACTGTGAAAGAACAATCATCAAAACAAATAGACCATTGAACTCTGTGGGCAAAGTAAATGTGCACAAACTGTATGGTTCTCACATCTTGAATACTGTGTTCAATTCTAGTTTCTAAAAGGCATAAATTCTTAGAGGAAGGGTAGAGAAGGATTAATTCCCCATGTTAGAAGGCTGGAGTATGAGGAATAAAAGAACTGGTGAAACTTCAATCTTGAAAAGAGTCAACTGAGAGGTAATTTTATTGAAGTGCAGAAAACAGGCACTAGTATAGAAAAGATAAGTCTGAAACCAGTTCAAGTAAACTTTGGACATGAAGACAAGGGGAATACAACTTTAAACTAGTGAAGCAAATTTAGGACTGATTTCAGGAAGTATTTCTTTTCACAAAGAAAGGATTTATATATTGAAAAGTGAAGGCAATACCTGAAATCACTTAAGAAACAGCTGGATGCTCTGATAGGGTGACTATAGGGTCCTTCTGGATAGATGGAGAGGGAATGGCCTTCTTTCATCTTTTGATTTTATGAGTTCTACGGGTTGACATACTCTTAAATATAGAGAAGACTGATTGCTGGGCGGGTGTTTCTTCTTCTCTCAAATGCACAGCAGTCGGTTTTGGATTAGAATCCTCCAAAAACATTTAATGTTAAAGTGAAAGCCCATGGGATCAAAGAGGAAGTTGTCAACTGGACAATGAATTGACTGAATGATAGGAAACAGAAAGTAGTTATCATTGGTAAGAGTTCTAATTGAACAGCTGTCACCAGTACAGTTCCCTAAGGATCAGTCCTTAGACCCCGCTGGTCATAATATTTATTAATAACCTTGATGGAAGTTCTTGTAAATAGAATTTTGAAGTTTGTGAATGTCACGTAATTGTGTGGTACAGCATGATGTTGTAAAAAGAGAGATATATTTCAAAGAGATCTATAGATAGTGGACAGATGGGACTTAAAGAGACTGTAGACTCTGGGAGACTTATATAAATTGGAAATATTTAAGGAAGAAATCTGTTTTAAAACAAGACCAGTTTACTAAAATGAAGTTTGAATTCCCTTAACAAAAAGAGATACCACAGATCTTAATGAGATTATACTGCCACAAATGGGGATTTTTTGGCTTTTTTTTGTGTATAAAAGTAAATTGTGACCGACAATTTAAATACAGTCAATGTTATCTCTAAGAAAAGCTCATTGTTTCTGTAGGCAAAAAGAGTGTAGCCAAGTTGTCTCGGTCCAAGTCAAATGGCCTTTGAATTTAAGCTAAATCAAATTATCAGTTCTTTGAAAGAT
The DNA here is from genome assembly GCF_021869965.1 of Rhincodon typus. Taxonomy (NCBI): domain Eukaryota; kingdom Metazoa; phylum Chordata; class Chondrichthyes; order Orectolobiformes; family Rhincodontidae; genus Rhincodon; species Rhincodon typus. The sequence goes on from NC_063345.1 coordinate 46,018,392, forward strand.
AACTGGGTACTTTATGTTAACTCCACCTAATGTTAATTAGATGAACACTTGTCATTTCAACTGCTATAAGGTTTCAAAAGTCAGCAAACTTTTAGCCAGCAGGTTAGAGTTCAGATCTTACAAAAGGTTTCTCTGCCCAATCCATCCCATCAGATTCAATGGTAGATAGGAGTGGGACACCCAATGTGCCACACAACATCCTGGTAAGTTCTCTCTCAGATCCTTTCTATGATGCAGGAGCATGCTCAGTGCAGGCTTAGGGCTGCTCATTAGGCTCAGGCACTTTGCATTCTTCTAACAGTGGAAGAACAGGAAGCCCCAAATAAATTCCTGAATGCCCCAAAGCTCAAAAGGTCAGCTGGGGTGGGTGCTGCATTTTCTTTTATGTAGAGATCCTACACCCTGTAGAAATGTGCACCATACAACCTGAGACAGGAGTCGAAGCCCAACTGTTAAACTTGCCAATTAGTATTTAGCAACATTCCACTTAAAGCATTGGTTTTGAGACTCGTTGAATATTCTTCTCTTCACCATTGGTAACTAAGCCTTCAGCTACTAAGATCCAGAATTCAACCCCATCTCCAGCCTCAAACTTTTTCACCGTTCTCCGTTCCCTTTAAAAAACTACTTAAAATCCATCTCTTTAACCAAGCATTTGGTCACATGTCACAATGTCTCCTTGACACAGCATCACGTTTTCTCTGATATTTACCTGTGAAATGCCTTGGGAGGTCCTATTATGGTAAAAGTGCTTTTTGAATGCAAGTTATTGTTGCTAGTAACTCAATGGTACTAAATAGGGGGAGAAATTGAGAGAACAGAGATAGTGCCTCATTAATGTTCCCAATAGGGCTAAATAGCGCCATATGTCACAGCAACAGTTCAGCTTCAAACTGATCTGTTTGATCAACTTGTATCAGTCGAAGCAACTGAAGGGAAGTCACCTAAATATTGCTTTGATCAACTTTTAAGAATAAATTTACATGAGCATTACAAGCAGTAATCACACCAAATGCTGGAGATCACAACAGGTCAGGCAGCATCCATGGAGAGAGTAAGCTAACATTTCGACTCTAGATGAAAAATGTGGATGGGTTGTGGGTTGGGTCAGGAGTTAATGCTAAAAAAAAACCCTGGCTCAGGAGCTAATCCTACTTTGAATCCACTCCTTGAATTTATGGAAGCAGGATGAGTCATCAGGGACCAATATCACCATGGAGGATTGGTCATTGTTCATTGTTGACTCATGTCACTGGATTTTCCAGGCCTTAGAAAGCCCTGGAGATGAAAAGAGACAAGAAGGGCTGAATCAATGAGGTAACTGGGTTTACACCACTGTTTGTGGGCAAGAAGAGAAGGACTGATTCTTCCAGGCGCAAATAAAACTACCCAACAACGACTACCACCTCCAACCTCCCAGTCTGTCTACTCCAGTGACTCCACAGCCCACATTACTGTTAGACACCCCTGCCTGCCATTGGACACTACCCCCCTCAAACCAGGATTGGTCTCTACCCATGTTTGGGATCTGCACAGCAAATCAAACTCCTATCCATTTTACAGTCTCTTCCTCAGGCCCCATCTCCCACGTTGGTGTGCCTATCCAATCTCCTTGGCTGTAGCCCCACCTCCCACCTCACCGTGCCTATCCACTCTCATCGGTTGTAGCCCCACCTCGCTGTGCCTATTCACTCGCCTTGGCTGTAGTTCCAGGCCCCCTTCACCACCTCACACTAGCTACCCACTGTAATCTGTATTCCCACCTGACAGGATGCCTATCAGTCAGTTACAGATTGCAAGATGTTCAGGAGAACCCCTTCTTTAGGGTCTCTTTCTCAATCCTGAAACAGCTGCCCCATGCCCGAACCCCCACCCTGACAATGTGCTTCTGGGCTAAAGCCCAGTCATTATATCACTTCTGAAGAAACCATTATAAAGAATTTTAACTATCCTTTTTTGTCTTGCCTTTTTACTTATTCTCTAATCCTTTAAAATCATTTTCTAACAAACAATTTGGCATACAATCCATTTTTGATGTCCTTAATGAACATTAATTCCTGCTGTGACAAAGCACTGCTTCATATTAAGATGAGGCCTTCAGTAAATAAGGTTTAGCACTATTCCTTTAACCCTCTTCATTCCCCCTCTCCTCCTTCCAGTTCTGTGTTGACCACTGACAAACCATATAAGGAGGCTAATCACTTTCAGCTGGAGAAATATTTCTTCCTGGAAGTAAAGATGAGTGGGTGAGGGTTTATTCAAACTGAACTTGTCATGTTTCATCCATCAACTGAGCAAGTGATAGCCAAGAACACATATTATTGGAGGAAATTAGCATCCCAGTTTTAGCTGATGATATTGATTTCCAGAGCTGAGAGTTAACAGGAAAAAATAGCACGTCTCATTTCAGTTTTGAAAGGAAACCTACTTACGCAAAGAAATCAAAACCAGAATCCCAGTGACACACAGGTTTTTCTAAAGCTAAATACCAGGACCACTAACCTTGTCGAAACAATTACACCGATATTAAATCCAATGTCATGCTCTACTCCACAGCAATCTCTCAATGCTTTAAATATTCTTCAAGTAATATAAAACTTGTTTCTTTCAATTCTTTTGTGACACCGACGTCATGACCACAGATCATAACTCTGAATCACCCATGAACATATCAAACCTTAATTACATTGCGTTTTTTTTAAAAGTTGAAGCTAAAGTTGACTGTAAATTTAGTGGCTGCCTGGAGAGAGACACTTTGGAATGTCACACCTACAACTGTCAATGAAGAAGCTTCAAAGGGAGAAAATGCACTACAAACTGAATTTGTAAACTCCTAGGGATATCTCAGATTGTGAACATGATGGCAAAAAAAGACAGAAGTCTAGGTGAGAGACAGTCAGAAGTCAGATGGGTTACAGTCCAATAGGTTTATATAAAATCACAAGCTTTCATAGTGCTGCCCCTTTCATCAGGTGAAGTGAAGAGAAACACTCAGGCACAGAATTTGTAATCAGATTCTGTGCCTGAGTGCTTTTCTTCACTTCACCTGACGAATGGGCAGTGCTTTGAAAGCTTGTGATTTCAAATAAGCCTGTTGGACTATATCTTGGTGTCTTGAGATTTCTGAACTTGTCCACCCCAGTCCAACACCAGCACCTCCACAGCATGGGTGAGAGATATATTTGCATTTTCTCCCTTTGAAAAATATACAGGAACAGGGGTTAAACCCAATGTGTGTCTTAGTGGCCTGACATTCTAGTGCATGGACAGATGTGCAATGAATCATAGAATCATAGAATCCCTACAGTGTGGAAACAGGCCGTTTGGCCCAACAAGTCCATACTGACGCTTGGTGCATCCCACCCAGACCCATCCCCCTATAACCCACCTAAGCTACACACTCCTGAACATAATTTAGCATGGCCAATCCATCTAAACTGCACATCTTTGTCACAGCTCCTAGTCATTTAATCACAACTGCACTCCAGGTCAAGAACAGGAAAAAAAATCTTCTCTCACTCTGACCGCCAGTCAGCCACTGATGAAAGAAAACAAAATAAAAGCATTTCAATTAACCTACAAAGTCAAGAATCTTGAAATTGACTGTTCAACTAATAATGTTAATGTCACTATTACCATCCAGTGCAATGGCTATAATGTTCAACTATCTGCTCATTACGAACAAGTCAGAGACTGATCCAAATATTATTTTTATTAAGTTTTGTCTTTTTCGACTCACCTCTGATTTCAAATGAGTGCGCATGTATGTAAAAGTGTTATCACTTCATGCATTCAGTAATTAATAAATTCACATTTTGTTAACTCAAGAACACATGGTTATTTTGGCTCCTTTTAAGAGATCCACAAAAAAGGGACGCTTTGTGAATTAACCAATGGGGAAAGTGGATGACTAAGGGGAGCCAGTTGATCCCTCCTCACCTGGGAACTTGATGGTTTGATGTATTCCATCCAGAGCAGTAAGAAATTGCCTGAGAACTGATCAGAGGACAGGGTATGATATTGGGATCAATGAGAATATTGGTGTGGTGAAAATTGGCTGATGATCTGCCATGACCCATTGTATACTAATGTAAAGTCACCATAGACCCAGAGGACTGCATTTGCATTGGATCTCTCCCTTTTCTGAGGTTTAATCCAAGGGTCACATTGCCTCAGGTGAAGGGTGAGGTTGAGAAGGTGGGACTTTGACAGTGACAGTGTTGGCATCACTCTGCATCACAAACAGCTGTCCAGCCAACTGAGTTCACTGAGCCCTAGATAAAACCAACGTCACCTCATCTAGCCTGAGATTCCAAGCTACTCCACAGAAAGGGGGCTCACTTTTAGGTTTAACTTCAAATTACAAAGAACATGCAGGACAAAGGCAAACTATTCTGCTCAACCGATCTTTACTACCCACAGGATCTTCCTACCATCCAAATTCACCTCATCCCATCAACATAACTTTCTATTGCCCATTTCCTAATATATTTATCTAGCTTCCATTTAAATGTACCTGCACTTTTCATCTCAATTGGTTTTTAATCGAGAGATTTTCATATTCTTATCACACAAGATAGAAAAGTTGCTCCAGAATACTCGAATAGACTTTTTTTTGATATATGATTTGCCCAAAATGCCTTACATTACTGTTTAAACAAGCATTTACTGGTGATCTTTGTCCTGCTGCTTATAACTGCTTGGAGAATAACAGTACAGGGTACTACAGGGAACTGTAAGGATCCTACTTTAAATGTGCTTTTTGGTACATGGTTGGGAAGGAAAAACAGGATGCATTGCTGGATGCAAGGAGGTGAGCCAGTATTAAAGAAGTGGAGCAGTCTTCAGGGTCAAGGTCTTGAATCTGTTGAAGCAATACTTAAAGAGGCTGAGGTTTTCAGGGAATTAATAAAGCATCTGTAACCTGTGGAAGCGGACTTGGAGGTCCTAACAGTCCCATAACACACAAATGAAACATGGGTGACATTGTACTGAAGAATTCAATGAAATTTTATTACAGCATGTGGTATTTACATATGTACATTACAATCAAAGGGAGTAGCATGTCTGGCTCAATGAGAAATTCAGATGTACTATAGCATGCTTCCCTCAGCATATCATGCTGCAAGAGGATTTGGTAAAATGGAGACTGAGACATTTATGCAATTAGGTCATATGCCAAGATACATTGGCAGGTTATTGTGCATGTTCCCTTAAAGGCATATCATATTATTTGGTATGAGATATAACATCAATAAAAACAACCATAGAACTCAATAGATTTACCACACAAGGGTTTCAACGACCAGCAGTGACCTCATTTAAATCAGATTAGAATAGATGCATCTGTCAGGTCGCTAATACTCTGTGTGACAAGGCAAATCAGAATCACATAATGGAAACAGGCCATTCTGCCCAACAAATCCACACCGACCCTCTGAACAGCATCCCACCCAGACCCATCCCCCTACTCTATATTTCCCATGGTTAATGCACCTAACCTACATATCCCTGAACACTACGGGCAATTTAACACGGCCAATCCACCTAGCCTGCACATCTTTGGACTGTGGGAGAAAACCGGAGCACCTGGAAAAAACCCTCACAGACACAGGGAGAACGTGCAAACTCCACACAGACAGTTGCCTGAGGTTGGAATCGAACCTGGGTCCCTGGCGCTGTGAGGCAGCAGTGCTAACCACTGAGATACAATGCCACCCATGACTGCACAATTTTTCTCTTAGTTGCCATTGAGCAGCCAGCAGCTATTTGATCTTTGGTTTTTATGTCTATCTTAGTTGTTTGCCCAGAAGCAGGGTATCATTGACAGCACCCACGTGGTTTTGGGGGCTCTACGAGGTAGAAGTACCCCTTTGGTGAGTCATAAGGGATACAATTAAATTAATGCTTGATTCCACAGGTGATCCGCTGTGGAACATCATGCTTTTAGCCTTCACTAATCCAGTACTCTATCACAATTTGAAGAAGGCCAAAGTTAGGCCATGAGATGTAGGGGCAGAAGTAAGTCATTCAGCTCATCTGGTCTACTCCACCATTCAATGAGGTCATGGCTGATCTCATAATCCTCAATTTTGCTTCCTTGCCTTGTCCCCATAATTCTTGATCCCTTTGCTGATTAAAAAATCTGTCTATCTAGACCTGAATATTCATCATGACTTAGCTTCAACAACCCTCAGTGGTAAAGAATTTCATAGATTCACTACCCTTTGAGAGAAGAAACAACGTCTCAACATTTGCCCTGTCAGGCTCCTTCGAATCTCATACGCTTCAATAAGGTCTACACTCATTCTTCTAAATTACATGAGTAGTGTTTCAACCCACTCAACTTCTCCTCTGTAGAAAATTCCTCCATTCCCAGGATCAGCCAAGTGAATCTTCTCTGAACTGCTTCAATACCAACATATCTTTCCTTGGATAAGGGGACCAAAATTGTTCATAATAATCCAGGTGTGGTATACTTGTGCCTTGCATAGTTTTAACAAGAATCCACCATCTTTATACTCCATTCCCTTTGAAATAAAAGCTAACCATCCATTTGTCTTCCCTATTACCCACCGAACTTGATGCTGGTTTTTAGTGATTTGTATGCGAGGACCCCCCAAATCTATCTGTGATGCGGCTTTCTGCAATCTTTTCCCATGCAAATTACTTTCAGCTCCTCTGTTCTTCCTGTCAAAGTGCATAAACTCACATTTCTCACATTATATTCCATTTGCCAAGTATTTACCCACTCACTTAACCTGTTTATATCCATCTGTCATCCCTTTGTGTCATCCTCATTACTTACCTTTCCATCTATTTTTGTGCCATCTGTAAACTAAATGCTAAATACAACCATGTTATGTCAATAATTTTCAAAATCATGAGCAGCCTGCATAGAGTAGACAGGGAGAAGCTGTTCCCACTCATGAAGGGAACAAGAATGAGAGGGCATAGATTTAAAATGATGTGCAAAGAAGCAAGGGTTATGTAAGTGAGTGCTTTAGCACGGAGCAAGTAGTTAGGTTATGGAATGCACTGTCTGGAAATGTGGAGAAGGCCGGTTCAATTGAGACATTCAAGAGAATATTGTTGATTATTTGGATAGAAATACTGTGCAAGGTTGTAGGGAAGAAGCAGGAGATTGACACTAGGTAATGATGCTTGTTTGAAGAGCCAGTGGATACATGATGGGCTGAATGGCCTCCTTCTGTGCTGTAATAGTTCTGGGATGCGGTTATGGTCACTGTTTCCTAGGGATCTTTCACTCTGAGACAATTTATGAAACCTACCTAATTACACATTACCACATCCAAAACAGCTTACTTAATCATTGACGGAATCCACAACATATTGTTGTAGGAAACACACTCTGTGAATTCTTGTGGCTACTTTTGTCAATTCGATTTTCTCATTCTATATGAAGATTGATGTCATCCATAATGAATGCACTGTCTTTTTCATGTCTTAATTATTTCTTGATTCATTCTCTGTTCTAAAGTAGGGTGGCATGGTGGCTCAGTGGTTAGCAGCGCCAGGGACCCAGGTTCAATTCTACCCTCGGGCAACTGTCTGTGTGGAGTTTGCACATTCTCCCTGCGTCTGTGTGGGTTTCCTCCAGGTGCTCCAGTTTCCTCCCACAGTCCAAAGATGTGCAGGCTAAGTGGATTGCCAATTGTGTTCAGGGATATGTAGATTAGGTGGGTTATAGGGTGATGGGTCTGGGTGGGACGCTCTGAAGGTCGAAGTGGACTTGTTGGGCCAAAGGGCCTGTTTCCACACTGCAGGGATTCTATGAAATTCTATACTGTTTGTAGACTTGAAGACTGCATCCACCAAAAATATGGAATTAAGTGTCTAATGATGACTATGAAACCATTGTCGATTGTTGGGAAAACCCATCTGGTTCACTAACATCCTCTGGAGAAGGAAACTGCTCTCCTTACTTTGTCTGGCCTGCATGTGACTCCAGACCCATAGCAATATGATTGACTCTTAAGTGCCCTCTGGCAGATTAGGGATGCTCAGTAAACACTGGCCTAATGAACAAAGCACACATCCTCAGACTGGGTAAAGAAAGGTTCACCAGTTACTGCAAAAAGTGAATCAAAAGGTATCAAAACGGTCCCATTTCTACCAGAGCCACTGGAGAAGACATGACTGGAATAGTGGGCTGGATTTTCAGTTAGGGCTTAATCCGGGGCTGGATATGCACATTCCAGGTGCATGTCTGTTTCCCAACTGGTTGTTTTAAAACTGAAATCATTTAAAGTCTGGGCAGCAGGCTCGTCATTCAGTCAGGGACAGCAGATGGAGGACCAATGGGAGGTTCTGCAGCTCTTGAAGACTGAGAGAGATGCAGTGAAAGGCCAGGTTAGCTTTACTCAAAAAAGTCATATCAGCTAGGCCATGATTGTAAGGGGAACACATCCTATAGGGAATGGCTAGAAGCCACACCTCTGGCCTGGCAGCCATTATGGATCCAGGAGGTGGTCATTCACATGATCCATCCTACTCTCCAAACCACACTTCTAGTCCTGAGCCTAATTTTGCCATCAACATTATTGGCTGAAAAGCCCACTTAGCACAGAAACAGGTCTCTAATAGGCCCCATAATTAACAGTAATTGCCCCCAATTGGCTTCCCAGCTGTCAGAAAACAGCAAACAGCCAATATAATCCCAAGCCATCGTTGAAAATTTGTTGGGACTGGAATGGTGGCAGCAAACTGCACACCTACCTGCTTCCAATCAGACCATATATTAATCTAAAACTCCTGGTCTGTGGCTTAGTTGGTTGCAAATGTCTGAACTAGGAGGTTGTGGTTGGAAACGCATTCCCAGTCCTCGGATCAAAACTCTTGGCCAGCATTCCAATGTGGCAGTGGGGAAATGTTGCAATGTCAGAGGTGCTGCCTTTCAGGTGAGATATTATATTGAGGCCTGGCCTACCCTCTCAACTAGCTACAAAAATCCTGTGGCACTATTTTGGAAGAAGAGTCAGGGAGTTTTCCCTGGTTGCCTTGCCAATATTTATATCTAAATCCCCATCAGAAGAACAGATTATCTGGTTATTGTCATAGGACTGTGAGAGTTCTTTTATGTACACATTGGATGCCCTGTTTTTTAAATTACACTTCCAAATTATTTCATTGGCTGTAAAGTGCATTAGATATTCTGTGGGTTATGAGAGGTGCCATTTCAATCTAAATCCCTTTTCTCACTGAAGCAGTCGTTAAACAAGGAGGGGCCTGCAGTACAATCCTGCAAAAGGCTTCATGATCATTGAATGGTCTGAATAGGAATAAAGCTGTCCATCTGAAGGACCAAAGACTGGAACTGTCGGAGGAAATGCTTTCTTCAACTGGCAGAATGTGAACAGTAGAATGGCAGCTATTGCATTGCTTTGAGAAGCAGATGGTCCTGGATCTACCACTCCCTCCAAGGATGTCTGCTTGTTATCAATACCTTGCATCAGCACCTCACGCATACATGTGCATGCCTGCAGGCTTGTCTCCATGGTGCACAAGCTGCTAGGCACATGACTCAATTACAGCAGCGTCTATCATAGCTGAAATGCTAAACCACAGAGGTCTGGATCCAATTCCTTTGCAGCTGCTGGAGATGTTTCTCATCCGCCAACAACAGGCTTCTTCTTCCGTCTACTGCTCTTTCTGTTCCTGCTGTCTGGCTCTCCTCCAGAGTGATCCAACGGGGCTGCTGCATATCAAGTCATGAACCTGATGTTCCTTTAAAGAACATAAAGAGCAACAAACATAGAAGCAAATTAATAGGTAGATTACCATCACTCTTATGTACGTTGACATTTGTAGTCAAACTGACCAGAAAGGAGAAGAAAGGAAAGAAAGCAATGAACCCTCAGTAGAGATCTTCAAATCCACAGCACGACTTCCTGCCACCTCTATGATATTGCATTGCCTACATTCTATCGCCGATTCTTTAAATGGTAGTTACTATATGACTATACAGAAACTGCAACAAGTTCTTCTCAAGCAGCACTTGACCTGCCTTCAGTTAAATGGTGCCTTTTCCTACAAAGACATATGTGACTTACAACAGCATTGTAACTCGCTCCAACATTGACAGTGCCGTTTCCCTTTATGTCTAGAAACTAATCTGAAGGCAACATCGCCTTGTTGATCTTTCAAGTGTTAGATAGTTTCAAATACTTGTGTGAAGTTAATCTGATTTGTGTCTACTAAACCAATCCTTTCTGTATCTGAGATTATGCAATTGCTGCCTGCTGCTATTTTGACAGCCATATTTCACTGATAGGACACTGTGGGCAGATGCTATATGACTGACAGCATTTTTAAATCTGTATAAAGTCTCACACTCTCTTTCTCCTTCCTCGTAAAATCGTTGAACTTCTTTCAAAATGGTTCTAACTACATAGCATTGTGCTATGTGGCTGTGGATGGTCTCAATCACCTCCTGTCATGACCTATCATCCACAAAGACAAGTAGGGTGATTCCTTCTTTGTCAATTCCCTGCCACAGTTGTACCACAACCAAGGCATTAACACAGAATTCCATTATGCAACCAACCTTGTTTAGTGGCTTGCTCACAAATTGTCTTTTTCACTGCTGTCACTAAATCTTATTCCCTTTGCACTGCCATTTTTAACAATAATTTCTGAATAAAATGCTTCTTAGTAGCCTAGCATTCCAGGATATTTGTCGGCAAGTTGTAAACTCCTGTGCTGCTCAACCAGATCCAGATTAGCCAAATCTCTCCACAAGCTTTTACAAGGATGCCCCAACGTCCTAAGCAAGTCTTATGAGGTTACGTCTCTCAGTCATGAGGAAGGGTAATACCCGAAACTTTGACTGCTCCTTTCCTCTGGGTGCTGCCTGGCTTGCTGTGTTCTTCCAGCTTCCTGTTTGTCTACCTTTTATGAGGTTATGAGTTCTGCTGTAGCACTTTAGTTGCCTGTGCCATATAATTGCTCTCAATAAGAAGACTCAGGACCCACCACGTTATGTTAATAGCAAACAAATTTATCCAAAAGTGCAGAGAAGTGATCAGATGTAGCTCTAGTCCAGTTCACTGCCCATTCTTATGAGGCCCAAGGAAATTGGACCCTGTATGATCTCACCAGACCTGCAAGGTGTCACTTACAGTATCTTTCATCAGAGTCTCACCGTACCTTCTCTTGAAGCCTGGAGTCACAGTGTAAATAATTGAGCCACACTGTTTTCATTGGACAAAACTTGGGAAGGTGAACCAGGATAAGTGGCCATGGTGAACCTGGAAACTGAATAAATCCACATACGGCACAAATTTCCTGTACAGCAGAGTTACGTAGAGCAACTTAGATGAAATCCGTACTATCATTGGATTTGAAATTGCCAAGAGATAATTATTATTTGAGTAGCATATAATCTAAGTATAGTTAAAAGCCATTAATATATGGGCTATTGTGAAACAATTAAAAGAAGTCTCAGCTCATAGGGTCCTTCCAGTACAGATGGATGTTATTTGGCGCATTGAGACCATGCTGGCTCTCTGTAGATCCAATGCAGTCAGTCCTATACCTCACCTATCCCACTGCCCTACACATGCCATACAAATTTCTTCAATTGCCTCTGACGTCATCACCTTTGTGGACAATGAGGTCCAACTCACTACAAATCACTGCACCAAAAGGTCCTTCCTTCTATTGCTGCATTTATTACTCAATACTTCAGCTATGTGCCCCAGTCCTTATGATATCAGATACTGGGAGCAGCCTTTCTTTCTCTAGGAGTGTGATGGAACACTCGCCAATTGCTGGATGAGTACAGTGCCAATAAGGAGCTTAACAACATTCAGGTCAAAGAAACCAACGTGACTGGCCCTTTCTGCTCAGTAAGAGCAGTGTGTACCATCTACAAGATGGACTGCAGAAATTCAGCAAGTCTCCTTACACAGCTCCTTCCAAGTCGACAATTAATATCATCTAAAAGGACAAGGGTAGCAACTACATGGGAACATCACCACCTGCAAATTCCACTCCAAGTCACTCACCATTCTGACTTAAATATATTAAATATATCAGTGTTGCTACATTAAAGTTCTGGAACGCCCTCATGGGAGTGCCTACAACAAATGGACTGCAGTGGACCAAGAAGGTAGCTCACCATCACGTTGTAAAGGGCAACCAAGAATTGCCATACAAGTATTGGCCTAGCCAGTGCCTGAATGAACAGAAAGTGTTCTTATCTAAACCTGTCATAATCTTGTACACATCAAATTTGACCTTCTTTGCTCCAAGGAGGATAACTCCAAGTTCTAACTTTGTAGCAAAGTTCCCTAAATGCTGGAATCAATCTGGTGAACCTCTCAAAAACATTTGCATCTTTTCTGACGTGTGGTAACCAGATCTGGTCACAACACTCTTGCTGTGGTCTAACCAGGGCTTTATAATGGCGGGTGCATAAATTTCCTGCTACAGCAGTTAACACCTCAACTTATGAAGTCCAAGCCTCCATAATCTTTGCTAACTTCCCTCAGTCTATTTTGCCACCTTCAATGATTACAAACTTAGATCCCCAGGTCCTTCTGTACTTACCAATAGATATTTTATTATTTATAATTATGCAAAATTTGTTAAAACACCTATATGCTGAAAGCATAAAAAGTTAAGTTTCCAGAGACCTTGCCCCTTTAACATGAGGGGGAACAGAATCGGATGCGGCCTGTTCCCTGTGGCATTGCTGTGGTTCTCCGATAAGCTTGGCTGAAAAACTTGCAGCTGTGAAAGCCAAGCTGTTCTAATCTCATCCTATCAGTCCAACATGGAGACGTCATGTACAGACAGTGGCTGCAAGATATCAAACTGTGGATTTGGATCCCATGCTTGAACTTGCAGTGCTCAGTTGACGTGGAGAACTTACACGTTTCAAGGAGAGTAGACAGCCCCCTCACGTGGTCATCATGCGCTATCACACCGAGATGCAATGCAATTTGGTAGCGTTTAAACAAAACAGCAATAAAACCAGGTTTCTTTTATAATTGGAACCAGACTGCACAGCCAAAGGGCTCAAAATGGATTGCTTAACTATTAAAATCCCACTAACTACTTTTCACAGATGACCCGCAGACTGATGTATATACTTTTTAACTTCTACCTATTTTTGAACTTCTCATTTCTAATCAGGAGTGTTGCATTATTTTTTCTCATGTTTAATAACTAATAAATTGACTTTTTTTGTATCTCTTAAAAAGTCTCGTTAACTTGGGTCATTTTAAAACATAAAATTATTTTGGGTCTGGAGAAAGGTACCACAAGGGAGGGGATCTTTTTCATTAACTTTGTTGCAACCAGCCCAGGGAGCAAGTGAGTAAAGAAGGAGAGTCATCTCTCCTCACCTGAGAGTTTGACAATTTGGGGTATGAGAGACAGAGAGAGGAGAATGGGGAATGGAAGGAGGGGAGAAAGATGGGAAAGGAGGAAAAGAGAAGATCAAGAAAAATGGTAGGAAAGGGTGTTTGAACTAAGACAGCTTAGGCTGAGAGTTTGAAATTTTACTTTCTCCTGAAGAACCTATTAGCTCAGACTTAAGGATAGAGGCAACTCTTTTAGTCATTTAATTCCTAGATTTGAGTAGGCAAAGATAGAAACTTCCATTATCTCTTTCAAGCGGATAGTGCAGCAATTAAATTGGTTAGTTCAACTTTGTTTCTTAGTACTGCAGAGTAAGCTTTTGGCATAAGCTCACAAGGTTTACTACCACTTGTGAGGCAGGTGCCACTGATTAGAAAAGGCAGCAAAAAAAAAGTATCTGATGAGGTAGGTTTTGTATCCAAAGGAAGAGTGGACATATTCCAGGGGGAGGCAAAAACGCCAGTAATATTCTGAGGGATATGGGCCTAGTCAAACTCTATAGCTGGGAAAAGGCACAGACTTCCCTACCAGGAGTACAGTTCATGCCAAGAAGCCAGTAAAAGGGATTGAAAGTGACTATTTACTTGATTCATCTGGAGTGTGGTCTTGTGTCAGAATTAGTGAGCTTGGGAATCATCCCCATGTCACCTCTGGACAAGGTTGATTGCTCCTTTGCAATTACCTGGCAGGGTCAAAGGTAATATTTCCTCAGTGGTCTTTGATAAGCCTGTGGTGGTCAGGAAGACTGAATAGCTGCAGGAGAGAGTGCATTGTCCCCAACTGTGTCGTCACATGGTCTAGACCAGACAAACACAGCCGTTGGAGAGTGAGATGACACTGCAAAGAAGACCTTTTGATCTGATTATCTGAAACATTTTTCAGGAGTCAAAAAGACCACAAGCAGGTAATATAAACAACTTTCATGTCTAAAAATAGAAGAAAATTAACTGGCAACATTTACTTTCACAATGTTGCTATCAATACTTTTTCCCCAATTGACTTTTTTTACAATTCACTCAGAAGGTACTGAGTTTCTCTGCCTGGGCCACGCTTTTTACACATTACTGAATGCCCTTGAAAAAGGTGGTGGTGAGCTGCCTTCTTGAACTACTGCAGTCCATTTGGTGCAAGTATGCTATATTGCAGTAAAGGTGGGACTTCCAGGATTTTGATCCAGAGGCAGTGAAGGAAAGGTGATAAATTTCCAAGTCAAGATGGCAAGTGCCTCAGAGGGGATCTTGCATTGGTGGTGTTCCCACGTACCTGCTGCCTTTATCCTTTTTGATGAAAGCAATTGAGTTTGAAAGGTGCTGACTAAGGAGCCTTGGAGAATTTCTATAGTGCATCTTGTAGATAGTACACATTGCTGCTACTGGGCATTGATAGTGGAGAAATGAATGCTTGAGGATGTGGTGTAAACTACATGACCTGGATAGCACCAAATTATTGAGTATTATTGGAGCTACACCCATCCAGGCAATTGGAGAGTTTCCATCATACTCCTGACTTGTACCTTGTAGATGGTGGACAGTCTTTGTGGAGTCAGAAGGTGAATTATTCACTGCAGGATTCCTAACCATCAACTTATCTTATGGACATGGTATTTATATAGTTATTTCAGTTCAGTTTCTGGTCAATGGTAACTCTCAAGATTTTGATAGTGAGTGATGTCGATGCCACTGAATGCCAAGGGGCAGTGGTTAGAAAGTCTCTTGTTGGAGATGGTCATTTCCGGCCATTTGTGACACCTATGTAATTTGCTACTTGGCAGCCCAAACCTGGTCATGCTTCATTTGGACATGGGCTGCTTTTGGTATCTGAGCAGTCATAAAGGACGATGAATATTTTGCAATCATCAGCAGACAATCCCAATTCCAATCTTATGTTGCAGGAAGGTCATGATGAAGCAGCTGAAGATGGGTAGGCCCAGGACACTACCCTGAGGAACTCTTGCAGAGATGTCCTAGAGCAGAGATTATTGATCTCCAACAACCACAACCTTTGTGCTCGGCACAAACCCAAATGGTGAGATCTCCCCTTGATTCACCTGGACTCTAATTCCACTTAGATTCCCTGATGCTACACTTGGTCAAATGCAGCAATGATGTTAAGGGCAGTCACTCTCAACTGCTCTTTGCAGTCCAGCTACTTTGTGCATGTTTGAACTTGTAACAAAAAGTCAGAAACTGACTTACCCTGGCGAAACCCAAACTATGTGTTGACAGCAGGTTATTGCTAAGCAAGTGTAACTTGATAGCGCTATTAATGATACCTTTCATCACTTTACTGATGATGGAGAATAAACTGTTGGGGCATTAATTGGCCAGGTTGGATTTACATGTACAAGACAATTTACCATATTAATGGCTGGATGCCCAGTCTTGAGTAGCTAAGTCTATTCAAAATCTATCCTATTTAGCTTAGTGGTAATACCACACTATAATGATAAAGGGTATTCTCAATGTGAAGACAAGATTTTACGTCCACAAGAACTGTGCGGGGGTCACTCCTACTAATATTGTCATGGACAGATTGTATCTACATCAGGTAGATTGGTGAGGCTGAGGTCAAGAATAGTTTTTTCTTTGTTAGTTCTTTCATCATTGCTATTAGACTGGTCTGCAACCAATGTCCTTTAGAACTCATCGGCTATGTCGGTAGTGGTGTTGCAGGCACACTTTTGCTGATGAACATTGAAGATCCCCAGCCAGAGTACATGCTATGCCCTTATCATCTCCAGTGCTTAGCTATTCGAGTTATGCTTAACATGGGAGAGTACACAGATTCATGAGCTGGAGGTTGGGGGTGAGAGGCATAACAAGGTACTGCAAGGCAACGTATGCCACATGCAATCCACCTCAGATACTCAAACCTCGTCAAGAAATGTTGGAGAGACAGTTTTTACCTGATGACTCACACTTCTCAAGTGAGCACGAGCAGATGGTTGTGGCAAGGACAGAAAGGAGATCAATGTTGCAGGGCACAGCTCCCTGCAAGCTCTGTTCAGCTTGACACAGACGTTGGCCCTTGGAGCACGTGGATAAATAGGAGCATCTTTAAGCAATAGAGAAAAATGCCTTGTACTAACAGACTTGCCAAGGACATTACAAATGTGGTCAAAGACAATGAAGAAGTCCACTTCAAGTATGAGTGCAATAGTATTGTTGAGGCAGTGCAATAATTTTCTTACATGGATAGTGTGGCCAGCTACATGATGCAATGATTCCTTCTGCTATCTGTATGTAACAGAAATTAGGATGTGAATTCACATTACTTGAAGATCTCTTGGGGGTTTATTTACTGCTAAAAAAGAATGCAGTAGTTATGGCTAGACATCCTCGACCTTGGGTGCTACAATACAGAGTTTCCCTTTGGTCATGTGATGACATCCAAGCCCTTGTTCTATTTGCATATTGAGCTCTTAAAGTAGCAACAGTCAAAGCAATAACAGTACATTCCATTTTATTTCCAAAGATTAATCTTATATACGAAAGCCGGTATTTCCATCTTCGTTGTTCTGCTTTTCTTTTAAACCGGCAATCACTGATTCAACACCATGTAATGCTTCCTTCTGCTACCTAAATGAAACACAAATAACATGTAGATTCAGTTTACTTGATCTCTTTGGAGTTTATTTAAAATTAATACATGCAGTACAGAGTAATCTCTAAACATAGTCTTGACTTGGGTGCTGCAAAGCAGGGTGACTGCGATCTTTGGTCATGTGATGACATCAGGATCCTTGGCCAATCTGCATACTGATCTCTTAAAGCAATGTCATTCATAAAACAATAATACACTATGAGGAATGTCAAAAGTGGCAATCAAATCAATTTACATCTTGACCATGTCTGTACAGACTCCAAATGTCTATGTGTCTGCCACCATAAAAAGGATGACAGATACCTTTAATCTTTGTTTTACAATCCCACACTGATCCACACCAAAGTGCCTCCTCCAAAACAATGATGCAGTGAAGTATGGCTGAACCATGAGATAGATTATTGAAAAAAATAAGACATGTACATTTGAACATAGCACAAAGCCAATTCTTCAGTTGTTGCTTCCTTCCATCTCAGTCTCAATCCCACATGATTGACCTCATATATACCATCTTAGGGCAGCATGGTGGTTCAGTAATTAGCACTGCTGTCTTACAGCATCACGGGCCTGGGTTCAATTCCAGCCTCGGGTGACCGTCTGAGTGGAGTCTGCACATTTCCCAGTGTCTGCATGGGTTTCCTCTGGGTGCTCCAATTTCCTCCCACAGTCCAAAGATGTGCAGGCTAGGTGGATTGGCCATGCTAAACTGCCCATAATGTTCAGGGATGTGCAGGCTAGGTGGATTAGCCATGGGAAATTCAGGTTTACAGGGATAGGGTGGGATGTTTTTCAGAGGGGCGGTGTGGACTCGATGGGCTGAAGGCCTACTTCTACACTGTACAGATTCTATTTTATGCCTCATTTCCTGATGCCGAGAGTGTCGTCATGCATTTGTGTGCTAACTGTTCATTTCAATGCCTTATAGCCACTCCTCTACACCGTGCCCCCACACACACACACACACAATCTTCAAGTGGACAATTTAAGAGCAGCTTTTGGGTATCTTTTGGGTTATTGTCTACCAACAATTGCATTCAACTTAGAGGAAATATTGTTCCTAAGTATATGGCAAGAGTGGTTCTTTCTGACCATGGAAGAATTGCACTCAGGTTCTTCACTCTGAAAATTAAACTAAACTCTGTGATTTAGTGATTGCAGTCCTATCTGCTATTGTCAACATCCTGCCTATCTCAATTACAAAATTAAATCCCCTCCGTTCTTCTATTTGCCCATTATATCTTATCACGTTACAGTGTGGATATAAATGTTGCCCTAATAAGTCGACAATCAGTCTTTTTTCTGCCATAATGTCATCAATTGAAAAAAAGTGTTATATATCTTGCCATCTTCTTCTTTCCAGTCTTTTTTGACTGTGGTTTGAAGTAACTGTGCCAGATTTTTGTGGAGTCGAGCCAAATCTCAAGATCTTTTAAAATGGTTGGCAGGATCGAGATGTGAAATCTAGCCCACATTTTCAACAGATCCCATCGGGATGGCAGAGGGAGGGGGTTGGGTATGAATCCTGAATTTAGCAAGGCCTTTTGAAACTTAAAAGGCTGGTTGTGTTGAGAAAATTTCTCTAGGCCAGTGGTGTAGACATAAACAGGTAGGGCCAGTACAAATCGTTAAATTATTCACATAAGACCATGAGATATATGAGCAGAATTAGGCCATTTAGCCTATTGAGTCTGTCCCATCATTCGATCTTGGCTGATATGTTACTCAACCCCACTCTCCTACATCTCCCCATAACCTTTGATCCCCTTACCAATCAAGAACCTATCTATCTCTGTCTTAAATACACTCAATGATTTGGTCTCAAAAGCCTCCTGTGGCAATGAGTTCTGCAGATTCATCACCCTCTGGTAGAAGGAATTCCTCCTTATCTCAGTTCTAAAGGGTCGTTCCTTTACTCTGAGCCTGTGCCCACGATACCTACTCATAGAAACATCTTCTCCACGTCCACTTTATCCAGGAATAACGTCACAATTTCCCACATTGAGCAAAGAATTGGCAGATGGAACACATTGTCGTAGCCTGTCCATGTCCTTCTGTAGCCTCCCCACTTCTTCCTCATTACCTACACGTCCACCTATCTTTAAGTCATCTGAAAATTCAGCAGTTCCTCTGTCCAGATCATTAATGTATGTTGTGAATAGCTGTGGTCCTAACAAGGCCCCCTGCACATGTACACCAGTCACAGACTGCCATCCTGAAAGAGACCCGTATATCCCTAAACTCTGTCTTCCGCAGTCAGCCAATCCTTTATCCATGCCAGTCCCTTGCCTCTAACACCATGGGCTCTGACCTCATTTAGCAGCCTCCTGTGTGGCACCTTGTCAAAAAGTTTATGGAAATCCAAATAGCTTATATCCACTGACTCTCCTTTGTCGAACTTGCTTGTCACCTCCTCAAAGAATTCTAAACAGATTTGTCAGGCATTACATCCCCTTGATGAAGCCATGCTGACTCAGCCCTATTTTACCATGCCATTTACCAAATACTCAACAATTTCATCCTCAATACTGGACGCTAAAATCTTATCAATGACTGGGGTCAGGCTAACCAGTCTATACCTTCCTGTCATCTGTCTCCCACCCTTCTTAAACAGGGGTGTTACATTAGTCATTTTACAGTCCTCTTGGACCCTCCCTGACTCCAATGATTCCTGAAAGATCACTATCAATGCCTCTACTATCTCCTTCAGTACTCTGGGGTGTAGTCCAGCTGGTCCAGATGATTTATTCGCCTTCAGACCTTTCAGCTTCCCTAACACCTTCTCCTTAGGTGATGGCCACTACACTTATTTCTGCCCCCAAATCTCTTGGAGTTCTGGTATGCTTCTGGTATCTTCCACTCTGACAACTGATTCAAAGTACCTACTCTGTTCTTTCAGCATTTCATCGTTCCCATCACTACTTCTCCAACCTTATTTTCCAGCAGTCCAATGTCCACTCTTGCCTTTCTCTCAGATACCTTAAAAAAATTTTCTTCTATATTATTAGCTAGCTTATTCTCATACTTCATCTTCTCCCCCACCACCTCTCCCCCCCAGCAACCCCTGAATGCTTTTTTCAGTTATCCTCTGCTGGTTTTTAAAAGGCTTCACTGGCCTAGCACTAATCTGCACCACATTGTATGCTTTATCTTGTGCTCTTATGCTGCCCCTGACTTCCCTTGTCAGCCATAGTTACCTTATCCTCCCCTTAGTATGTTTCTTCTTTCTTGGAATGGATTTCTGCTGTGACTTCCGAATTACCCCAGAAACTCCTGTCATTGCTGCTCCACTGTCTTCTCCATTAGTTTCCCCTTCCAATCAGCTTAGGCCAGCTTCTCCCTCATGTCTTTGTAATTACCTTTACTCAATTGTAATACCATTACTTCTGATTCCAGCTTCTCCCTCTCAAACTGTAGTGCGAATTCTATCATATTATGGTCACTGCCCCCAAGGGATTCCTTCACCTTAAGCTCCCTGATCAACTCTGCTTCATTAAACATCATCAAATTCAGAATCGCCTGTTCCCTGGTGAACTCTACCACAAGCTGCTCAAAAAATAAACTATCTCATAGATATTCCCAGAATTCCTTTTCTTAAGATCCACTACCAATCTGATTTTCCCAGTCCACCTGTATATTGAAGACTCCATGATTATTGCCTTTCTTACATGCCTTTTCTCTCTCTTGATTTATTTTCTTCCCCACATCCTGATTATGCTAGGAGGCCTGTACACAAATTCCACCAAGATTCCTCAACTCTACCCACATAGCCTTCTGACCCTGTATCCCTTCTTGCTATCAATTTAACTTCATTTCTTACTAGCAAGGCAACCTTGCCCTCTTCCTGCCCATTCAAAAGGACTCATATCCTTGGATATTTAGTTTCCCTTGCAGCCACGTGTCTGTGATACCCACAATATCTTACCTGCCAATTTCAATCTAGGCTACAAGCCCATTTACCTCGCTTTGTTTACTGCACCGTCAGTTCTGCATTGATTGCCCTCCTTCTCATAGTTCTCTTCTGCTGTACCTGAAGTTAAATTCCTGACCCTTTCCACACTCTCTTTCCAGAACAAGTAATAGGACACTTTAATAATCTCTGCTGAGCCCTCCCCACTTTAACTTTTTCCATAATTTTGCAAGCAAATGAACCCAGCACCTCACGATTTAGTTTATCCCTAGCTATGCGATTCACCAGGACTCCAGTTCCATCATGATTCAGGTGGGGCCTGTCCAATTGGAACAGCTCCCTCCTTCTCCATACTCTTGCCAATGTCCCATACGTTCAAATCTGTTTTTCCCACACCAATCTTTGAAACACAGATTTATCTGTTAAATCTTGTTGACCCTGTGCCAATTTGCTTATGGCTCAGGTAGTAATCTTGAGATGATTATCTTTTTGGGTCTGGTTTTTAGTTTAGCCTCTAGCTGTTTGTATTTCCTCTTTATACCCACATTTCATCTTTTATTGGTACCTATATGGACCACGATAATTGGATCTATCTTCTCCCACTCCAAGATCCTCTGCAGCCCAAATGAGATATCCTGAACCTAGGCAGCAAGAAACACCTTCAGGACTGTCAATACTGGCCTCAGAACAGTGTCTATTCTCCTAACTATACTATCCCCTTTTACAAATGCATTTCTCATTTCTTACCCCCTCATGAATGGCTCCCTGTACACTGTGCTATGGTCAGTTTGCTCATCCTCCCTACAGCCCCTGCTCTCATCCACACAGGCAGCAAAAATATCAGACCTGTTAGACAAGCTTAAGAGCTGAGGCACAAAAACAAAGTTGCTGGAAAAGCTCAGCAGGTCTGGCAGCATCTGTGAAGGAGAAAACAGAGTTAACATTTCCGGTCCGGTGACCCTTCCTCAGAACTTCAGAGCTGAGGCTACTTCAGTACTACCTCCTGGATCCCTCTACCTGCCTCACTCATACTCACACCTTCCTGTCCCTGACCACTCACCAAATTCAAGGTAGTTAATGGACCAATTGTCCTCGTTTTTCAAGGCCATCTCAGTTGTCCTCGTTTTTCAAGG
>NC_063345.1:46055423-46084537 GCF_021869965.1 Rhincodon typus
GCTTGGCCTGCTGTGTTCATCCAGCTGTACACCTTGTTATCTCAAATGTAGTAAACCAGTAACAAAGATGGTAACAGTAAAGAAGATATTAACAAATGTGGTAGATTGAGTTTAAGGTACAGAAGAAGGAAGAGAGCCAAATAAAGCAAATAGCACAATTTTAAATGGGGTGCAGATAGACAGGGAGTCTCTGTGCAAAGGTCTGGAATATTCTACGTAACAGTTTAAGATCACTATTAAAAGGACATATAGAATCCTTTGCTTTGCAATGTTGCAACCAAGGCAGGAGAAGTACATCATCACTCAGTCCCACTATCCATGGATCACATCATAAAGTAAAAATAGTTTTCCATTAAATACCTCATCTATGTCTGATTTTAAATAATAAGATCTATCAACCAGATTTCTTAACACAATCATGAATATATTATCAAAAATTATTCAATGAAGATGCAATAACTGGTTAGCATACACAGTAACACAAAAGTATAAATATTCCCAAAACACACATGCAAGTGCACACCATGCTCTTTAGGAAAATGGGGGAATAAAACAGATTTCTGTACAAAAAAAGGGTTTCGGAAAAGAAAAAGAAAAATCAATAATTTGTTTTTGAGAGGGAAAGGCTAAAGCACAGAGTATTTTAGAGCCTGTTGCTGTGATATTCTTGCACGTGACCAATTCACAAAACATGCACCGCTGTCTCAAATCTTACAAACATGCTTACTCAGAAAATGCAATTGTGAGAAGTTTCTTCAATCATTCTTTCAAAAAAAAACAATAATTTTCACCCTAAATTCAGCAGTGTTTTCTTTTCAGAAACAGAGAGAGCTTATTCTTAGGAGTCTTTCCTCCAATTTAACTAGATAAAACAGATGCCTCTCCATGCCAATCACTGAATAAGAACAACCCAGCAGGGGTTTACAGCAAAGCAAACTGTCATCAGCATTCATATGATTTACAGGAAGCCATGCTTAACAGGCAGTCAAGGAAAGTGTCCAATCGAAAACCAAGACATACAAAGCGGCATATACTAAAGTGATTTTGTTGAATGATGAGAAGGTTTGAGGGACTGAAT
Source organism: Rhincodon typus (assembly GCF_021869965.1). Taxonomy (NCBI): domain Eukaryota; kingdom Metazoa; phylum Chordata; class Chondrichthyes; order Orectolobiformes; family Rhincodontidae; genus Rhincodon; species Rhincodon typus. Next base: position 46,056,502 of record NC_063345.1, read on the forward strand.
GGCCATTTTCTGCTCCTATTTCTCATATTCTTGCGAAGAAGGTTTGATGGGTAGAAGACAATATTTAAGGTAATAAAACAGAAAGAACTGCGGATGCTGTAAATCAGGAACAAAACCAAAGTTGCTGGAAAAGCTCAGCAGGTCTGGCAGCATCTGTGAAGGAGAAAACAGATTTAACTCCGGTGACCCTTCCTCAGAACTGGAACCTGAAACGTTAACTCTATTTTTTCCTTCACAGATGCTGCCAGACCTGTTGAGCTTTTCCAGCAACATTGGTTTTGTACAATATTTAAGGTTACTGACGAAGAACCAAAGGCAAGATATCGAAAAACATTTAGTTATGCTGTAGAATGCTGTGCACGAAAGAGTGATCAAAGCTGATTGAATAGTAACTTACCAAAAAGAATTGGATAAATGCTTGAAATGGTTAAAACAGATTGCTTCCCCATAATCCAGCAATGAGATGGGACTTATTGGATAGCTGATTCAACGTACTGGCACTGACGTGAGGGGCCAAATAATTTCCTGTTTACTGGATCATCATATGGATTCTTTATCATCAGTTATTGGTAATATTCAATATTGTGGTCATGTAGCCTCACACTGAGTTTGCAAAAAGTTAGTTACAGCATCAGTGGTTTACTGACTGGAGGCTGACCACTTTTCCACAGGGATTCATAGAAAACCACAGAGTTTCATTGCTGGCCTCTCTTTCCTGTAGCTCCTAACAAGACATTAAGTGAGTGTATGAACCTTTAATGAGGAGAAACTGGAGAACAAGCAAAGGAAGAATATTAAATGATTGTTTTTTTAAATGGTAGAAGCATCACTGCAGTTAGAACGCACTGGTCTCCAATTCTTATTCTTTCCTGTAGGTATGAGGTACGTTTCCAGAATGAAATCCAATGTGGGGGTGCATACCTAAAGCTTCTCTCTGAAGATGATCAACTCGACCTGGTAAGTTGTCCCGTTGAGAAGCTCAACATCCATTTTGTGGGCACTGTAGTGCGAAACATGTTATTACTGAAGGCAACTGGGCACTGATTGAAAAACAGCATCTGCATTAAATATTTCATTACTTGACTGGTGTATCTCTAGCTGTATTGTTTCAATGGATTTTCTTTTTCTACATTAAGAGTACCAAGTAATGCAAGTCGTTGTGCCGGCAGTGGCAGTAGCACAAGTAGAATTAGCTTAGTATCCCAGAGTCCTCTGGTGTAAACAGCACGAGTGTAAAACCTGAGGAATTTCTTTCACCAAGGTTGTGACTTCTGTGATTTTTTTTTTTTCGACAAGACAGGTACACAATTTTGCACTTTGTTTTGGAGATGCTAGTGTTGTAGCTGTACTGGAACATCTTGGCTAAAGCTCAGCTAGGTCTGGTGCAGAAGCCTTTAGCATTATAGCTATGATGCTGTTAGAGCCCATAGCCTTTGCTGTATTTAGTGTGCTCAGCAATTTCTCTGTCACGTGAAGTGAATCAAAGTGGTTGAAGACTGGTATCTGTGATGTTGGAGATCTCAAGAAAGAGACCAATATGGAACATCCAGTCAGCAAGAAAGGTTATGACTCATGTAATGAAGTAGTCTCACAGTGCAGTAACCATTCAACTGATAAAACCAGAGTTTATCAAACTCCAGACTGTTAGTCAATGATTACAGGAAATATGGGATTGTGGCATTTGGTAATTAATGATTCTTGGATTGTTAGTTGATGATTACTTTGATCTCAGATTGCATTGATAAGTCTTTACCCATCAACCCCAAACTCAATCTAAATTGTTATGTAGAATTACGACTGTGCTAAATGGGATAAATCCAGAACTTTTCTAGGAACTCAAAACTGGGATTCATGAATTGTACAACTGTACTTCTCCACAATCTGTAACCTCAATATCCAGCATATCCCCCTCTCTGCCATTACCTTCAAACAAAGGGATCAACCCTGGATCAATGAAGAGTGGAAAACATCAGGAGCAGCAAGTGGTATTATCGCTGGACTATTAATCCAGAGACCCACATAATGTTCTGGGGACCCAGGTTCAAATCCTGCCACGGCAGATGGTGGAATTTGAATTCAATAAAATATATGGAACTAAGAATCTAATGATAATAATGACCGTAAACCCATTGTCGATTGTTGGAAAAACCCATCTGGTTCACTAATATCCTTTAAGGAAGGGAACTGCCATCCTTACCTGGTCTGGCCTACATGTGACCCCAGACCCACAGCAATGTGGTTGACTCTTAACTGCCCCCTGGGCAATTAGGGATGGGCAATAAATGCTTCCTGGCCCTCATCCTGAGAATGAATAAAGAAAAAAAAAGGCATATCTATAACTGTAGTGTCAACCTGGTGAGATTATATCGTGGGAACTACATGCATGCTTAAACAGTGCAGCAACTTGTGGGATCATTTAGTTCTATCAATACAACCGACCGATCAGATCAAAACTCTGCAGTCCTGCTACATCCAGTGATGAATGATGGTGAACAAATAACAAATAATGAGAGAGAGCTCCACAAACATCCTTGTATTCAATGATAGGGGAATCACCATGTAATGACCTTAACCAGCCTAAAACATCTGCCAGATATCTTCAGCCAGAATTGTCAAGTAGATGTTCCATCTTGATCTCTTGAGGTTTTCAACTTTTTTTTTTTAAATTCATTCTCTGATGAGGGAAATGCAGGCTAGGCCAGCATTAACTGCCCAAAGGGCTGTTAAAAATCAGCTGCATTGCTATGGATCTGGAGTCCTATGTAGGCCAGACCAGATAAGGATGGCAGTTCCCTTCCCTAAAGAACAGCTGGGTTTTTCCAATAATCAACAATGGATTCATGGTCATTGTTTAAACTCAAATTCTACCATCTGCTATGGCAGGATTTGAACCTAGGTCCCCAGAACAATGCTTGGTCTCTGGATTAACAGTCCAGCGATAATACCACTAGGCCGTCATCTCTCAAACTTCAAGATGTTAATCTTCAACTAATCTGATTCACATCACGTGATATCAGCATTCTGCCGGGCACACTAGATAAGAACAAATAGATTTCATCTTGAACTGGCTAGAGGATTTCATTTTCAGAAATGAGAAGTCAGTTAATCACCTTGTACCTCCAACTCAACTGCTTTCTTTTTGCATGCTTTCCTCCAAATTAACTAGTTAAAACAAGAACTTCTCTAAACCAGAAGAAAGCAGGATCTACAGCAAAGAAGCAGTCTTCACCAGTCATGTGATTTCTAGGATGGCTTGAAGAAAATCCCCACTGTCTGCAGTATACTTTCAACTACCGCTTTTAAAGAAACCATTCCAACAATGTCCACAAAAATTAAAATATATTGCTTTTCACAATCCTTTAAAACTTAAGTCCTTCAAGGATGTTAAATATAAGGTGTGTTTGTAATAGAAGTGATACTTAACACAAAGAAGATGTTGAGGGTACTGGAGATAATCATCTCAATCCCAGGACATTACTTCAAGAGTTCCTCTGCATTATGTCTTAGCTCTAGCCACTTTCAGCTACTTGATCAATGCCCTTCCCTCCATCGTTTGATCTGAAGTGGGACGTTTGCATTGTTCTGTTTGTAATTCCTCTGATACTGAATCAGCCCATGCATGTATGCAGCAAAGCCAGGATAACATTCAGGATTCAGTTGACAAACAATATTTGTGCCATGGAGACAGTAAGGACTGCAGATGTGGAAGCTAGAGTCAATAAATGTGGAGCTGGAAAAGCACAGCAGGTCAGACAGCATCCAAGGAGCAGGAAAGACAAGGTTCTGAGCCGAAACCCTTCAACAGGACTCAGGAGGGGGAGGGGTTGGGACTTGGGGGAATAACCGGGGTGGGGGTTGCAGTGGGAGAGAGACTCACTGAGCCCTCGTCGGAGGGAGCAGGAAAACTTCTTCAAGGTGTACATCGTTGGCACATGATCTAACCATCTTCCTCAACATGCAATTGCATTATCATTTCTGAAAGCCACACAGCATACATCTTGGAATTACCATTCTTCAGAAACCTAACTGGGCCACCACTATAAAGATTGTAATTACTAGAATGTTAGAGGTTGAGCATTCTACAATGAAAACTCATCGTCTGACACCCCAAAGCCTTTTCACAATATGAAAGGCACAGTCAAGATAGTGATGAAATTATACCCCATTTACTTGAAGGAATGCGGCTTCAACAACACTCAAAGCTCAACACCACACAGGACAAATGTTGATGGACACCTCATCCACTACCTTCATCATTCAGTCCCTTTTTAGCCTCCACATCCTGGCAGTGAAGATGCACTGTAGAAACTTACCAAAGCTCCTTGCCCGTGTTGCATGTGTATGGAAACACTATTTCCTTTAAGTTCTCCGCTGTGTTATGTCACAGCTCGACTTAGAAATGCATCACCTAACAATGCTGTTCAGTACTTGAAACATGGAGGAGGCAGCAGTTCAGAGAGACTGCTCATTCCCATTCTCCAAGACAATTAGACATTGCCAATAAAGCTTGCTTTTATTATCTATGCTCACATCCCATAAATAAATGAAAAATAGATGGTTAATGTCAGTTCCACAGTATCAATAATTATCATTAATCATAGATTACATCAATAGATGATTATTAATACTGACCTCTAACAATGTTTAATGTTTCCAGTTATTCTAGACTGTGAATCATTGATTGCCATTGATATCGTACATCTTCAGGGAGCAGATGGGTACCAGCTTGATACTGAGTCAGGAGCACAGTTTAAAATAGTTTGAATAGGTTCTAAACATGGATGATTTGAATGACTCGCTTGTGTGTTTCTTTTTATAAGTTTTAACACTGTTTTTACAGAGGCAGTTCTTTGACAAAACCCCTTACACTATCATGTTTGGACCAGACAAGTGCGGACAGGACTATAAACTGCACTTCATCTTCAGACATAGGGATCCAGTGACGGGTGCATATGAAGAGAAGCATGCCAGGAAACCAGAAGTGGACCTTCAGAGTTACTTCATCGACAAAAGACCTCACCTGTATACATTGAGTAACACAATTCTCTTAATCATTCTAGAGCAATCAGAAACAGGTCCACAAGAGGGATGACAATCTTTAAGGGAGTACCCTCAATGGGTTAGGATTAGAGTGAAACTTGCAGGCTTCGTTTGTGAGATAGTAATCATTAAATAATGAAATAGTTCATTAACAAACAACACGGAACAGGCAAATTGACTAATCCAAACACATTTGAATATAGCAACTGAATAATCTAGCAACCCTCTATTAGACATCTAATGATAAAAATAATAAACTGTATAGTAATATTAAAAGGTGTGTTTAGACAGTCTGCAGAGCTAACCTTCTTATAGCAAGTTTACATTACGTAACAGGTACCAAAACTCGCTACATTGATTTATTTTCATCTGCGTTAGTTATTATACATTAGTAAATTTTTATTTTAATATTATACAGTATAATTGCTGTACTTGAAATTACTTCTCTCTTTGACTTATTCTCTTTTATCTCTCTCTTTCTCTCTCTACGTCCAATAACAATTTAAAAATGATTGGTTTAGTTGTGAGACCTGACAACAGTTTTGAGATACTAATAGATGAGAACAGTGTGAGCAAAGGAAGCCTCCTACAAGACATGACTCCCCCTGTCAATCCTCCCAACGAGATTGATGATCCCAACCATCAAAAACCTGAAGACTGGGATGACAGACGTCGGATACCTAACCCAGATTCAGTGAAGCCCCATGACTGGTGAGAATTAAGCAAGATCAGGTTTGGTTAAAAATTTTTGTTTGTATTTACTGTTGTCTCTATGTACACCAAAACCATTTCTGGCACCAATATTAGAATTTATCGTGAATTCAAAGTCAACAAGCTAAGCCCAGTAGTAGAGACCACAAATGGATTTCTATCCTCTCAGGAGAACAACACTTGAATTGTGACATACCTCTCTCAGACTATAGTGATCGTCAGAAAGTAGGACTCCCATCAAGTCGAGAGTACTGTTGAATTGACACCACAATCCTTCATGCTTGAGACCACTGCGAGTCGAGGAAAAACAATTAGCCCAAGACCATTAGGAAATTCAGAGCTAACCCCTCCACCCTAAAATAAAGGAACACTCTTCTCCCAACGCTACACACCAATGTGGAACACAGAAACAATAGAGAGCATCAATTTGAATACAGTGACATAACTCTTCCTAACAGAGTCCAGCAGCACACTCAAAGGCTACCCTCCGCTGACATTAAGGCCACAAGTGAATAGACGTGAACAATCAGGAAATACAGAGATCCTTCTGCCAACACCAGCGATCACAAGTAAATATAGAAACCACCTCCTTCAACAGTAAAGATTGAATACAGAAACAACCTTCCACAATACAATTTTCAAATGACTGTTTGCAGTTTCTGCTGGCACTAGTGGAGTCCCAGCCAAAGAGCTCAATCTCAGTCAGAAGGATAGTGGAAAAATCATAATTATCTTGCTGATCTTAACTGAAATGCAGTCAATTCAGAAAGAGATTCCTGATGAGAATCCAGAAGCTCCTGGTTCAAGTTCATACATTGGGTATGAACCTGCAGGATCTCAGCTGTATTTCCTCCTCTAGTCACACATCTTCTATTACTGAAGTTGGGTGTCAACTTTGAAAAGAAAGTTGATTGGGAAGAAAGGAAGCACTGTTTATGATCTTCCTGTCCAACTGATTTCAAACTCCTCACCTGGGTCCTTGGGTCTGTGTAAAGTCTGGAATAGTTAATATTGGCTGTATTTCATTTACAGTCCCCCATGTTTGTTGTGTAACTTGTATGAAGATATATCAGATATTCTTGTGTGCAGATGCTAAAGGATGTCATCATTCCCTCCATGACAGGGATGAGGATGCTCCTCCCTATATTCCGGATTCCACAGTTATGAAACCGGATGACTGGCTAGATGAAGAGCCAGAATATATTCCAGATCCCAAATCAAAAAAACCTCCAGATTGGTAAGTTATGAATTACTTCAGATTGATTATAGATTTCAGATAGCCTCATTGACTAGGCAGTGATTGTAGTTACACTGACCTTTGGTGCACATCTGTCCTTCATCACATGTATGGTATTTGCTACAACCTTTCTGATATTCTTTTGTATATCCCAGCTTTCACTGTAACGTTCTCTGATACATCCAATTACTCACTGGAACATTCTTTCATACATTCCTTGCCTCTCATTGTAATACTGTTTCATCTACCCCACAAAACTCATCGATATAACCTTCATTCCTCACTATAAGAGAGCGCATGTTGGGTTATGCTAACCCACGCGTGCCTGATCTCAGAATCCTTGATAATGATACAACCCCAGCAAAGACTTTGTTCACTTTGAACAAATGATATTTGTAACACATACAAGTTTAAAATTACAATTAATTCAAAGTAACGTGTACCCAAAGTTCTGTCTGGAATTGTTTTAATATCAATATAATATTATTGTATTTTACAGGGATATTGATATGGATGGTGAATGGGAAGAACCCAAAATCCCAAACCCAAAGTGTAAGACTGCAGGCTGTGGAACCTGGAAACCACCCATGATCCCTAACCCTGCCTACAAAGGCAAATGGAAAGTACCAATGATTGACAATCCCAAATACAAGGTAAATTAATTGATGTTATAGTCTTTCTTACATAGCTGATATTTAAACTTCCCTTCTAATTCTCAGAATGGATTCTTGGCAAATACATCACATGTGAAATTCCAGAATATCTTTCGTGAGTTTGAGTCCCTGCAGAGTTAGCTGATCTCAGTTTAGCATAGCTTTGAGTTTGGGTTTGATATGTACTCTTGGTGCTGTTGGATTAGATAAATTAAAACTACCACAATTGTAGTCGAGACTCATTGAAATGTGCACGTACAGCGCTTCAGATTTGATCAAGGTATTCTACACGGTCAAATCGCTGAGAGACATTCACGGGGGCACATGTGAAGAGTGAACATTTGGATTAGATACTGAAGAACAACCAGTCCCTCAGAATCAAACAGTAGTGACCACCAGAAGTGTTTTCACATAAGAAAGTGGAAATTTGACAGAAATAAATTGCAGCAAACTTTGTTTTAACCAACGCTTTATGAACCGACCCCCCCCTCAACAAACCAGCAAAAATTTTATATACCTCAAATACTGGAAGTTTACTGTATTATTGCAATTTCCGCAGTATTCAAGTAGTTAGTTGAGGGTGCAAGTGAAAGGGCTGTCTACCAGTTATCTTTATTTAAGGCATTACTATTTAAGTGATCTATGCTGTAAATAAAGTAATTCAGTGATGTGTATACTCCCTGCATTATGTTTCTATTATTTAGTGTGTTTTTATATTGATCAAACAGAATATTGATTAACTGGTACACTCCTGGTCTCATAGGTGCCAGTTAATAAAACGTTTGCTGCATATAGGGAGATGGACTTAGCTGTGTATTAAGGGAGAAGTTGTACCATATGATGGGTGTGGTTTTTAATCATTAGACTCAAATTGTGTAAGATAACAGACACAGCTTTGTTTAATTCTTAAATAATTTGCCATTAAACATAGATTGTAAGAAGCAGGTCATTTAAATTACTCAATACCAGACCTTTCTACATTTCTTGCGCTCACCCTGATTCACAAGACTACTTACTTTTATCTAAATTACTTGATTGGCCTGTCCATGACAAGAACCAACAACGATTGCCTACTTACTGCATGCTTGGAACTTGGTGATTGTAGTTACACATTATAGAAAAACTTACCATCTTGATTTTAAAATGTAATTCTGTAACAATTCTTCTCTGCAACATACTTTTCTCTATAACAATCTGCTTCTCACACCCTCCATTCTGAAACTCAGCTGTTTATTACATAGAGCAGTGGAGGTAACTCACTCTTCCCTTCTCATTAACTTACTTTTTAACATAGAATTCTATTTGTTTGTTGTAGTTTGCTGCCTCTCCATAGCATTTGCTTCTCTCTCTCTTTCTCCCTCTATTAATAACATAATTCAGAATCTAACTATCAAACTTGATTAATAGTTCTACCAATTTTGTCCCAAAAGGGAGTCTGGAAACCTAGAAAGATTCTGAATCCAAACTATTTTGAGGATACAAAGCCATTCCGCATGACTCCAGTTGCTGCAATTGGGCTTGAGCTATGGTCTCTGACCCCTGACATAATGTTTGACAATTTTATTATATCCTCTGATGAGAGAGTTGTCAAGCAGTGGGCAAAAGACACATGGGCACGAACAAAGGCAATCTACGATGCAGATGGAGTAAGTAGATTTGATGGCTATGTGCATATGATCAATGTGGGAAAAATCTTGTTTCATACCGCTGCATGATTGCACAAAAGATGACAGGTCGTGCAGATAATGAGCCTGCCCTGTCAAAGTACCTGAGGTACCACAACTCCTCCTTGGGTGTCTTCTGTAACTCGCGGCAGGAGTTCACTCTGACTGGGTCTGTACTGGGTTGCTACATGAAGATGATGATGATGGGCTTTAGAAAGTAGAGGTGAAAACTCCAAATACTTCAAAAGCTTAGGATGAGAGTGGCCCTCGCCACCTGGAAAATTTATGTTCCTTTCAGTGAGAGCTGCAATTCCAACCTTCCGGACCACTAGTTGTCCAGTGAGGCCATTCCTTGCCTTACATTTCCTCATTTGCATAAGTAGAAATCCTACCAGGATCCCACTCTCCATCTGCGATGAAGAAAATGCAGTGAGATAGATTCGGTAGGCTGGATAGGAGTTGTGCGACATCAAAACCCTGCTTGTGAGAGAAGATTTTCCCCCATTCACATGCCGTTGTGTAACTGGAGTGTTTATTGTGAGTGAGACGGTGAGTGTTTCTTTTATCAGTAACTGAGATAATTGCTACTCTACCCTGTTGTCCACAGCCTGGTTTGATCATGCAGCTGTTTTTGGCAGCAGACAAACGCCCTTGGCTCTGGGGAGTCTACGTGTTCACAGTTGCTCTGCCAGTTATTTTGTTCATAAGCTTCTATTGGCCAAATCAGGTATGTCTGTTGAACAATTGTGTATTTCTTAGTAGAGGATTGTTGTAAGAATTAAATATCTAAAGTAAAAATAATCCCTCTGTTTAAATTGCTGTTTTGTTTCTATTCTGCATTCTGTAACTTTTCTGCATGCTCTTGTCCTGTGATGCTTCCTCTGTCCCATACTTTCATGTGCTAACCCCTCTTGCTCCATATTTTTGTGTATCTCCAGCTCCATCCTATAATATCCTGTTGTAACATGTTATTTTGCCATGTTGTAGTGTCATGTGCTATCATTTGTTCTCCCAGCGATTTGGGCCCCCTGATGATTATTATTACAAGAAGACAGATGATGTGCAGCTCAATGATGAAGAAAAAATAACAGAAGCACAGCCTCCAGAGTCAGGTAAGCTAAACAGCAATAATAACAATGGTGATAGAATACAGTATACCTTGTACAACTTCCAAGATTCCCTGTGTCACAGCTCAATATTGGCCAACCTTCTCTAACATTAACATTAACCACCTCATAATGGGGGTGGTAGCCTCAGCACCACTCTACCATTGATGCAGTGGTTTTGTTTTGAAAGGGGTGTACAAATTGTTACCTTGTCACAAATTGTCAGGTAATGGGGCTTTTTTAATAAGATATAGGCTGTTTTGGTTTGGAACTAGCCATCGGGTTTCATAAGTGATGGAAACTAGGAGGCCTGCTACAAGTAAATGTCCAATAATTTCTGTGGGTCTTGTAGGCAGAGGTACTCTTGTGTCTACAAAACAGTGAGTAGCTACTGATGCCCATCTTTTGTGATCACACCCTTGCGTGAGAACAAAAATACCTATTACCACTCAATCCCCAGACTGCCAACACTCATTACAGTGATTGTTTAGACAAAGCATCAGTGCTGCTTGGACACTTGGAACCAGAACCTGGTTAGTGCTTAGTATAGAAGAGGCAAATTTGGAGACAAAGTATAGAAAGTTGACCAAAGTAATAACATTATTGTAGATTCCACCTGAACAATTTGATGGCGGCACCAGATGTCAAGAAATGGTCCACATTTTTAAAAAATGCTATGTGTGCTCTAACAGTTACACTGCCCCAGTGGGAGGTGGCACAAACAACATATGACAATGGTTGTCGCTTCTTTTCCGTTGTGAGGAAGCACCTGATCTCTTCTTGGATATGCTGCCAGACAGTGCAGTTGATATTAGAACATATTGTAGGGGAAATCTGACCAAAACAACTTCTTTTTCAATAGACTGTTCAATGTACATTCCACACAGTACACAACTGTTAGGTCAGTTTGTGGGAATGATTCTTGTCTGTGGTTTTTCTGCTTCATAGTCCCACAAGGTATTGAGTATGTATCTGACAGTGAAGCTCAGCTGAAAAGAAAACCCTTATCATTAATGAATATTTACTCAAAATTTTAGGAATTTAATGGCTCTGTTATATGGCATGCAAGTTGACTGAAAAATGGATTCCTATTTAAAATAAAAATCAACTGATAGTGTCCACTTTACAGGCAGTCCATTCAAGAGATGACAGCTCTAGCTTGAATAATATTTAATAATAATTAATTATCCGTATTTTACAGCTCTTCATGATCAACGAGGAAATGTCGATAAAAGCAAAGAGAGGATGAAAGGAAGTAACCTGCTTAAAACAAAAGTAGACTTGGAGACATCTTCACAGGTTGGAAGTTTTGGCATCTTTTTAGTATCATAAATAGGACAGATGTTTTTACTTTGTCCAAACTTTTTTAAAGCAAGAACATGTGTTGCCCATAGTATTTTCCAGCACAAGATTAGCTTTAAAAGAAAATTTTCCAATTCTGGAATAATGCTGGTATAAACATGGCTAATAGCCAGAGAAAGATTTTTCTTTAGAAAGTTTTAAAATCTTGGGAAAGAGGAAGAGTAATCAATCCACAATCAATTGCACTGCATTCAAGGAATGTACTATGGGAACATCTAGCAAATCTAGACAAACAGTATTCCTAGCAGGGCTCAAAATACACAAGGAAGCAAGTGAGTTTACTTCTGACAGCCATAAAAGACACCTGACAAAATTCAAACACCGAGGCAATGGAGAAAACTTGTCCCCATAAATTGAATAGACAAAAAAATATGGGGAGCTGCTCCTGTATTAGCAGCAAACACTAGAGAGCATCCGCCTTTAATCAGGGAAACATATGGGAAACAAAAACAAAGTTGCTGGAAAAGCTCAGCAGGTCTGGCAGCATCTGCGAAGAAGAAAACAGAGTTAACATTTCGGGGCCATTGACCCTGCCTCAGAACTGATGGTGGCTGGGAAAACGTCAATTTATATGCAGAAAATAGGGAGGTGGGTGGGGTAGGGAGTAAACAATAGGATAGAGCCCAAAGAGAGAGAGAGACGGTTAGACAGATAAAGGAGTTGCTAATGATCAGGCTGGGAGGGTGAGTAGTTGTTAATGGGGACTGTTAGTGACTAACAACAGGGGGTGTGTAATGGCAGGCTATGTGGTAACAAGGCCTGGTGTGTGGGGTGGGGTGGGGTGGGGTGGGGGGCTGGGACATGGGAGAGTTTAGGCCCTAAAATTTTTGAACTCCATATTGAGTCCGGAGGGCTGTAGGGTCCCCAAGCGGAAAATGAGGTGTTGTTCTTCCAGCTTGCGTTGGGCTTCACTGGAACACTGCAGCAAGCCAGAGACAGAGACGTTGGCCAGGGAGCAGGGTGGTGCATTGAAGTGGCAGGCGACAGGTAGTTCAGGGTCTTTTTTGAGGGCAGAACGTAGATGTTCTGCAAAGCAGTCGCCAAGTCTACGCCAGGCCTTGTTACCACATAGCCTGCCATTACACACTCACTGTTGTTAGTCACTAACAGTCCCCATTAACAATTATTCACCCTCCCAGCCTGATTATTAGCAACTCCTTTGTCTGCTTTGTCTGTCCTCTCTTTGGGCTCTATCCTATCGTTTACTCCCTACCCCACCCACCTCCCTATTTTCTGCATATAAACTGACGTTATCCCAGCCACCATCAGTTCTGAGGAGGGGTCACCGGACCCGAAACGTTAACTCTGTTTTCTCCTTCGCCGATGCTGCCAAACCTGCTGAGCTTTTCCAGCAACTTTGTTTTTGTCCTGATTTACAGTATCCACAGTACTTTTGGTTTTTAAACATATGGGAAAGTTGCGGTGACAATATTGCAGGAGCTGTTGTTAATAAGGTCTGATGTAGGTCCGAGAACCATGTCACAGTCAAGCTATAAACAGCTCGGTGCTAGATAATTGTTTTGATTGATATTGGCTGAAGAGTAAATGTTGGGCAGAACAAGGGGATAAATCCTCTTAAAATTATAACGTGGGATTTTTGCTTCTGTGCGAGGCAGACAGGGTCTTGGTTTAACATCTTATTTGAAAATGATACCTCCAACAATTAATGTTCCCTCTGAGCTCATCAGCTGTGCAAAAACCTGGAGGTTCCTATGCAGGCTGAGCAAAAATCTGCCCTTCAAGTAACATGTACGCACAAAAAAAATGTAAAGGGCCCATCTACTTAAATGTACAAAAAACTGTTGCTCACTTGTGGTAAAATGTCAGCTGCTGACATTTTATTATCAAGTCTCAAGTGAGGCTTGAAACTATGTGTCTATTGCAGAGGTGATACTACCACCACTGAGCCACAGTTACATTAGAACCGCTTCTAATTAGTGCATAGACTCGTGAACAAATATTAATTTACAAGTGTTCCTTCTCCTAAAATCAATAACCCCAACTACTGCGGTATATTAAGAGTACTGGCCACAAATGAGGACAGCATTCTTGATTTCCTGAAAATCAACTGCATGGTTTGCGAGTTTTCACAATTGCTGCTTATTCCTGAGAAGTGAGTAGACAATGCAGTGTGTTTGTACATTCCAGTAACTGAGCAGATGTGGATATACAATTAAGTTTACATAAGTAGTATAGAACAAGATGCTTATGGAATTAATTCTGGTTGCAGGCACAAGGAGGCGGTGAACCAGATCCAGGTCAGGTTTCAGAGGAGGCTCTGAGATATCGCAAGACAACGTCAAAATAATGACCACCGGGTTTCATGCTGTTTGAAAAGATGAACTTTCACATAAGGCACTCATTTGTTTAACAAGAGCCTTTGAGACATAACTGTTTGTTAGTGATGCATATTGTGCAGCAGACATTGGAGGAAGATCCTCTTTTTAAATTTGTAACATTATAATAAGTGTTTTAATATTCATAATTTGTAAGTTTACTATACATAATGGACAGATGGATTTCTTCCACTTATAGTGATAAAATAAAGTACCTTTTGTATTCTCTGGAATGAGAGATGCATTTTTTAAAATTTTGGGTAATAAGAATTAGTAGGTAATTTTCGGGTAAGATTTTTGAACAGCTTATCATAGTTCACAGAATCCCTACAGAGTGGAAACAGGCCCTTCGGCCCAACAAGTCTACAACGACCCTCAGAGCACCCACCCAAACCCATCCCCCTCTAAACCACCTAATCAACACATCCCTGAACACTACGGGCAATTTAACATGGCCAATCCACCTAGCCTGCACATCTTTGGACTGTGGGAGGAACCCGGAGGAAACCTATGCAGACAGTCGCCCAAGGGTGGAATTGAAAGCGGGTCCCTGGTGCTGTGAGGCAGCAGTGCTAACCACTGTGCCACCATGTCCTGCTCCATTATGCTCTTCAATATTCTGTATCCTAGGCAATATTGTTTCTTCTCCTGCAATAAACTAGACTTCATCTGCCAGTGAAGCCATCTGAATTAAATTGAGAGCATCATCTTAAATATAAATTAACAACAAGATGATTTTTGTCAAGTCTTCCTTGTTTTCATGTACTTGTCTCTAATTATGTCATCAGGATGTGGGCAAGATAGCATTTTATTACCCCACATTAGCTGCCTATAATGACGTTACAAATTTACAACTTTACTACCATAACCATCTCACATTTGCCCCTCCTGCAAATAATGCAATATTTCTTAAGAGAACTGAATGTTTTAATAAAACAATCTTTTCAGCTTATGAAGCAACAAACTTCATAATGATCAATTACTATTGAAAAGAGACACGTTGCTGAGAACTTTTGTCTCGCACTAATCTGGACAAACAATGTTAAATTTCAAATGATCACAATAGGACAAAAGCTTGCTAATTGACCGAGGCATTGCCATAGATCAATTTAGAAAACAATCAAAAAAAGCAACAAGGAATCAACTGGACTAGCAATTCAGAGGGTCCTGTAACAAGTAGCTCCTGCCTTACAAAGCCTGCCTAATACCTACAAAGCACAAGTTAAGAGTGTGATGGAATACTCTCCACTTACCTGCATGACTGCAGTGCTATCAAGACACGAAGCTCAACATTACCCAGCAAAACAACAACCCACACTATCCACAACCAAATACAGTGGGCAGCTCTGTGTACACAAGATGCACTGCAATAAATTACCTAGCCTGCTTCAACAGCACCTTCAAAAACTGCAACCTCCTCTACCTTTAAAGGACAATGGAAGGAGATGCATTGGAATATCACAGCCACACTGTACCTTAACTTTAGTGGTATTCCATCACTATCATTGAATCAAACTCCTGCCGCTGTCTTTGACACCATTGTAGGTGTACCTCCACCAGATGGACTAAAGCCATTGAAGAAGGCAGCACATCACAAATAGGGCAAATAGTGATGTGATAAATGCTGAACTTGCCAGCAATGTTTACACCTCATGAAAGATTAAAACCATGATCAGACAAAAATACCAGAGTTCAAAAGGACTAATGTCACCAGAATCTTCTCCATGTAAAGAAGTTTGAACATGTGGAACAGACTTCCAAGGGGGAAAATGAAAGCTGAATGCATGGTGGTGCTGCTTCAGAGGTCAGTGTTGGTAATTCTGCACCAGTGATTCAAAAGCTGGGCCAAAGTAAAAGCCTCTCTCATTGGCCCTTTTTTTTGGTAATCAGGAGATTTTTTAAAAAAAAGTCAGGGCAAGTTGCTGATCATCAACAATTATTTCAGAGCAAGAAAGAGTTTAAGAGTCATATTTCCTCTTTCCCAGTTGACATTTTTTTCTTGGTCTATAATCTGGGTATATGTGCATTGGGCTAATTGAGATCTAATATCTCTCAAATTAATCATCTAAACTGAATCCTATGATGCAAAATAAGATGTGAACACAAACATAATATCAGCATTAGGGTTTATTATTACATAATTAAATAGACTAAATACAAAAAAAGGTGCGCAAGCTGACTTGAGACAATAAGCTACGGGTTCTAACAGGGTTACACTCCTAATACTGGACAGTCGTGACTCCCAGTACCCTTTACTATTATTATTATTTGTCTGTCTTCTTGGAGCTTTTGGTTGGTCTGGAAAATAAAAAGGACACTTTTTATTGAAACTAATTTGTCATTTGTGGCAAATGGACTGAATGAATGCAATAATCTGGCTATCTGACCCTTTCACCTTTTTTGTTTCAATTGTTCCTGGTTTCATATCGGATATTAGGGACTACTATATGCGGTATGTGTGGGCCATAAAATATTCCGTGTCATACACCGACTTGGTCACCAGAAGTTGTTGGCTGTATAAATGCCTTTTGTTCAATATTTCAATTGAAAGCAAATAATTTTCAATTCAGAACATTTTTTAAAATGAGTTTATAAATTTTACTTCCAATTGCTAATGTTTTGAAAGCATTTTGTAAATCAATTCTGATCAACTTGCAATTATTAGGTCCTATCCTGTTATTCAGATCTTTGATTCTGTTTGTAAATTAGGAAGTAAATTCTAACAGTCCTCGATCTTGAGGTGAAAGGGTCAAATTAAGTTTTCACACATGAACACAACATGCAGATAACCCACTACACCTGTCGAGATATAAAGCTGACTGGTATCAGTGGCATGAGCTCCTTACTTTCTCTTGTTCTTTGAGTCTGTGGTTTGAAAGACGCTGGAGGCTGACATGAGGTTTTCAATGTACTGGCCAAGTACTTGGTTCTCAGATTTGAGTTTCAGGTTCTCCTCTTTCACAGCATCAACTCTGGCTGACAGATCTGAAATGCAGATGAAGTCATCAGCACAGAAGTGGAATACCCTTATTGAGCAGACCGCCAATGAGAAAGACTCAAATTAAACTAGATATGGAACACATCAAGGCAATTGCTTTTGGCAGGTTGGTGGATTTATGTTTCACATAATCCAGACATTATTGTATCCCCTTAACATGACCCAACCCTTCTAACATGACAACAATAAAGTGTAATGGCATCAGGGGATAGGAGCTTAAAGGGAAAAAAGGACCATCGTTTGCAAACGACACTGGCAGTTGCCCATCCATCTTCAGTTTCATTCTAAAAGATGCAGGAGTAAGGAATAATGAGTACATTAAATGTTTACAGAGGTAAATGATAAAAGTTGTGATGAAGTCCTTTTGTAAGCATTCCTTATGCTCAAAGTCAGCATTCTGTGAAAATGGCAACATCGTGAATATTCAGAGTTCCAGAGTGACTACATAGCATCATTGAATTCTGTCCTTCAATGGAGCAAGGTTTAATGTATGCGTTTTGATAGGTCACTTAGGACAGTTTAGGGGTCACTGAAAAGCAATTCATTGTGAAAGAGAGAGGCAGACTCCATTTCAGGAGTTCAGCAGTTAGCTGGACTGATGGGAATGCAGCTCGAATGAGGAGTCATGAACATTCAAATAGCCATATAAGAACAAACTTGGGAAGTAGTATTAGGAATTAGTAAGCAGATAAAAATTTGAGTGGAGACTCAAAAGTCATGCTGAAGAGCTGCGAAAGTGGTAAGGGCACTGGCTCCATGATAAGGAAAGCCATGAGGGTCTCAGAAGAAGCCTGTGAGGTTAATACTTCAGTGCAGTTGTGAAAATGCGGGGATTGAAGTTGGTACTGGTAGTTTGGTAAGGAGGGAAGTCTCATTCAGATGTTCAATTTAACCAAAAAGGTAGAGAGATTTTTTTCCTCATTTGCTAAAAACTTGAAGTGACCAAAGGATTGGCGCTACAAAGTAGTTAAAATGATGGATGTTTGTTCCAGACTTTTAGAAACACAATCCTCAGATCATGAGACAGTTAAAACTGTGGTACGTAATGTTTAAAGTTTACCAATTAAAACTTAGGACTGTAAAGACAATCTAATCTGATATGTGTTGAATTCACCAAAGAAAAATAAATGGTATGGGATCATTGGTTCTGTTAACTGAGGTTAGAGTGAACTTTTGAAAATGTACGGTACATCATAATTATGGAAGGATACAGGAATACTATTAACAATTAAATCCTATTTGGATGAGTGTCAATATACAAAGTAAAATAGGCAGCAGTTCTCTCAGATGTATATGATATTTCTCACAGGTAGTTGTTCATATTTGGCATACGGAAGCCAACAGGAGCTTGAGAAATAGATAAATAGAGGGTCATTTAATCTGTGGAATTCTTGATACCACGAGCAGTGCAGGCTGGTTCATTTAAAATATTTTCAAGATAAGTTAAAGTTTTGATCGACAGAAGAATCAAGGATTATTGGTGGAATGGTGGGAGGTGGAGGGGATACATTCTGCAAAGTGGAGTTGAGGTCACAAATCAGATCAGTCACAATATTAAGGGCTGAAGGCCTCAGACATGGGAACCAGTATATAAACAAGAACAATGCCAACATGCAAAATAAAGCAGCAGTGAGAGTAAAAAGCCAGAAAACAGAGAGGAAGAGATCAGTACAGCAGAAGAAAAAGACAACATCGAAAGTTAGGGGGCTCAGTGCAAAAAGAGGTAGAGAGACAGAGAGAGAGAGAGAAAAACGTACAAAAGCAAAGGGAGAAAATTTATTGTTAAACTAACAAAACAGTCGAGTAATCACCTTCGAGTGTATGCTGCAGCTCCAGAACCTGGTTTATTAGCCTTGTCTTCTCCTCCAGCTCCTCTTGATTTTCATAATCTGTGCCTTTGGAGGGAAAAAAAGCAATCATTTAAATCTAACATAAAATGTTGCAAGTGCCAAGAGACCCTTGTTTACAAAAATTCTCTTTAACTATGTTCTCTGGCGTATCATGATTAAACAAGACTACTGCATATTGAAGGTATCAGTAGGTACAGTAGAAATAGGAGCAGCAATTCAGCTTTCAAGACTAAGTAAAAATGGTGTTGGCCCCTTTACAGTTCATTATGAAATGTAGCCAGAGTTATGCCTGTGTTTATTAAAATTAGTGATGAGTGTTGCAATCGTAAAAGATATGAGAGTGTTAAATAATGATGCTCTCAGAGACCAAATGAACTGGCAAACTTTGAATTGAAAGGCAGTGTCGTAAAAGTGGAAAAGATTTCAATGCATTAGAATAGGTTATCAACTGGATAAAGGGCCGTTCTGAATTCTATGATACTGAAAGGCTGTCACAGTATGTAATACAGAGGTAATCACTTACACACTTCCCATTGCTTTCATTCATTTATTCAGTTTTGCTTACATCAGTTGCACTTCCTTCCTATCACCCTCTAACCCTAACACATTGAAAACTACAATCAAATCACCCCTTCGCCTTCCACATCTAGGCAAAACAACACTAGTTTGTGTGACCTCTTCACATAATTTGATGCTTGGAGACCAGGTTAAATGTACATTGGACTTCCTCCAAGTCTGGTATATTCTTCGTAATGTGTGACACCCAGAAGTGCTCATATTAGTCCAGGTATGATCTTACCAAGGTTTTATACATGCAGATCAATTTCTGTCCCCTTGTTGTATTCCATTAACCTTTGATTGTTTTCTGTACCTACCTATAACACTTTAACTAGATAAATGGACTCCTAAATCTCTTTCAACATCCACTATTTCTCATTTTTCATTATCTATAAATATTCTGTTCTATCCTTATTCATTTGCCAATGTTTCGTCTATTTGATTAATTCATTAACATCTCAATGTAGCCTCATCTTATTATCTGCACTGTGTACAGTGATGTCTTCATCCATGTCAGCTTGGATGTGGGCTTCCTATCCCATCATCTAAATCATTAATAAATATTGTGAACAGTTGGGGCCCCAGCACAAATTCACAAGTCACATGTTTCTAATTAGAATAGTTTCCCATTTTTCATATTCTCTGTCTCCTGCTACTCGGCCAATTTCCTAAACATTTACCTTCATTTTGTTCCTTTTATTGCAAGAGGTCTCCTTCTGAGTCCAGAAATGCCACATCAAAAGCATTTCCCTCACCTACCCTCTCTGTTACCTCAAAAAAACTCAATTAAGTTATTTAAGTATAATTTTCCCTTAACAATCCATGCTGATTTTGCTTAATTAACCCACTCTGCCCAAGCAACTATTAAATTTGTCCACTATAGTGGCTTAAAAAGCTTCTCCCCCCAGCGAGGTTAAACAGACTGGCCTATAGTTGCGAGGCTTGTAACATTTACAATTCTCTTTTCCTCTGGCACTATCCCTGGGTATTTTCCTGATTGTAAGGAAAATTTGAAAATTATGGTTAATGACTCTATAATATCCACTCATTGCTTCTTCCATTCTCCTTGGATGTACCTCATCTAATCCTGGTCTCTTATCAACTTTAAACACAGATTGTCTGTACAATCTTTATCAAATTTAAACCCTTCAAGTGTACGAACACACCTCGCGTTTTGCCACGACTTGTCCAGCATTTACCTCCAGGGTAATGACAGTCATGACTTCTGCCTCCCTGTGTAAATCCCCTTTCTGGACCCTAATTGCCCCTATTCATTCTTTAGTACCCTAATACTATTTATATGTCAACGGATGAGTTTTGAATTCCCTTTTATGTTATCTGCTAGTGTCTTCTCATCTTCTCTCTGTTTCTCTTAATTGCTTTTCTAAATTCCCCTCTAGACTTTCTTTGTTTGGCCTATTTCTTAACCGTATTATCCACCTGGCATCTGTCAAACACCCACATTTTCTCCTTCATCTTGATCTTTTTTCTTCATAATTCAGAGAGCTCTGCATCGGTTAATAAAAGCCGAAAGAACTGCGGATGCTGTAAATCCAGAAACAAAAACAAAGTTGCTGGGAAAACTCAGCAGGTCTGGCAGCATGTGTGAAGAGAAATCAGCAGCTTCTGTTTTTGTTTCTGCATTGGTTAACCCTATCTTTCCCTTCATAAGAAAATACCTTGACTCTACTTGAATTGTCTCTTCCTTAAATGCAGCCCACTGTTTAGTTACAGTTTAAGTTACAGAACCTTTACTGCTGAAACCCCATGCAAGATGGGTGCCAGACTAACAGAATCTGCGTGTGGGTTCTTATCCGGGGCCCATCTGCTCCCATCTGCATTCCTCCTTTGCTTTATTTTTGCTTCGCTTTTCTTTTGCTTTATTTTCCTTTTCTTTTGGTCTCTTTTTCTCCTTTTGTGTGGTGGGTTGGTTGGCAGCACCAGCATGGCAGAGAGTGTGGACCGCATGCGGAGTGGCAGGCATGGCTTCTCCCAGCTTTCGGAGACAGCAGCAGCAAGTGCTTACTCCCACCATTTGGGGCCTGTGGCAGCGACAGCGAGGTCGTTCTCGCGGTGTTCAGGGGCAGCGGCAGCGGACTCTTCAAGACGAAAGCGCTGGCAGGGTGACATCCGCAGCCGAAGCAGGTCTCGTAGCCCTGCGGCCTGGCAGTGGAGCCAGGGACTCTTGGTTGCTGGGGCGAGTGTGGTTTCAGCAGCATCAGCGAAGTGGGCCCACCGGCAAAGAGATGGCACCTAAAGTGGGGCAACTCCTACGTTGGTTGGTCTAGCGCAGGCAGCAGCGAGGCGGTGGAGGCCTCCCTTCAGTCTAGTTGATGGCATGGACTGGGCCGGAAAGACTAATATTCTGAACTGTTTACTATTTTGTTTTTTCTAATTTATTCCTATGACCCAAGACAGCTTTAGCCGTGGCACCAGGGAGGCCATATACCATCCTGGAGTCATATCCATAGCCAAAGAAACGTCAGTCTGTTTCCCTAACTAATGAATCCCTTATAATTATTGCTGTTCTCCCCAGTCCCCTTCGTTCCTGTACAGCTGAGCTGCCTGTGATGCAATAAACTTGGCTTTACCTGCTATCTTTGGAGAAGCCAATACCCTCACCAGTATCAAAAACAGATATCCCATTTATGAGACGACTCCCGCACTACCTTTAATCTCTTTCTAATTCTGCATATTTGATAGATAATGTAGATGGTTTACTTTGCTGACATTTGTACTGTAAGATTCCTTTTGTGTGTTTAAAATCATGTAATCTTGGGGCATTATTCTCTTAGTGAGTAACTATCATTTTAAATTAGTCTACTTTTACTGAAACAAGTTTACTGTTCCTGAATCTGATCATAACAAAACTTTGAAGACTTGTTTGGGATTGTACAACAATTTGGAGATTTGGTCTGAGAACATAACAGTATACCATATACAAGATACATTACAATAAATCACTCTGCCTCCTTCAACAACATCTCCCAAACCCAAAGGCATCTCCCAAACCCAAAGGCATCTCCCAAACAATAAGCCTATGACAGCCATGCGTGGGAACACCACCATCTGCAGGTTTCTCTGCGGGCTGCATCCTGTTTTGGAACTATCTCACCGATTCAATTCGCTGTCATTGTCAAAATCCTGGAACTCCATTCCTAACAGCTCTGTGGTCTACCTTAACCACCACAGTGGTTCAAGAAGACAGCTCATCATCTGTTTCTCGGAAGAGGTTCGGTCAACAAATACTGGCCCCGGCAGAAAGTCACATTCCAAGAGAGCACTCCCAAAAACAGAATTAATCATTGGTGTGAATTTTCCAGAAATTTACCAGAAAACAAAACAAAATACTGCTATGACACAGAAACAGCCAGCCAAACCCGGTCAGCCTTTCTACCTCTGTATTTGCAACACAGCTCAATGAACCAAAGACTGAATTATTACTCCAATGGTTCCTAACTGATTTGATAAACCGATACCATGCTTTATGAATAACTAACTTTAGACACTACTTTTGTATCTTAACAAAATACTTTAGCAGAGAAAAATTAAATAACGTAATCTGATTAGTGTCTATGTTTTAAACCTGAAATGTTTTGAGCCCTATTCACATTAACAACAGGCAGATAAACAAACAGAATTAAGGGATAAATAAAAGAAAATTTTAAAACTGACCAGATTACTTAAACGGTTTTTACAATTATTGTTTCACGGGTGTAGATTTGGAATCCTTGGTTGCTTTTCTGGAAATGTTGATCGGGGTCTTCCAACTTCGCTTTCTACTGTCTCGGCTTCTTGAGGCTTGTGTTAGAGATTAGCCAAGTAGCCTTCAAATCTTCAGGCTGCATCATCAGTGTTCAGGGATGTGTTGATTAGGTGGGTTAGAGGGGGATGGGTTTGGGTGGGTGCTCTGAGGGCCGGTGTAGACTTGTTGGGCCAAAGGGCCTGTTTTCCACACTGTAGGGATTCTATGATAATCAATACCTATTAACTTCTAGGCCTGGCCTCACAAACAAACAAAAGTTTGTTTGGTCTGTTGTTTTCATTTTACCACAAGCTGTTTCACAAAGACCACAAGCCATCCTCAGTTTACAGTTCACAGCTCCAAACCAACATTGATAAACATTTTTTAAAAATGAAAAAACAGCAAATGCTTGAACAATATCAAAGTCAGTTTCCACATCATGTCTCCTCACCCATTCTTTTTGTGTGTGTTTAAGAAATCATAATCTCATTCCTGAACTTGATTCAAACACATTTTCTCCGCTTCTGTTAACAGCAAAACCTCTTGTGGAATGCCTTTGAAAATCATCAAACATCATGGAATGCAGCAGCATAGA
Source organism: Rhincodon typus (assembly GCF_021869965.1). Classification (NCBI taxonomy): domain Eukaryota; kingdom Metazoa; phylum Chordata; class Chondrichthyes; order Orectolobiformes; family Rhincodontidae; genus Rhincodon; species Rhincodon typus. Next base: position 46,080,357 of record NC_063345.1, read on the forward strand.
CTCTGGGTACACCATTCTCATTACCCGTATATGTCACAATAGCGCTCTTGGCTATGGAGCCCCAGATTCTACATGAATGTAAACAACATTAAATATGGTGAAGTTGTTGACTTGCTCGCCGAGCAGGCTTGTTTTTGTTCAGAAGTTGTGTCACCATGCTAGGTGACCTCATCAGCGCAGCCTCCGATGAAGCAAAGTTATTCTACTCCACTTGGAATTTATACTGTCTGGTCCATTATGGTGAGTACTGTCATTTCCGGTTTTGATCTGTATGAGTTTGTATATGGGGTCCAATTCTATATGTATGTTGATTGAAGTATGGATGGAGAACCATGCCTCTAGAAATTCCTGTGCATGTCTATGTTTGGCTTGGCCTACTATGGTTACTTTGTCCCAGTTAAATTGATGGCCTTCATCAATATCAGTACATTCTGACAATGAAGGCCATCAATTTAACTGGGACAAAGTAATCATAGTAGCCCAAGCCAAACACAGACACGAATGGGAATTCCTAGAGACATGGTTCTCCACCCATGCCTCAATTAACAAACATATATAAAGCCATATAGATCAAAACCGGAAATTACAGTACTCACCATAACTGACTGAACAGTATAAATTCCAAGCAGAGTAGTATAAATTCATCGGAGGCTCCACTGATGAGGTCACCTAGCATGGTGACAAAACGTCTGAACAAAAACAAGCCAGCTCGGCGAGCAAGTCAACAACCTCATCCACAACCCGAGCTACAGATCTTTGCCAAAACTTTAAATTAAATATGGTTTAGCACGGCTTCTAGACATCCTGAGCTAAACAGCTTCATATTTTATTGTTTAATTTTATGATTATAGTTCTGTATTCCACTTCAACTCCTGTCTAAGTAAGTTAGTACGTCCAAGCCAGAGGGACCAACCTTCATGTATTTTCCAGGTTCACTCCAAAATTTGTTTTTTTTCTTCCCCCTTTAGTTGGCTTCCTTGGACATCATCTTTCCTGTTCCTCTGCATGACAGCTGGGAGACTGCAGAGAATCTCCTCTTGCCACTGCCTGAGTATCTTTGCATGTGCTACTCACTCAAGCACAAGGAACACAGGAGGGGGCCTGGCCAGCAAATGCTCAGCCTCTATGTCTGCTCTGACAAAGTCTCAAAGGAGGTTGGTTGGCAGATGAGTCGTTTAAGTGAGGGTGTGTGGGATTGTGAGAATGTGGAGGACCAGGTGGATTTGGCAGGTCTGAGTCCCATGCAGTGATCCACTGATAGCCCTTTTCTTTGAGGGGTTGGATGTGATGGAGTCCAGCAAGCCTATGTTTTGGGTCAGAGATCTGGCATCATTCCTGGATGGAAGAATTCCGTTGAGAATAGGGCCTGCTGAGTGAATGGGGGTAAGAGAGATGGAGTGCTGAACACATATGACATGGAGCTGGTTTGGGCAGAGGTGTGCGTGTGTTTGAATATTGGGGGAGCAGCATGGAATGTTGCAAGGACATAGTTTCATACTTGACAATTCTTCTGGGCCTTTTCAGTCTCCTCAATGATGTGCACACAGTGCCCTTGAACTCCCTGTTTTGGCACCAAACCCCAGCCCTACCCATCAGTCTCATCACAAGCAATGCCTCCACCCCATTCCCAAGCAGCCACTCCCATCCCATACCCAATCTCCAGTCTTGCCGCTGCACCCCACACACCATCCCACCCTGTCACAGTGCCCTGATGTCATTTCCTCAACATTGGTCACCCTGGGCTACACCAACACTAAAGGTATCAGTTGTCACTAGGACCACATTGGGTCACTAACAAAGGCAAACAGAGAAGAAAACTGAAAGATACTGACAAAGTGAAAAAATAAATGACAGCAACACTAAGATTATAAAATGGGCAAAATGGGTTTAAAGTTTTGGCAAAGATCTGTAGCCCGGTTGTGGATGAGGTTGTTGACTTGCTTGCTGAGCTGGCTCGTTTTTATTCAGACGTTTCGTCACCATGGTAGGTGACCTCATCACTGGAGCCTCCAATGAAGTGATGTTGTTCTACTCCACTTGGAATTTATACTGTCCAGTCCGTTATGGTGAGTGCTCTCATTTCCAGTTTTGATCTGTATGGGTTTGTATATGGCTCCACTGATGATGTTGCCTAGCCATGGTGACAAAACGTATGAACAAAAAGAAGCCAGCTTGGCGAGCAAGTCAACAACCTCCGGCAAAATAAGTATTCAAGATGTTAAAATGTTGAGGCAAAAAAGCCAGGACAGAAACTGATGTAGAAGAGAATACTGAGACATGAAAAAAATTACATTTTTACTCAGAGAAACAGAAAAGTACAAGGAAGTGATAGAGAGAAGGGAGAAAAAGAATGGAAACAGAAACAATGTTTTTTGACAGAGCCCAGTCAGGTCAAAGTTCTAACCAAATAAAACAAAAACGTCTGCATGCAATTTGAAACAAAAACAGAAATTGCTGGAGAAACGTAGCAGGCTTGACAGTGTCCGTGGAGAAAGAAAACAGTTAACATTTCAAGTCTGGTGACCCTTTGTCAGATATTCTGACAAAACGTCACTGGACACGAAATGTTAAATCTGCTTTTCTCTCCACGAATGCTAGGGAAGTGTCGAGTTTTCTCCAGCATTTTCTGTTCTTCTTGCAAATTTCTAATGGTGTAACCTAACCTGAAAAATTCAGAATACCACAGAAAAGATAAACATTTTCTGATGTGGGATTGCTTCCAATAATGAAACTGTCAACTTTAATTCAGTAATATTGTGACCTAGGGATTAGGGGGAAAAATTAAGATTAGGCATAGTCAAGAACAAGGTCCCATGAGGTAAGGGTGGAAGACAAAATTGGTACAGACTGAAAAGCATCAACCACCTGTTGGAAAGACAAGAACATCATTTAACAGAGACATAGGGATAGGTAGACCTTGATGAAGATAACGAGGAGGAACGAGTTAGTACCACAACATGAGAAAAAGACCTGTTGGTTATCAGGAAAGACCCCATTGAAGGAAAGGAAAAGAAATCTAGCTGCGTGAATTAAGTAGGAGAAAACTTCTGTGGCCATGGGGAATAGCCTGTCTTTGGTCCTCTAAGAGCAGAAAGCATAGTAAGCGCTTATGTTTAAACAAGGATACTCTGTGATCTTCCATAAGCAATGCAGAGGACCTACTATCACACAGCAACTAGACAATTCTATACACAGTACAGAATACCAGAAGCAGTACACTCAGAGCTACTGCATTAAAGAGAATCAGAGGCACAAGTACAAACGATGTACCATAATCAAATCTAAGGAGAATAAATGTTTAAATGGATGATACTGGAGGAATGGATGTAATGAGGAGGTAGAAAGTCATGGATGGTAAAGAGAAAAGGAATGGAAAGTAGGGAGGGTTAATTACACCAAAAGTGGAGGAAGAACATTGCCATCTCGAATGGGCTAAAACGAAGATGACCAAGTTGAACTGGGCTACGGAAGAGAGCCAAATTGGATTGAGGAGATTTTTGAAGAGTGAGTGATGAAATAATTATCAAGGAATTCATGATAGATTGATTTGCAGAAATCCAAATGCCCCTTTCTTAAAAAGTTTAAAAATCCATTGATTGTGAAATAGTAAATGTGCTTAAATCTAGTCACAATAGAACTTGTCATGTGGCTTTGTGCTCACATGCAAGAGTTTGAGCTCAAGACAAATTGGTCAAGAAGATAAGGTTAAACAACTGTCATCAGACTTCGAGTCATAGAGTCATACAGCACAGAAACAGACCCTTCAATCCGACACGTCCATGCCGACCAAGTTTCCCAAACTAAACTCGTCCCATTCGCCTGCATTTGGCCCATATCCCTCTAAACTTTTCCTATTCATGGACCTGTCCAAATGTCTTTTAAATGTTGTAATTGTGCCTGTATCTACCATTTCTTCAGGCAGTTCATTCCACATATGAACCACCCTGTGTGTGAAAAATGACCTAATTGAATCTGTGATAACACAGTGTGGAGCTGGAGGAACACAGCAGGCCAGGCAGCATCAGAGGAGCAGGAAAGTTGATGTTTCGGGTTGGGATTCTTCTTCGGAAAGACCTCAGTGGATCTCTCTGGTAATCTCTTCGGCCCCCATTTCTTAAGAAGGGTCCCGACCCAAAACGTCAACTTTCCTGCTCCTCTGATGCTGCCTGGCCTGCTGTGTT
>NC_063345.1:46084937-46178915 GCF_021869965.1 Rhincodon typus
CCTCCATCTCCTACCGACCAACCTCATCCCGCCCCCTTGACCTGTCCATCCTCCCTGGACTGACCTATCCCCTTCCTAACTCCCTACCTACACTCACCTTTCCTGGCTCCATCCCCGCCTCTTCGACCTGTTTGTTTCCTCTCCACCTATCCTCTCCTCTATCCCTCTTCTATCCGCCTCCCACTCTCTCCCTATTTATTTCAAAACCCCCTTCCCCTCCCCCTTTTCTGATGAAGGGTCTAGGCCCGAAACGTCAGCCTCTCTGCTCCTATGATGCTGCTTGGCCTGCTGTGTTCATCCAGCTCTGCACCTTGTTGTCTCGGATTCTCCAGCATCTGCAGTTCCTACTATCTCCAAAATAGTCAAGCGAGCCACTCATTTCTGGGGCAATTAGGGATGGGGTGGGGAAAGTGTTAGACTTGTCAGCAACACCCTTATGCCACGAAAGAATCTAAGAAAGGGAGACAGTAGTGGTAACGTCACTGTGCTAGCCATCCAGAAGCTCGGGCTAATGCTCTAGGGAAAATGGGTCCAAACCCTCCCCATAGCAGATGGTGAAGCTTCAACAGAGTAAAATCAGGAATAAAGAGCTGGCCACCAATGGTGAGCATGACAGTTGTTTATAAAAAAAACACCATCTGGTTCACAAACGTTCCTTTCTCCACAAGGTAATCTGCCATCCTCACCCAGTTTGGCCCACATGACTCCAGACCCACAGCAATATAGGTGACCCTCCACTGCCCTTTGGGCAAATAGGGATGGGCAACATGTGCTGCCCCAGACAGTGATGGCCACATCCCATGAAGTAACAAAAAAAAAGAGGATAATGGAGTTTTGTCAGGTGAAGGTATAACTAGTCTCACCTAGAGCTCTTGTTGAACATTATACAAAAACTTCAAATGATCCAATAGGTGAAGACCAAATACCATCAGAGGTGAGGACAAAAAGAAAAACAGAAAAGAAAACAGCAATGTTCAAGAAAAATCATTTGTAATCACATGAAGAATCAATTCCAGTTGGTTTAGTACCATAAAAAGTATCAGCAGATTTTTTTTTTTAAATTGCTCCAGGTGGGATATAATTAGAATATTATTTCAATCCTCATTGTGAAATTCAATATCAATAACTTTACAAAAACTTATTTATGCAGCCATGTAGGCTATTTATCATTTTCTCCTCTGCTTGGAGTTAAATCTCTCATACATATTAATAAAACAATTATGTTCATGCTGGAGTATAAAATCATTAAATACTCAAAGAGTTTTTAGCCTGAATCTATCACACACTATACTTCATAACAGTTTCTGTCTTTCAAGATCTTTATTATTATTCACAAACTTTACTGATGTGAACAAAATCTCTCAATTTTTTTGACTTTAAGGGATAAGTAAGCAACACATTCACCAGTCAATAATCTAATTCCTTGTGATGTGGCTGGGAGTCTCAGAGTCCTGAACGTTCTTAGCTTTCTGTCCTCTATGGTGCAGCTTTTCAACTTCTGTTCTGGAAGGAGGGGCCTGCCTCACCAAAATCCCTTTACTTATATTCAGTCTCAAGCTGCACTCTGTGACCTGATTCTTGTCAAACATATCAGAAGAAAACCTGCTATAGCTTTATTCAGATTAAATTATGTTGAGCAGGTAGAGGCAAAAGAAGGTAGGAAAGACAGGGCAATAGATTCTTTCCTCATCCTAATCATCCTAACTCTCATTCCAATTTTCCAAACAAAGTTACAGTTTGGAAGCATAGTCTTTAATTAACCTTTTTTTATGGAGTTAGAAAATATAAATACTGACAGAAACTGAAGCAGAGTTTCAGGATCAGAAAAATACCCGAAACCATGTGTCTGCTAAACGTCATGAGTTCTCTGAAGTAAGAAAGATTAGATAAAGATAATGCAGTTGACATAACGTAAAGATTTTGATAAGGAAAAATACAGTACATTCTGGCCAAGGAGAAGACCGGAAGATGGGACAAGTAGCACAATGGACAGCAAGCTGATGACAAAGCAGCAATCTGAGAATAGGGGTTAAAAGTAATTATTGGCAAAATGTATGGCAGTTTTCAGAGGAATCAATGTAAAAATAATTTAGAAGAATAATATCAGAACTTGAAGGTTATACCCATCACAAAAGATTGAGCAAACAGGGGCTTCTAACAAGGGATGACCCATGGGCAGCACAGTGGCTTCGTGGGTATCAAAGCTGCCTCACAGTGCCAAGGATCCAGGTTCGATTCTACCTTCAGGTGACTGTCTGTGTGGCATTTGCACATTCTCCCGATGTCTGTGTGGGTTTCCTCCAGGTGCTCCAGGCTCCTCCCACAGTTCAAAGATGTGCAGGCTAGGTGGATTGGCCATGCTAAACTGCCCATAGTGTCCAGGAATGTGCAGGCTACATGGATTAGCCATGGGAAATCAAGGGTAAGGGTTTGCCTCCGCGTGGGATGCTCTTCGGAGGGTAAGTGTGGACTCAATGGGCCAACAGGCCTTCTTCCACACTGTAGGAATTCTATAATTCTATGAGACAGTTGTTAAATATCATGAAAGAGCTTAATATGGCAGACATGGAGAAGATGCTTTCACTTGTGCATGAGACCTGGTCTGTGGGCCTCAAACATTTAAAAAATGAAATGAGAAAAAATGCCAATCTCCAGAAGTATTGAGAATGTGGAACTCAATATCATATAAAATAAGCACTAACAAATTTAATGGGTAATTCAGGAGCATTTTCTTTTATTCAGACAGCAGTTAAGGGTAGCTATATTTTGGCAAGAAAAAAGCCAAGCATTACTTGAATTGCACATGGATCGAAATGGGGTAAAGGAGCAGAGAGTAACAGTGCAAATATGTAAATCACAAAGTCACGATGCAGTCAATAAACCATAACAAAAGCAAACCAAGCATTCAAGTTCATTTCTAGATGGACACAATCAACAAGTAGAAATGTTATGCCAACAAACCTCAGGCACAAAGTCCTCATTACTATACTATTAATAAAGGATTGTATAGACACTGGGGAGGATGCAGACAAGGTTCACATGGGTTCTAGCAGATTTGTAAGATTGGACTCTGGAAAGGATGTACAAAAGAAATCCATAGACAATGGACTAGATCTAAACTCTCCAAACCTGCCACATCCAGTCGTGGATGATCATGAACAATTATTAACGACTCACTGGAGCAGAAGATGCCACAAATATCCCATCAGTGATGGAGGAGCCCGACACATCACAGCAAAAGATAAGGCTGAAGTATTTGCAACAATCTACAACAAGAAGTGTGGAATTGATGATCTATCTCAGCCTCCTTCAGAGATCCCCAGTACACAGATGCTTGTCTTCAGTCAATTGATTCACTCCTTGTGATATCAAGAAATGACTGGAGCAACTTGATACTACAAAGTGTGTGGACCCTGACAACATTCTGGGAATACTGCTGAAGACGTGCTCTTAGTTACATCCTTTGGATAAAAACCAAGACAAGTCCAATCCAGCAATTACCACCCCATCACTCTTCTCTTAATCACCAGTTAAGTGATGGAAGGAGTACTTAACGCTGCCATCAGGCAGCATGTACTTAGCAATAATCTAAACAGAAGTTGCTGGAGACATTCAGAAGATCCGGCAGTGTCTGTGGAAACAGAAAACAATGTTAACGTACTAAGTCCAATGACCCATCTTCAGAACTGATAGCAACAAGGAAAAAGTGGTATTTATGCTGATGACAGTGGGTGGGAGGGAAGGAGTGAGCCCAGAGAGAGGGATTAATAAAAAGGATGGCAGACAAAGGGATTGTTTATAGTAAGAGAGGAAAGAGGAGAAGTTGGATAGGTGATAATGGGGGCTAGCACCAGTTGAAAATGTGTTGGCTGTACTGAAAGCAACCCATTTCATGGCAGGACCTGGGGTGGAGTTGGATGGTGGCTAACTGAAATGGAAAGATGTGGTCATGCTCTAAAATTGTTAAACTCGATACTACGTCCTAAAGGACCTAGGGTTCCCTAACGGAGGATGAGGTATTGTTCTTCCACCTTGCGTTGAGCCTCACTAGAGCCCTGCAGCAAGCTTGAGACAGAAAAGTTGGTGTGGGAATACAGTGTTACAAAGTGATAGGTAACTGAAGCTTGGGTCACTTTTATGGCCAAAGCAGTCACTAGTTTGTTTCATCTCCCCAATATAGAGGGGACTGCATTGTGAGCAGCAAATGGGAATACCATCACCTGCAGCTTTCACTCCAAGGTACGGAACCACACAAGCCATTCTGATTTTGAAATATCACAGTTCCTTCGGTATTGCTCGGCCAAAATCCTGGACCGAAGCGATTTGAGTAAACAGCTCACTACCATCTTTTTAAGAGCAACTCAGAATTGGCAATGTATGCTGGCCCAGCCAGCAACGCCCACATTCCCACAAATGAATAGAAATGTCAAGCAATCTCAAAAATCTGCACACATTTGAAGATCTCATTAACCTCCTGTCAAGCTTGCTATCGAAGGACAAGAAGAAGCTGTACAACATTTACACCTAAGTAGCTGCAGCTATGGAGGTGTGTACAGCACTTTCAGAATCAGTATTTGATTTGGCTAGCGAACCAAAACAACAGAACTGATCCACATTTGTCACACTTTCATAATGTACAAGATGGAAGAGACGTAGTGCAGGCTGTAGGAATTTAGAGTGTCATACCTGTATGTATCAGCAGCAGCAACAAAATGGGAGGTGGCGATTTAACAAGGATAGCAAAAGGCAGATGCAAAAGTCAAGTAGAAACAAACATGGATTGTATGATGTTGGGGAACTAGAATGGACAGTCACAAATTCTTTATAGCACCATTTATACTATTTCAGATTAAATACTACAATTTAATGAAATCTGAGATATACTACACTTCAGCCTTGCTGTTACTTTATTGAAATACTATTCAATAACTCTTTCATTCAATTCTGGTTGGTCTACTCCATGTGCTTAACTGCACGTGGTTTTCTCTTACCTCACTTCTATCTAATTCTGGCCACATTGTGCTATTTATTCCCAGTGGAGAACAGATCCATAACATCATTGCAAGGTTGTTCCAGGATCCAAAAGCCCTTATACAACAATAAGTAATGCTTATGTGACTTAAAAATAACAGAGCAGGTGACTGTTACGTTACTGCTTTTAGAGCTGTATTGATTTAAAATATGTTAACGAGCCAAAGACCAGGATGAAAGCATATGACCAACTTGTGTGTGCACTCCAGAAGAAGCATGCTAGAAGCTGGTTACATCCATGTTTATCTGTAACTGCAAGTTCTATTATGAGCTATTAAATACACCCATGCAAGCTTCTCATTAAATTCATCCCATGCTATTTAACACTTAATGGTGAGCAAAACTGATTGAGTGATAGAGTTCTATAGTAACATTTTACTAATATAACAGTAAGATTAGAGCCTAGCATATCTCAGATTTCAATGTATGTGGAACGTGACATAATGATCAAAACTGGGGATTTGTCTCACAAATAAGGCAGAGATGCAAACTTGAAAGCCATGGGAAATGGCCTCAGCCAAGTCTTGAAGCAGTGCTTTAATCATAGCTTAAGTTGCAGCTATAATGCACAGAACTAATAAAATAAAGCATAGGAAAACAATGCAGTTGCATTGTTGAATTTCCACACAAAGTAACCTTGTAGTAGCAAGACAGCTATATCACCTACACATTGATAGCATTTGTACAAGACAGGGAGTATCAGAAAGATGACTATCAAATTCACTTGCATGAATTACAAGGCCATGGACATCCTATCTGAATTTTGGTTCTTTAAACAAAGGTTGGAGCAATGCTTTTTAGATTTAGCCACTGTAAAACCAGATAAGTGGCAAAAATTTAAAAAAAAAGTGGAAACAAAGGCTTGCTCAGTGCCAACGCTCAGGCCTATCTCAAGAAGAACAGAGAGATCCTGGGAAACAATGTAAAATCAGTTTCATTTAAAAGTAAATTTTGGAAGTCACTATTTGGTTCTGATATCTTACAAGCAATGGTGACAAGAATCAGTCGATTGGTTTGTCAGTAGCTACCATGACAAATGCAAGGTCTGTGAGTTTTCAGAGGCTGAGCTGTCTGACTGAGCAGACAACGGAACCAGTTATAGCTTCAACACCTACTGAAGCTCTTCAAAGAGACCTTTTGGAGAAAAAGAAAAGCCACAACATTCACAAGTTGCTTAAAAATAGTAGAAAATATCAATCTATTGTAGCCAGCCAGGAAATAACACCTGCGAGCATTTGTTTCAGTAGCCAGTATTTGCACAGTAGCCAGGACATGGAAAGCAGGCATGTTGTGTGGGAAGTGCAGACTGTTGCACACACTGTAAAGTCATCCTATGTTCCTAAATTCATTCAAGTCATGTGGTACAAAACAACACTAGGTTCACCAATACAAGAAATCAGGTTCCAAAGATACAATCAGTGCAACAATGGCACACAACCGAAAAAAAAAGCACATGCAACATGCTGGTAGAAACAACAGGGTGCACACCAAAGTCCTGCTCAAGTGCAAGCACGTATATCAGGCTTTCAGCAATTCTGACCAGGGTGAAGACTGGGAGAGGAAGGACTAGCTCTCGCCATGATTAACATTATATGCCAGAGAAAACTAGGCAACACAGGAGATAGTGCAAAGTTCCACCAGACAGAATTCAGAAGGATGTTTTGGAGGTCACTGATACAACCTACAGCAGCAGCAAGTTTACTGCATATATCAGGTCACCCATCCCTTGCACTGGTACATTAGCAGTGAAATACAATTCTGTATGGAAACCTCAAGTATTTTACCTGTTGGACATGAATAGTTCAGGAATAGCAAGATTATCGGCATGAACGGATCTCAATATTGGGACCATTCACAAGATCACCAGATACAAATTGCAGCAGAAGTGACCATCTACAATAATTGTCCCCAGACAGATTCAATGTAATTGCAATTTCAAAGGTGACCCCCAAGTTGCACTTCAGAGAAGATGCAATTCCATAAGTCAACCCTCGCAGAAAGTGTAGTGTTGACAGACAAGAGAAGCTTAACAGTGCCTTGGTTAAGTCAAATTTAATGACATTATCCATCATGTACATCAGCACACAGACTGGTGCCATTCATTTACAGGTATTTTAATGAAGGAATGGCACAATCAAGGCATGTTTGAACTCAAGACATCTATAATGCTTTCTCTGAAGAGACACTCACACAAAATTCCAACACTGAAGGAATTGAATCCCAAGTTCACAAGAGCTAAATTCTTCTTCAAGCTGGATGACAAACAGGGATATTCTCAATTCACAAGATGGCGGCAGCAGCAAGGTAGGAAGTGTTGGGGTCCTGATCCTGTACACCCTCGCTCACCTGGCTAGCTGCATTCTCTTTTTTTAAATTGCTTTTCATTTCTCTATTGTATCAAAATTCACCTTTTCTTATTTTCTGCAGCTACGGCGGAGGAAGACCGTTGCGAGGGCCTGCTGGGGCGGCATCATCATTGTGGATGCAGATGTCTGTTCCTCGTGGCCACGGTGGCTGCGGCCTGAGCAAAGGCTTCATCATTGGTGACTTGGTGGATCCGGTCTGTTCCTCCTGGTGGCAGTGAAATGGTTTCAGCAGTGGTGGTATTGTGGTTCCCGTTTGGTCCTCGTGGCTGTGGCAGCTTCAGTTGGAGACTAAAGTGGAAACAGTTCGAGCATTGGTGAATTGGTGAGTCCGACCTGTTCACCCTTGCTGTCGCAGTGATGAGGTAGCTTCGCCGTTGGCTTCAGCAGTAGCAGCATGGCGGGTCCAGTCTGGAAATCCCTGCTTTCGTGGCCTCGGGCGGTTTTGGCAGCGACATCTCGTAGCCACTCCATAAACCATGAGCCGTGGAGGGGACAAAAGATGAACTTTGTCCTAACTTTGTCTCAATTAATTTCTGTAATCGAAATTGCACTAAATTATGGCAACTTGTACATTTTCCACTGTATTTTCATAAATACAAGTGACAATAAATTACTATTCTGTTCTACTTTGTAAAAATAAAATTGCAGGAAATCACTGATTTCACTTCATCATCTGGAAGCTTCCAGAGACTACCTTTCTGTCTGTCAGTGAAGATCTTTTCCAGCAATGTATGGACAGAAGTACAGGAAGTATTTGTGGATGTGTACGTACTGTCAACGATGTTATGGTAAAGGGCAAAACCAAACAAGAGCACGGCTGAATTCCATACTGACTTGGAGGACTCACTGTACTCAAAAATATACAACATTACCTACTGCTCAAGACAAAGAATAGCTGCAGAGATGTCTCCGATTTTTAAACTCCCAAGTACCATTCATACCATACTTTTCCGACAGAGTATCATTGTTAGGAGAACTTTGAAAGGAAGATATGCCATATTTGCATATGGCAAATATGGACCAACAACACATATCTGAATCACTCAAACAAGTCTTGTCAACACAGCATGTATGCTACCTTACTATGACCTGAGGAAGATGAAACTCCTGGAAGTTAATGCAGATCAGAAAGTGTTAGGATCACACATTACGCTTGTTGCCAAACCAATTTACTTAGATTGAAAGGTCTATCACAAGCACAATCTAGTTATTCACATAGAGAGCATGAAACACTCCCTCCAGACTTCAGCATCATAAGATTCCATAAATAATTGCTCAGTAAGCAATCCACTGTGGAAACTGACCACAAACTTTTGAAAATAATTTGGCACAAACCACTGACAAATGTATCACTGGATGGCAATGATTTTGATGACTGCTAAAAAGCTTGGTACCAAAATGGCTACACCTCTGGCTTACCATCACCAGCAGTGTTCATGTTAGGGAGGCAGCTTAGGATAACCCTACCAAGCCGTCACCTGTCCAAGTTCTCCAAGATTTAGGTCAAACCTCAAAAATACAAAGGAGAATGAAGATGGTAAATGACTGACTTGTAGCTATGGAATTGACTAATCTGCCCGTAGGACAGACGGTCAGAACCATACGTCCTAAAAAGGGAACATGGCTACCCACAGAGGTATCCAAAGTGTGCAGTCAGCCTAGAAACTTTGAATGGAGCAACAAAAAGGAGGAACAGAAGACAATTCAGGGAATTGGACAATACTCCAACTGTGCACAAAACAGGCGAAAATAAACCCCATACACCAACAACATGCAAGATTCCAAAACACCTAGAATTCACAAATATACCAAAAGATCTGTAAAGATTTCCAAGCACCTATACATTAGAAAGACTCTCAGACTCTTAAATCTTTAAAATTTTCAATTCTTTTTCTTTTTAAATTATAGAATCCATACAGTGCAGACAGAAGCCATTTGGCCCATCAAGTCTGCACTGACCCGCTGATGAGCATCCCATCCTATCCCCACAACCTTGCATTTACCATGGCTAATCCAACTAGCCTGCATATCCCTGGACACTACAAACAATTTAGCTTCGACCTAACCTGCACATCTTTAGAACTGTGGAAGGAAACTGGAGCACCCAGCAGGAACTCACACAGACACAGGGAGAATGTGCAAACTCCAGTTTGTCTGGACAGACTCTAGACAGTCACGCAAGGCAGATATCGAACTCAGGTCCCTGGCACTGAGAGGCAGCAGTGCTAACCACTGTGCCACCATTTCTGTGCAAATAGTTTTGTAACAACCCTGATGTGTATGTATAAATTCTCATTCTTAATGTGTGTAATTTTGTCTTGAGAAAAAAGGGGATGGTGTGTTATGCTGCAATGCTTTAAGAACTAATAAATCAAAGACCAGGATGAAGCCACATGACTAACTGCTACTTGCAGTCTAACAGAAGTATGCTGAAGCAGGTTGCATACATAGTTTTCTGTGACTGCAAGTTGTAGTCTGAGCTATTAACTAAATCTGTATGAGCTTAAATCTGTGTTGCTTACTCACAACTCAAGTCACATGACAGTAAGAGGTGCATAAAAATGTACATATGGAGGTCAAGTTTCTCACCCCATTCAACAACTACAGTACAGGTCAAAGATGGACATTTCCAGTGTTAAAGAAACCTCAACTACTATAATATAAATTTGGGTTGAGCTTTTTGAGCCATTTTATGGCAGTCATTTGTTGGGTTTTGCACTATAAAGGATTTGAAATATGCATTCACTGCTTCAGGTACTATACTCTTTCCCTGCTTTTTTTTGGAGCTCTGACAATAGGACAATTCACTCCTTTAAGCTGATGCTCTAGGCCCTCCGAAAGTAGTTCTCCTACACAATTTATAACCTCCAGAAAGACAAGCATTTGGACTGTATTTTTATCCTTGCAGTTCATCAACCTCATCATTATCAAGCTTTTCGGTGTGCAGATCCAAGGTCACTGAAGGTGGCAGTGCAGGTAGATAAGGCAGTAAAAAAGGATAGGCAAGTTATGCTGCAGCTTTACAGAACTTTTGTTAGGCCACACTTGGACAGTTCTGGAAACCACACTACCAGAAGGATGTGGATGCTTTGGCGAGGATACAGAAAATTTTACCAGGATGTTGCCTGGTATGGGGGATTTTAGGTATGAAGAAAGGTTGGATAGACCGGGTTTGTTTTTACTGGAACGCAGGAGGTTAAAGGGCAACCTGATGGAAATTTATAAAATTATGAATGGCATGGATAGAGTGGAAAGTATGAGGCTTTTTCCCCAGTGTGGAGGGGTCAATTACTAGGGGATACAAGTTCAAGGTACAAGGGGGGAAGTTTAAAAGAGATGTGCGAGGCAAGTTTTTCATACAAAGCGTGGTGAGTGCCTGGAACACGCTGCCAGAAGAGGTGGTGGAAGCAGACACAGCAGCAGCACTCCAGAAGCATCTGACGAATACAAGAATAGGAAGAGAATAGCAGGACATGGATCCTGTAAGTGAAGACGGTTGTAGTATGGAAGGCAAAATGTGCCAGTGCAGGCTTGGAGGGCCCAAGGGCCTGTTCCTGTGCTGTATTGGTCTTTGTTCTTCGAGGCGAAAAGCAACTGAATCCCAAACAGATTTGATCAGCCACCGCACACAATCCGTTCTCCCCACCCAACTAACACAAATGGAAATTACTTGCTGTATTTTCCCCCTCATGCACTTTTTGCTTTCAATATAAGTGAAGAAATAGGAGTGTACCTTCAGTTTCATTTGTAAATCCAATATCATTTTTGTTCCCATCGCTGGATTCTAACTTGCGCTGTTCCTGAGTTGTCAGCTTATTTCAAAATTACGTCTGCTAGCACTTATAATCAATAATGCATTACCTTTCGAGATACTTATCCAATATGATTTTGAATAGATCTACTTGACCTTACAACCTCTCACCATTAACTAATCCAAACAATGAACTAACCTTTGGAGTAATGTTTTCTTCTTTCACACCTTTGTCATTTACTTAAGAGTTTAATTCTCTTTTACCGCATTCCATTGTTCAGTTACTCAATACCAATCAAATATTCCAACTGATTCACTGCTTCCATGAAGTTTCAACATCTTCCTCATATTCACCCTTTTCCTTTCCCTCTCCGTTGAGTTCTGTTTAGTCCTAGATGTTCCACACATTAATTTCCAATCATTCAAATCAAACTTTCCTTTAACTCAACCAGCTCAGCTGCATCCTTCTTTTTGTGATATAGTCCTAGATGGCATAAAATTGACCAGTTGTCCTGACTAATTTTTTTTTATACAATGCAGAATACATTCCGGAGATGACACCCAACACCTTCTGAACAACATGCTCCACCATTTTATTTTTTCACAACTTCCAGATATTAGCTTATGTCTTGGGGGAGTTAACTGTCATGATTTCTGGATGCTCTTACTAACTGGTCTTTGACAGTGTTATTCCATTAATTGTTTAACACTGCGCCCTCCCCACCAACCCTCCCCACCCCACCCCACCCCACCCCACCCCACGCTCCCCACAACATGATCTCCCACATGCTGACATGAAAATTTCCAATGTTTTGCCCACCACCCTAAATAGACTAAAACCTCTATTCTAGCTCGGACAGTATTAATGACCTCTGCTACTTTGGAGTCCTCTACAAACACCTATTGAATCTACAGCATGTTATTTGAGATGGTTTATGAACCCATATCCATTACACTCAACCCAAATTCTTTTGCCATTTACGTGCATTCCCTGTTTCTTATCATCTAATTTCTCTCACTATCCTGCCATGAATATCATCTCTGCTGAGGTTTTGCAGATTCCCATGTGATTACAAGCAACAGGAAACTAGCAGGAGATGGCCATTCAGCCCTCCGTCAGTAAATAGATCATATGTGGAATACATATACCACAACTGACAACCCTTAATTGTCGATACCAGCAACATTTTCAATACTGCCCATAATCAGTCACATTGCCCATCATCCTCTCACCCACTAGAATTATTTGCTGGTCAAAATACTGAGTGAAATTCTGGTCTCCCTGCTATAGGAAGGATGCTATGAAACTTGAAAGGGTCCACTAAATATTTACAAGGATGTTGCCAGGGTTGGAGGGTTTGGGATATAGGGAGAGGCTGAATAGGTTGGGGCTATTTCCCCTGGAGAATCAGAGGCTGAGGGGTGACCTTGTAGATGTTTATAAAATCATGAGGGGCATGGATAGAGTGAATAGCCAAGGTCTTTTCCCAGGGGTGGGGGAGTCCAAAACTAGACGGCATAGGTTTAAGGTGAGAGGAGAAAAACATTTAAAAGGGACCTATGGGGCAACTTTTTTTTAACAGAGTGTTGAGTGTGTATGGAATGAGCTGCCCGAGGAAGTGATGGAGGCTGGTACAGTTACAACATTCAAAAGGCATCTGGATGGATATATGAATAGGAATGGTTTAGAGGGATTTGGGCCAAATGCTGGCAGATGGGACTAAGTTAATTTAGGATATCTGGTGGGCATGGACGAATTGGACTGAAGGCTCTGTTTCCATTGCTGTACAGCTCTATCTAAGGCATTGCTAAAACAATCCTGTGTTGTCAAACAGCTGCTTAGGGCAGTAGCTGTACTGTAGTAAAGGGAGGATTAGCCACTTTTGCCCATGATTTAGGATTTGTATTGGCCTCGTCGACCGACACTTATCATAAACGTGATTGTCAGTCTGTCCCCCCCACCACCCAGTCCGAGATTCATGGCCGTTTACCGGTTTCAGAGGGGAATACCCACAAAGATACACTTCATTCTGAGAAAGGCTCACGGTGCCTGCTACCTTCTGTATCCGCCGCATTCATTTTGTTAGCAGCCTCTTGCGGAATTTTCATTCGATGGCGTCGCCCAGGAGCTCCTTTGAACCAAGAAGCTGGAATAAACAAACAAAATGAATAAATGACCAGCAGTCCGCAGACAGAGCTTTCTATTGTGTTGCACGATTTCTCGCCCCGAGTGACACTGAAACAAATGGCTCTGTACAACCAGAACCCAACCATGACACCAGCTGATAGCACAGGAAGGGTGGAGGATTCATTCCCCTACGGTCACAAAAACCTCCAATATAAGCGGAGCTCTACCATAAACAGCTCAGGTAATAACAAAAAGGACCACTTTAACCAAAGCTGCATCCAACAAAGTCCTATTGCAATATTTTGTTATCAGTCTAAGCTCATTTACTGTCAGGTCCCGATTTAATACAGCAACATTCAATCTTTTCTGCCCCCCGCCTCGGATTTATCTGCAGACACGAGAGGATGTTCGTGACCCCATGCCGGTTGTCCCCAGCTCCTAAGCTTACGCTGCCAGAAGCAGTGAATGGAAACTGAGTGCCTTTGCCCCAGAGCAAGCAGGAGCTGTGGGGCATCGTTTTTACCTTCACCAATTACAGTGCCAGTCACTATCTGCACCGAGACACACTGAGCAGATGCGTCAGCCCGCAGTGCGCAGCGTCAGTGTGGGGCAGAGCCGGCCCACTGCACCCTGTCTCACCGCCAGCACACCCAGTGTCCCTGCCCCCTGTCCCCTGTCCCCCCGTGTCCCCTGACCACCGACCACTTCACCCCATCCCCCTGTCTCCCGGTGTCCCCGCCCCGCCCCCCCCCCCCTTCCCTTCCGCATCCCCCGGTCTCACCACCGTCCCACCGTCCCTGCACCCTGTGTCCCTGCCCCATGTCTCACCGCCCCATGTCTCACCACCACTGCACCCTGCACCCCGTCCCACCGTCACACCGTCACTGCACCCCGTACCCCTGCACCCCGTCCCACCGTCCCACCGTCACTGCACCCTGTGTCCATGCAAACTGCCTCACTGTCATTGCATCTTCTATCCCTACACCCTATCTCTCTGTCACTGCACCTTCTGGCCCTACCCCCTATCTCTCTGTCACTGCACTCTCTGGCCCTGCCCCGTCTCACCATCATTGCATCCCCTGTCCCTGCACCCTGTCTCATTGTCACTGTACCTTCTTTCATTGCAAACTCTCATTCTGCATCCTCACACTCTCCCTATACCCAGTGTCATCATGCCCTCTCTTACTGTCAGCGCACCCTCTATCATGGCATCTTAACTCACTGTCACTTCATCTTCAGAATGTCCCTGCACTCTATCAATGCAGACACTCCCTATCCCTGCACCCATATTCCCTTACACTATACCCTCATACTATCCCTCCAGACCTGTCACTGCATCTTCGTACTGTTCCTGTACTGGCTCACTGTTATGCTTCTTCTGTCCCTGCACCCTTTGTCACCACATTCTGAAATCTGCAGACACTTTTATCAAGACCATTTGAATTCTTATACACATCAATCTGAACTCCAGCGAAAAAGAAGCAGAGTCCGTTCAACTTTTTCTCATGCACCCTTTCATTCCAGGTATCTATCAACTTGGGTTGATAATGGGAATCTGTTTGTAATGAGAAAGTTTTACAAACAGAGTAAACATTGAGGAACATTGGCTTGCTTTTGGTTTAGAAGGAACAAGAATTTATTTTTGCTTAGGGGAAGAATTCAGCTTGGAAACTTTCTGTTTCAGTTCGTACAAGTCATAGAGTCACAGAGATGTACAATGCAGAAACAGATCCTTCGGTCCAACTCATCCATGCCACCAGATATCCTAAATAAATATAGTCCCATTTGCCAGCATTTGGCTCGTATTCCTCTAAATCCTTCCAATTCATATACCCATCCACATGCCTTTTAAATGTTGTAATTGTACCAGCCTCCACCACTTCATCTGGCAGCTCATTCCATACATGCACCACCCCCTGCATGGAAAAGTTGCCCTTTAGTTCGCTTTTAAATCTTTTCCCTCTCACCCTAAACCTCTGCCCTCTTGTTTTGGACTTCCCCAGCCTAGGGAAAAGACCTTGTCTATTCATCATATCCACACTCCTTATGATTTTATAAGCCTCTTTAAGGTTACCCTGGAACCTCCAATGCTCCAGGGAAAATAGTCCCCCTTGAGATTAGATGTATGTAACAATTTCTCTTGAAGGAAGGAGTTTAGAACTGTTAGGAATAATTTACCTCATGTAAGGAGTATATTTGAATGTTCCAGACCAGTTGTCTTTGACTGGAGGACAGAATGTGTTATTTGAAACTGAGAAAGTCAGTTTTGAGAAAGTCAGTTGTACAACTAATCAATAGAAAGGATATAAAATTCTCAAGACTGGGAATTTCAAATAAAAAAGTTCAGTTAAACTTATAGATGTGATAGAGAACTGAACTCTCTCTGGTGTTTGAACACTGTAAAATGATAGTGATGGTATAAATAGGTTTGTATTTTACCATGAATTTGAAGTATTTCACATGGTGTTATGTGTAAGCAGCCTGGATTATTCTATTCTACTTTATCTTTGTTTTATGTAATAAACTTCTGTTTTATTCCTAAAAACTAATCCGCAGTATTCCATGTTTGTGTTTCAGTGAAAGACCACCTTTTCAAACAAAAAAATCTGTCAAGCCAGATTTTATTCAGAGATCTTACTTGTCCAGTAATAATATCAGTTAAGATCTTAACAGACTCCACTTATCACATCTTGCCAAAACTCATTTAAGTATATCATCTTTTGCCAGCCAGTTAGTTTTCCATCTTTGCTAGTATGTTACCCAATATACCATGTGTTTCTACTTGCACTATAACATTTTTAGAGTCATATAGCACGGAAACACACCCTACAGTCCAATGCACCCAGGCCAACCAGATATCCCAATCTGACTTAATTCTATTTGCCAGCATTTAGCCCATATCCCTCTAAACCTTTCCTATTCATATACCCATCCAGGGGCCTTTTAAATGTTGTAATTGTACCTGCCTCCACGGCTTCCTCTGAGGAAGTTCTCAGGAAGAGTCATGGATCATAGGAGATCATAGAATCCCTACAGTGTGGAAATAGGCCATTCGGCCCAACAAGTCCACACCAACCCTTGAACAGCATCTCACCCAGACCCAACCCCCACCCCATCCTTGTAACCCTGCATTTCCCATAGTTAAAACACCTAACCTACACATCCCTGAACACAATGGGCAATTTAGCATGGCCAAATCACCCAACTTGCACTTCTTTGGACTGTGGGAGGAAATCAGAGCACCCAGCAGAAAGCTGATCACTCAACCCAAAATATTAACTCTGATTTGTCTCCACAGATGCTGCTGGACCTGCTGATCTTTTCCAGCAATTTCTCTTTTTGTTTCTGATTTGCAGCATCTGCAGTGCTTTTGGTTTTTATTTTGAACAACGACCAGCTTGGATTTTGAGTCCAGGGCCTAAGTGAGGTTTAATTAAAAACAAAGTGTTGGAGAAGCTCAGCTGATCTGGCAGCCTTTTGCAAAGAGAGAAAGAGAGTTAACATTCTGTTTTTTGCGAATGTGGACTCAGCCATATCAGACTGTGTTGCAGAGTGTGGAAATTCAAGTACCGTACATCGACAGCTTGCTTTTATCCACGTTACATGCTAGACTTATAATAAATTGGTTCAACAGGATTTCCCTTTCACAAAACTACTGACTTTACCTGATTTCCTTGGATTTTTTTTTCCTAAGTGCCTGGCTATAACCTCCTTATAATTGACTCTAACTCTATCTTCATGACAGAAGTCAGTCTAATTCGCTTGTGGTTTCCTGTTTTTGCTTCCCTCCCTTCTTGAAGAGAGGTTTATATTTTCTATTTTCCTGTCTGATGGAACCTTTCCTGAATCTAGAGAATTTTGGAAAATTAGAACCAATGTATCTCCTACTTCATTAGCAATCTCTTTTAAGGCCCTAGTATAAAGTCCATCTGGACCCAGAGACTCGTCAGCCTGCAGCTCCAAAATTTGCTTCTTAGTTTGGCTGTCGTGATTGTAATTTTGCTACGCTCCTCTCTCCCTTCTACCTCCTCATTAACAGCTGTTACTGGAATGTTTTCATATCCTCTACAGTAACAGAAACAAAATATTTTTTTCATTTCATCTGCCATTTCACCATCTTTAATTAATTCATCATTCTCATTCTATAAAGGGCTAACACTTTATATCCTCTTTTCCTTTGTATCGGCAGAAACTCTTGTTAGCTCACTTCCTCTCAGTCTAATTTTTAATTAACTTGTCATCATTCACTGCCATTCTTTATATTTTGACAAATCATCTAATCTGTCACTCATCTTCGTGCACTTATATACCTTTTTCTCAACTCTGATCCTTTATTTAACTTTTTTAGTTAACAACGATAGTATGTCCTGCCCTTGGTTTGGAGATCTTCTTATCAAAAATGGCAAAAAAAAACATTCCTGTTGGCCAAAGATTTGAAAACAAAGGTTAGAATTTGATGGCTTCTCAGATTTCTCGTCAACAAAATCGAATTTCTGACAGCCACAAGCTAGTGGAAGATTTGTTTTGGATTGAAATCAATCTCGAACCAAATCTTTGAAAATGTGGTTTAAAAGGAAATAAGAAATATTAAACTATACATCGTTACTGAAAAGTTTGACTGAGAGAGAGGATGACAGAAACTTGCAGTTTCTGGGGTTTACTTTCATCTGACCACCTCTGTCTGTAACAGAACTCAAACCCAGAATGGGTGCTAGGCAATCATCAGCACAGAGGTTCTCTCGAAGCTGGGCTTTCCAGTAATTAAGGACCATAAACCCCATCATTTATTTCATTTGTTACAAAACACACCAAGCTCCCTTAAAATATATTAAGAAGATAGTCCAGACCCTAACCTTTTCTTATTTTGAAGATGTGTAAGGCATTGCATTCCAGATGCAATTCGATTGGTTAAACTACTCAATGTTAAGCAAAAAATGTAATTTTATATTACAGGTAAAATACAGACAAAATAAAAAATAAAAGAATTGGCTTAACTGTAACTCTTTTGAAATGTTTAACAAAATAATAGATATATTAACTACTATTAATTAACTGTTCCAATAGATAGCTTGGACCAATATGTATCATTTGTAATTGGTTCCAGAATGAAGGGTCTCCCACTTAATATGGGGATGAGGAGGAATTCCTTCTGTCAGAATTGTTAGTTTCTTGAATTCTCTATTCCAGAGAGCAGTGGAGGCTGGGTCAATGAATATATTCAAGGTCAAGGTCGAGTTGGACAGCTATTTCCATCAACCAGGAAGTCAAGGGTTATCTGGAGCAGGCAGGAAAGTGGAGTTGATGTCAAAAACAGATCAAACATAAACTTATCAAATTGCACAGCACGTTTGAAATGTGGATGGCCTTTGTTGCTATTGCTTACATTCTTATATTTTCAAATACATCAAGTAAGCTACAGAGAAATTTGATTCTGGAGGATATACAAATTACGACGGATTGGTTAATATGGCATTAACATTTGCCCAGCATAGAACATGGTGCTAGGCAATAGAACCAATTGCTAACAAAAGTCTATAGATGCATGCTTACAGACAAACTCATTATCTCAAATGTCTGACTCATTCAGAAGAGGATAAGGGGAGACATTATACACTGGATGTCATTCATGTCTCACCATTAATACATGTTGAAAATGTGTGTTAACTTTATGAAGGATATTGTCATATATCCATATTTCCCTTAATGGAAGTATTTATGCATTATTGCCATGCACTGTTACCTCGAGGACTAGGAAATTTTCAAAATATATAATTAAAACTTATGAAATATATTGATGTAATACAGCTTTTTGCATACACAAAACACCAGATCCCAGATGGACTCAGACTATGATGTCAAGTTTCTATTTGAGGGTCCTCTCAGAGGAATTGGGAGAGCGCAATGGAACCAGTGGGTGCTAATGGCTTCAGAATCACACTGAAAACAGAATACATTGAATGCCACATGAAACCTACCTTTACAATGTTTGATCCAGCAGTAACTGCTCAGGATACTTCCCTCGCAGGAGCCAAGTTAGTAGCTGCCACCTTCACAGAAACTGCTCAGAGTTTCTGTGAAGGTGGCAGCTACTAACTTGGCTCAGAGAGCATTGCAAGTGGATGTTTTGCAGAACAGATCACATCACAATCTGACAGGGACACTTGATAAATCAGGACCCAGACATTATCAGCCTTTGAATCCAGGGGCCTGGAATGAAGATGGCTACTGGTTGGGAACCAGTGGAGACCAGGCAGACCACGTGGAAGTCCTTATTGAAGGACTGTAAAGTCTATCTTTTTAGCTTTATTTCTTATTTTCCTAACTTTACAGATATACATAGTATATGTTTTCTTTATTTTCTCTATTTTTTTGTACCTAAATACTTTGTACCTAAGATGGCACTGTGTGTTGGTGACATTACACACTTTTCACTGTACTCCTGTTCTTTTGTAACTTGAGTACGTGACAATAAACCGAATTCTAATTTAAAGTTTGACCATAACGACCAAAAAGTCCATGCAAACTCTCAGTCATTATTAGTAGACAGTTGATTTAGGTAGTGGACTGTAAACTCACACTTTGGACACTCAGCTGGGCAAGATGTTTTCTTCTGCTTCCCAGTGATAAATAATAGAGATTTGCTCCTTTTTCAATAATCTTTGAACTACTGATATGTGGTCAAATTTGTGACTTAATTCAAGTCAAAATTAGCTCATGGCCTTTAGGAGATTGAATTGAACTTCACTGGACATTTCAAACCTTAGATCATCTTGCCAACCTCTCAAAATCATTGTACTTCAGTCCATCGTATAAAATTAAACAATTTTTTTCCCAGTTAACTCAGCAAACCTTACTTTCCATCCTTTTTCTTTCTAAACCATGATCATATTGAGACTCACTCTTGGATAAAGTCAACGGAAGGTTATGAGAGTTCATTACTGAAGATAATTATGATTTACACATTAGATTCCAATGCCTACATTAACTTTTTTTTTATTTCTCACTCATGCAAAAGATAAAGTGCTTAGTGGTCCACAACAGTGGACCACTGAAGTACAGGAAACCTCTCCTGTGGATTAATGCCCCTAGCTTTTACACATAGTCTGTTGTATTGCACCACGTACCTGAAGGAATCCTGTCATGAGAGACAAAGCCCACAGCCCTCTGAGCCCATGTGGCCCCAGTCAAATTCTTTGCAAGTGTGTATAATGTTTCCTGGCAGTGAGCAAAATGGTCCTTTATCCTGAGATAATCATAGATGTTACAGCTGTTCAGGACCAGAACGATCTTGTGGATTGCTGCTAAAGCACAGAGGTTTTCCATTGAAGAGACAGCTACTGAGACCCAATGGCACCTCTACATTAAAACAGTTAGAGGCACTGCAACAGCCATCACATGGGTCACCATACAGCAGGCCACCACACTCTGACAGATGCAGTGGTAATGTCTTGAGCAGTCCAGGGGCATAGAATCATAGAAAACAGGAGGAGTAGGCCATTTGGCAGTTTGAACTTGTATTGACATTCATTATAACGGCTGAACTCAACTCAATAAACTGTTCCTGGTTTTCCCCCATATCCTTTGATCCTTTTAACCAAGTGCTACATTCAATTCATTCTTGAACTCATACAATGTTTCGGCCTCAACTGCTTTCTGTGGTAATGAATTCCACAGGCTCACCACTCTCTACCGTCTCTTACCTCTTTCCTCCTCTTAGTGCCAAATGGTTTATCCCATATCCTTCGACTGTGACCCTTGGTTCTGGATTCCGCCAGAATCCGGATCATCCTTCCTGCATCTATCCTGTCTAGTCCTGTTAGAATTTTAACATTTTCACAAGATCTCCCCTCATTCTTTGAACTCCAGCAAATATAATCCTAACTGATTCACCCTCTTCTCAAACGTCAGTTCCACCATGCCAGGAATCTGTCTGGCAGATGTTCACTGTGCTCTGTCTATAGCCAGAACTTCCATCCTCAGATAAAAGGAGACTGCAACTGCAGAAAATATTCTGGGTGTGGTATAATCAAGACACTATGATTGGAGCAAAACATCTCTGCTCCTGAACTCAAAATCCTTTCACTATGAATGCCTTCTTTATGACCTATTACATCTAAATACTGGTCTTCAGCAATTGGTGTTTGAGGACATCCAGGTCTTGTTACCTATTCCTGTCACTCAATTTATAGCCAAATGGTAATCAACCTTCCCTCTTTTGCTCCCAAAGTGGATAACCTCATATTTATCCACATTACACTGCATCTGCTATGCATTTGCCCACTCATTTCAGTTTGTCCAAATTACACCAAAGTATCTCTGCATCATCATCCCAGCTCGCCCAGCTGCATATTTGGGGATATTATGTTTAGCTCTCATCTAAATCCTTAAAAAACATTGCAAATAGCTGGGGCTCTAACACTGATCCCTGTGGTAGGCTACCATTTGGAAAAAAATACATCTTTATTCCTATTCTGCTTCCTGACTGCCAACTAGTTCTCTATCCATCTCAATATACTATCCCCAATCCCCTGCACTTTAATTTTACACACCTAAATTTATTTGTGGAACTTTGAAAGTCCAAATAAACCACATCCACTCAACAATTCTACAAGTCACATCCTTGAAGAATTCCAGCATATTTGACAAGCACAATTTCTGTTTTGTAAATCCATGTGACTGTCTGATCCTCCCACTGTTTTCCAAGTGCTTAGCTATTAAACCTTTTCTACATGAGCATGGCTGACTGGTCTACAATTCTTGATTTTCTCTCTGCCTGCCTTCTTTAAATAGAGGGACTATATTAGCTACCTTCCAATCTGTAGAAAATGTTCCAGAGTCAGAGTCAACAGAACCTTGGAAGATAATGAAAGCATTCACTATTTTTAAGCGCTCTGGGATGTAGATTATCAGGTCCTGAGGAATAATCTGGTTTCAATCCTATCAATTTCCCCAACAATGCTTCCCTACAATTAGGAATTTACTTCACCATCTCCCTCTCACTAAACCCTGTGATCTGTGACATTTCTACTGTTATTTAGGTCCTCCTTTGTAAGAACAAAACTAAAGTATGCATTTAG
Source organism: Rhincodon typus (assembly GCF_021869965.1). Taxonomy (NCBI): domain Eukaryota; kingdom Metazoa; phylum Chordata; class Chondrichthyes; order Orectolobiformes; family Rhincodontidae; genus Rhincodon; species Rhincodon typus. The sequence continues at coordinate 46,107,291 of NC_063345.1, forward strand.
CTGGTCAGCAATTTCTTTGTAAAATTTTAAATTCCTGTTTGACTGTGAAGGGCTTACAATTGTTTTAAAATTTTTCTTTTCACATACCAATAGATATTACAGTTAATGTTTCCCACCAGTTTGCTTTTGTATTCTATTTTCCACTTTCTTAATCAATCCCCTTGTCCTCCTTTGCTGAATTCTAAACTGCTTCCTCTGCTCAGGTCTGTTGTCTTTTCTGGCTAATTTGTATGCCCCTTCCTTGGATCAAATGCAATCTCAATGTCCCTCATAAGCCACAGCAGTTTTTTGGCTACCTTTCCTTTTTACTTATGCACAGACAGGAATGAACAATTGTTACAGTTCAGCCTTGCTCTCTTTAAATGTTTGCCATTGCCTTTCCACCATCATCCTTTTAAGTTCCCTAATCTATCATAGCCAACTCATCTCATACCATCAGTTTCCTCTATTTAGACACAGGACTCTAATCTCAGAATTAACTATGTCACTCTCCACTTTAATGAGGAATTCGATCATCTTATGGTCACTCATCTCCAAAAAGGGCCTCACACAACTAGATTGCCAAGATTAGATAGATTATTCCTTTCTACTACCCAGTCTAGGATGCTGGTCTCTAATTGGTTCCTCAATGTTTTGGCCCAGAAACCCATCCCATACACACTTCAGAAATTCCTCTACAGTATTGTTACTGATTTGATTTGGCCAAGCTACGTTCAGATTAAAATCACTCATAATTACAGATGTTCCTTTACTCGTGCATCTTTAATTTCCTGTTTAATGCCTTCCTCAAGCATGCTCTCTCTACAGTGTGCTGCATCACAGTGTTGTCTATGTTCTGTAAAATGCGGGTCTCTAGAGAGGCAAAACCTTGGTAAGATATTGCATACCAGCATGGCTATCTGGAGCGTGAGAAAGATGCATTGGAGCAAAGTGATCCTGTGCTGCATAGATCTACTGAAAAGTCAAGCCATCAATTAGGCAAATCTCCAGTTTCAATGATTCAGTCACACTTATCCAGAGTACATTATAACAGAATGCTCAAGGTGCTCAATAAGAGCTCAGCACCACACCATTTGTACAAAGAATCACACCCAAATTCCTTCTGTCAAATCACTTCCACTCTCTCTGAACACATCTTAATATCACACATCCATTTCTTTATGCTAGACCTCAATGCCTTCAAACCAACAGGATCACAGCAGGGAAAGCCACTCATTATATCTATACATACTGAAATGCCTATAGTGCCTGCTCATGGTACCTTTTGGGCTAGTGTTGCCTCTGCCGAAGGCTGTCCCACCCATATCACTGGAAACACATACCATGGAGTATGAAAACAGTAGCTCAGTCATAATGACAATGCAGGTTGCCACTAATGGGCTAAACCATAATCCTTCACAGCTCTGATACATGTCTGGCAGAACCAGTAGCGGGGGAGTCAACTGTCCATGCAGCTGTATACCTTCAGTGCACAATGCTACAGAATGTGACATGTATTCGGTGTAATGGTAATACCACACTTGTAGCTCCATTCAGTTTGATGCCACAAGTGGCTCTCTACCAAGTTGGTGACCATTTCTGTAGAGGAGCTTATGCAGCTCGTAAGCCTGAGATATTTTGCAATGCCGCTCTACTCACTATTCCACTTCCTCAGTGAAAATCAACAATAGATCAAAGCTGCTGCTTCAGAAAGCCTTTCCCCAAGACAGTCATTCTCCAAGATGGAGTAACTTACTGCAGATAATAAAGATGTGGTTGTCTGACAATGCAATGCTGTCCATAAACCAGCTACTTTAATGTAGTTATAGCATTCCAGCTGCCCTGCCACACTTAACATTTATAAATTAGTTTACATATTTAATAGGTTAAATTAAAGATCCAGTAATCATCAATAATGCTCCTTTCACAAAGAGGATAAAACAACTTATTCCCTCTTTTGCCAGCAGTTCTGTAAATTATTGTAATTTTTAAATGATCCATTCTGAAGTGAAATCATTGTAATTCCTTGCAGACAGACAATCCATTAAATGCATCATTAGTACATTTGCTGCTTTTTCTGCTTGTGTCGGATTATTTACTTTGTACGTACACATTATGTTAAGGAGAATCACCTGATGCAATACCGTTCTTGCTTTTGGAATGGAACATGTAAACCCGTGCATTTTATAGGCCTATACTTGCAACTGACCATAAAGGACAACTTATATATGCTGTAATATACTCATTTCACAGATAAAGATACAAGATTTGACTTATGCTGGCTGTTTATTAAAATCTGTTGGCTTGGAACACAAATTTGAAACATTCAGAAGCAGGTATACCCCAATAGATTCTGAAGGAAAATAGAGTAAATACTGGAAATTAGGAAAATAAAAACAAACAAATACCAGGGAGTACAAATGCAGTGGATATAACGAGTTCAGCAGTAAACTACACACCATCTTGGAAACTGGATGTCAAGCCAGTCAAAATATCACGTCAGAGTGCAACATTACTTCTATATTACTGAGATACAGTGTAAAGAAATGTGGATCTTTAGCAGTGGTAGTAGTTTACCATCTCTGGTTTAAACAAAAGAACAATCATATTGGAGAAATTAATCAATTGTTTACAGTAGTGAGATGTGAATATACCATCTCCTCTGCTTTCAACCAATCTATTCAGTTAAAACTAACTTAAGTATATGGTGTGTGCCTCAGTAAGTACTATTGCTGAAAAAGAAAACTATTTTGTCAAAGCTTTGTGTCATGCACTCAATTAGACAATTCACAAGAATATCAAAGTAAGTAGTGAGTGGCGGGGGAGGGAAATAAACATTGGCTAATTTGATAGCTTGTGGTTTAACACAGAACTATTTGTGCTACTGTCAAGTGAGATTTAGACTGTACAAGAATGCTGCTAATTAGGTCACCTCAGAACCTGGTCACAGTATTGTCAAATGTTAAAGTGTAAAGCTGCTTACAACTTTTGAAACAGTCAATATCTCGGAAAATTGTACTGTGATAGAACAGCATGCATGCAATAGTCCATAAAATTCAGTGCATGCACACTTGGTTACATGCATAGAAGCGAATTCTGAAAAAAAGTGAATTATACCGAAATGAAACCAGATCAGCGTTTAAAAGCTATTTTAAAAAGTAACACTGTTTTTGAGGGTTTTTCTTCCGTACCAGGATATTAAAACGGAATTAGAAACTTCTACCCAAAATAACATCCCCCTCGTCACCAATTTACACCAAGAAAATTGACAGTAATTAAACACTGAAATCTAGACTGAAGAGAACGATATCATGTAAAAAAGGTAAAGACTCCATAGCTCCAGAGGTCTACAGGACTGCTCTCTCAGAGATACACGACCTGGTAATGGTTTAACCTGAGGGTCACCACGCCTCAGGCAAAGAAGGAGGTTGAGAAGTTGGGGCCTTCATGATAACCTCATTATTGAACCTGCGCTGCTGATTATCACTCTGCATGGCAAGCCAGCCATCCAGCCAGAGTAAACAGTGTTATATTCAGTGATTAAAATTCAAAGATATGCACAAAATAAATTCACACTTATTCACCCTTACTGACTGCAGAGATTAAAGTTTTCTTTTTTATTTTATTCAGGTCACTTTTTTCTTCAAGTTATATGGAGTGGACAACAGAAAATTCAATAGGGCCACAACAGACACAATTCACCAAGTGCAGCTGGAGGAACAGAGAACCAATCCTGTGAGACTCGCAAACAAAACAACCGTATCACATGGTTTAAAAGTTTGTTGATGCTTGGATTTAAAACACAGGTCAGCAGAAATACCAAATCAGTTGCAATGTAATGCACACAACCTTCTCATCAGCTAAGAAGTGCAGTTTTACAAAGAATAAAAATAAGTATTACAGTGTAATCCTAAAGTTCAAAATGATTCAACACCAAATCAGATATTAAATTATTTGCACTATTTTAACAGGAAATAAGCAGATAATCCACTTCTTCACGTTTAGCCAATTAAATGCTAAGAATTGTACTGAAGTAGCTTAGGAAAACTTGTCACAGCTTCTCCCATTTTGGAGAGTTAAGGAGGGGAGAAAACAAAAGAGGTGAAATGCTGCTAGTTCATCGCAACTCAGCAAAGACAAGTTCATGCATGGGAATGGAGGGGAACAGGAGAATGCTGAATGATCTAGGTGTGGTAATGGACCATTGATTATTCAACTTCTTTCAATAAAGCATCATTACTTTGGAAGATTTAAAATAAAAAGCAGAAAATGGTAAATTGCATACAATGTATCATTGAACATATTTTTGGGGTGGGATGTGGTGGTAGTAGCCATGCTATTCATTCCAGCATGAACGTTGGATAAATATTGCAGGAAGTGTTTATCTCCATAGCTCCTTGATAAGTACAGATATCCATTCCACTTGGGCAGGTTGTTTTTAAACAGATACAACTGATCATACTGCACTTTTATTTGCAGTTGAACACAAAGTTAGATTGTCAGGTCAAAAAAAGTAAGACAGTATATTTACGTGCAGAATGCAAAGTCAAAAGCCTTGTTATTAGAGGCTCCCACAGATGCTTCTCTACAAAAGGTTCCAGCTCCTGCATGGATTACCATAAAAATGGGGCTTCTACTGGAAAGTGGTAAAATCTCTTGTTCTAAGAGTTTTACAGCAGAGTCCGGAATGAAGAGATACTGCTGCTTTCAGGAGATGACACAAATATTTGACAAAATGCTCAAGGTCACAAAAAAATGTGACAACTGCAGCAATTACTCAAAAAACAGACACGATATAAAGAATTATATCAAGAAATATCAATCTGTCATACATCCATCTGATACCCAGTCTATAATCTTCAGCGCACCAAAAGACTATGTTTAGGACCATCTACTCTCTCCAGCTTCTCAAAATGTTTTCTGGCATTACGAATATTGATGAGTGTAGCTGCTGAAGCTGTAAAATGTTTAGAAGAATACAGTTATTAATTAAATACTTGTAGATCACAGTATACATTAAACTGCAAATGGAATCATGAAAATCTAACATTTTAATTACATATATTTCTACTTATTTTCAAATCTTGGAATAAGCAGATGAAATACGAGAAAGCTAGGACATCTGCATATTTTACATCCGTTTAAAGATTTTTACATTAGGCTAAGGTTCATACCTCACAAATGGGTTAGATTCCATCAGTCATACAATGTGGTTGAAAACAAACCTGGTTTAGTGTTGCTTACAGCAAGTAAAGAAAGATCAAGATGGATTTAAACAGTTGTGTAAAATAGACTAAACAACTTGGCCATAACTTTGGCTACTTACGTATCGAAGGATCGGACATGATTACCATCACATATGTGTTGGATGTGAAGACATCAATGAATGCTGCAAAATTGGAGTTCCTAACTTCCATACTTTGGAAAGAGGCAGCCAATTTACTACAGAAAAATCAGTATGGAAAATATATTAATTAAATGTCCAATATCAAAGGCACTTAATATAATAAACTCTGCAAGCACCACCGCTTTTCCATGTGAGCAGATTGTCCAAAAACAAAAACAAACAAATCGGGTCCTACAAAAGCATTAGCTGTGGATAGTGAGTCTCAAAACCCAAAAATTAATCAAAAGAGGTTACAAGTTCCTTTGTTTTGGCTGTAGTTTTCCATCAGTTCTTAAAACAAAAAAATGTGTATTCAATTTTCATTTGTTAGAAATAAATCCAAAAGAAGAAAAAAAAAGCAGGTACAGAAAATGGAAATACTTATACACTGATGTAGCTAGGCATGTTTCCCTGCAACTGTGGACCGTTACCCTGCAACTAATCAATGAATTACCTTCCTGAGAAATGTTTTATACAGACAAACAAAGTATGGTTAACACCTAGCATTGATCTCACTTTGAGAAGTATCAACATTAAACAGACAAAATAAGTGCTGTTTACCTGCAGCTTAGCTTAAATTGCTTAATAATATTGCTAATCTTTTCAAATCTGTGCACATCTCTCTGTTCTTTGCACTGATAGTGAGAGATCACCTAAAAGTGAAAAACAAAATATATCAATAATTCAATCTCACTCCAAAGAATCTAGATCAAAATATTTTATTGGAAGATAGTTTTGTCAAATACACCCATACCCAATTATAATCATTTTATTGCGAAGAAAGCTGTAATAGCAGAACCAAAAAAAATTGGTACTTATAAGAATTAATTTACTTTTCCATGATTTTGTCATGTATAACATTTGTAAATGTCATCCAGACTGGAAGCCCATGACCAGGGGTGTGCAGCAAGGATCACAGCTGGGTTGAGTGTTTTCTGTCACTTGTATAAATGATTTGGACGAGAAAATAGGAGGCATGGTTAGCAGGTTTGGAGATGATACCAAAATTGATGGTACAGTGGACAGTGAAAGTGGTTATCTAACAGTACAATGGAATCTTGATCAATTGAGCTGAGGAATGGCAGATGGAGTTTAATTTAAATAAATGCAAAGACAAACCAGGGTAGGACTTGCACAGTTAATGATAGGAACCTGAGAAGCGTTTTCAAACAGAGAGATCTAGGGGTGTAGCGACACAGTTACTTGAAAGTAGCATCACAGGTAGAGGGGGTGGTTAAGGCAGCATTTGAGTGCAGGAGTAGAGACATCATGTTACAGCTGTAAAAGACGTTGGTAAGGCCTCATTTGGAGTACGATGTACAATTTCGGACACCCTGATACAGGAAGGATGCTATTAAACCGGAAAAGGGTGGAAAGAAGATTTACAATGATGTTACCGAGACTGGAGGGTTTGAGTTATAAGAGGAGGCTGGATAGGCTGGGACTTTTCTCCCCAAGGAGCATAGGAGGCTGAGGGGTGACCTTATAGACATTTATCAAACCACGAGGGGCATAGATAAAGTGAACAGCCAAGGTCTTTTCCTCAGGGTAGGGGAGTCCAAAACGAGACAGCACAGGTTTAAAGTGAGAGGGGTAAGATTTAAAAGGGACCTGAGGGGCAACATTTTCACGCAGAGGGTGGTACGTATATGGAACGAGCTGCCAAAGCAAGTGGTGGAGGCTGGTACAATTACAACATTTAAAAGACATTTGGACATTAACATGGGGTAGGAAAGGTTTAGAGGAACATGGGCCAAATGCAGGCAAATGGGATTAGTTCAGTTTAGGAAACCTGGTCAGCATGGACAAGTTGGGCCGAAGGGTCTGTTTCCCTGCTGAATGACTATGACTCTATGCTAACCTGGGTCTGCAGTTGGCAAGAGAGCCAATAATAGGGAAAATTCTAGTTGACCTTGTAGTCACCACACTTGCTGCAGATGCTGCAGTCATGATAGCACCAGTAGGAGTGACCACAATGCTGTACTTTAGTGTTAAGTGCCATCATCGCAATGAGAATACTCTGCATCATGTTGTACGGTTCTACCATCATGCTAAATGGAAGATTTTAAATAGGTCCAAAGACCAAAACTGGGCATCTATAAGTCACTGTTGGCATCGGTGGAAGAGCCGTATTTCAGTACAATCTGTAACGTCATGGCCCATAAGATACAGAAGCAGAATTAGGCCTTGCGACCGTCCAGTCTGCTCTGCCATTCCAATGACTTGGCCTCCATTGCCTTCTGTGGCAATGAGTTCCACAGATTCACCACCCTCTCGCTAAACTCATCTTCATTCTAAAGGTTCATTCCTTCACTTGGAGGCTCTGCTCTCGGGCCCTAGTCTCTCCTGCTAGTAGAAACATCTTCTCCATGCTCACTCTAGCTCCATATTCCATAAGTTCCAATGAGAACGCCCCTCATCCTTCTAAACACCACCAAGTACAGATCCAGAGTCCTCAACAGCTCCCTCATTTAACATTCCCTTCGTCCCCGGGATCATTCTTGTAAACCCTCCTCTGAACCCCTTCCAATGCCAGCACCTTCCTTACATATGGGGCCGAAAATGGCTCTCAATGTTCCAAACAGTGTCTGACTGGACCCTTACACATGCCTCAGCAATACATTGCTAGAATACAAAAATAGCATTCTCAAAACTGATGCTAACGCTGCAACTGCCTTCCTAAATGCCAACTGAACCTGCATGCTAACATTAATTGAATCCTGAATTAGAACACCCAAGTTCCTTTGTGCTTCAGAGTTTCAAAGCCTTTTCCTATTTAGAAAGTAGTCTATGCCTCTATTCTTCCTATCAAAGTGCATAACCTCACACTTTCCCACATTGTATTCCATCGGCCACTTGTGCCCACTCTCCAAGCATGTTCAAGTTGTTCCGCAGCATCCCTGCTTCCTCAACACGACCCATCCCTCCACTTATCTTTGTGTCATCTGCAAAGTTAGCAACAATGCCTTCAGTTCCTTCATTCAGATCTGTAATGTATAACATGAATGGTCCCAACACTCACCCATGCGGAACTCCGCTAGTCACTAGCTGCCATTCTGAAAAAGACACCTTTATCACCAGTCTCTGCTTCTGCCAATCATTCAATCCTCTATCCATGCAAGTGCCTTGCCCCCAACACCACGGGCTTGTCTTATTTAGCAGCTTTTTGTGTGGCACAGTTTCAAAGGCCTTTTGGAGCTCCAATAGATTACATTCACTGGCTCTCCTTTGTCTAACTTGTTCATTACCTCCTCAAAGAATTCTAACAGATTTGTCAGACATGACTGCCCCTTGAAGAAGCCATGCAGACTCCAGTCTTATTTTACTGTGCACCACAGGGAGCAAGAATCTCAACCTATTAGATAAGCGCAGTGAGTGGTGGCCTGGTATACTCACCATTCCCGTCAAACCTGGTCATCCCTGACTCAATGAAAAGTACAGGAGGGCATGCCTCGGTTAGCACTAAGCGTATTAACAATGAGATGTCAACATGGTGAAGCTACAACACATGTGCATGCCAAACAATGAAGAAAGTAAGTATAACAAAGCTGTGATATCCCACAGCCTCTGCACTCAAGGGACCGGCTTCCACCAGTTCCACCACCTTTAGCAGAATACCACCAACTCACATCTTCCTTTGCCCTCCCAGCAGCATCTCACAGGCACCATTCCCACTGCAACAGTCTGATTCACTCCATCACTTCGTATACCATATCACCACTCTAGGGCATGCAATCATACAAGGTGCAACACTTGCCTTTTATCTCTTTGCTGTCCATGACCCCAAGCACACCTTCCAGCTCAAACTGTAAATTTACTTGTACTTCTTTCAACCTAAGTCACTATTTACCGTACAAGACATGGTGTCCTCTACACTGGAGACCAAATGCAGACAGGGTAACCACTTTGTGGAACACCTCTGCTCCGACTGCAAAAATGATCCCAACCTTCCGACTGCTTGTCACTTCTAGACACCATCTTGCTCTCCTGCTAACATTTTTGACCTAGGCCTGCTGCAGCATTCCAGCAAATTTCAACACAAGCCTCATTTTCCACTTAGGCACCTAGAGCCTTTGGTATACAGGCAGTTCTCCTATAAACACAATAGTTACATTCTTGTGCGACCTCAAGCCATAGAAAATCACACCGTTGGGAAATCGTTGTGCTGTACAGTAGAAAGTTTGCGCTATCCAAACTGCGTCCACTATTCATCAACCATGTTACAACCAATTCGCGTTTACAAAACACGCGTTATAGCAGAAATACCTGTATTTTGCCATCTTGTGTTGTTTGCACAAAATGTGTTTTCTGGAAAGCAGACCTACTTTCTGCTTTTAACACCTACTCTTCATCTACATCTCTTCTATGATACCACTAACGTTCCCTTTGCCTTTTGCCCTTGGGCACTTTTATCAACTGTTTCATTTGACCCTTTGAGCCTCTTTTTCTGCAGCATAAAGCCCACCTCTTTTCCAACCCCTTCAGTTCCAATGAGGGGACGTACCAGACACAAAAATTGTTAGCTCTACTTTTATTTTGCTTTGCCTTGTGCGCAGCACTCTGTCTTAAAATCGTGGATGCCTATGGTTGCTGCTGTCTCTAATGACGTGCAATGTGCTACTACATAAAAATCAATCACTCTTTGTAAAGGAATCTTGAGACATTTCCACTGAATGATAAAGTGACTTAATTAGGGAATGCTCAACTTAAAGTTACTGCAGCCAAAAAGTCTGAGTTCGCTGAACTAAAAACAGGAGTAAAGATAAATTCAATAAACTAGATACAGCAGCGCAGTAGTTGTGACTGAGCTAGTCATTGAGGGGCCTAGACCAAGCCAAAGAACAGTTCAAATCTTACTACTGCTGCTTGACTCCATAATCCACTAACAATCACTCCGCATAATCTGATCATCACGTAAACTATCAGGATGCAAGCAACGCCCAAGGAACTACATATTATAAAGTCAATATCATTAGGCAAGAAAAGAATTTGCAGCACTTACTAGGAATGTGGCCCTTTCAAATAGTAGCACCTCATCTGCTTCAATAATCTGAGCAAAATTCCTCAGGTTGGTTTCCAGTTGTTGTACATTAGGGATCAGCTGGTACACAATGCTTGACCAAGCCTGAGAAGTGAATCTCAAACATTAGGAAACACAAAAAAAACTTAATGTAAACACTTAACACTAATGCAAAATAATTCCATCATTTGGAAGAGATACTAATTTATGGAATAGGTTTTTATTGCATTTACAGAATATTAAAAATCAAACCTCCTGGAAAAGATATTATCTTCAAAAACATGCAAACTAATATTTTGATGCAGCTGTAGAGTTATGATAGCCTTCAATCTCAATTTTGATTTACTTATTTCCCCCAGTTTCTCCTCTCCAGGAGGCTTTGACTGTTAGTTGCATAATTGGCTACAGATGTACGTCTGTTCAAACCAAGTCCAATATATCTTTACATGACACAGTACACCTTCCAGTAGAAATCTTTGGGTTGTGAGCAGGACCAACAAATTTGATGATTGTTTCTTTTACTAGAAACACTAGCTCACAGTTACCACCATCCAGTCCAGGATCAGACACTCACCTCCTAAAAAGGCATGTATTTTTATAACAAATCGAAGTCTTCATCTGATGTTAAATCCAGCACAACAGCATTTTAAAAATTACAGTTGTACAGGTCTTTCACACAGCCTTATGAGTTCAAATCTACGCTGCTATCCAACATCTCTGTCATTTAAAAATGAGCAATTTCCATATGGAAACCTTGAACTTCTTCCAAGCATGTGTTTATTCCATACATGCACTATCCTCTGCATGAAAAAGTTGTCCCCTAGGTCCCTTTTAAATCTTTTCCCTCTCACCTTAAACCTATGCCTTCTAGTTTTGGACTCCCCTACCCTGGGGAAACGACCTGGTCTACTCACCCTATCCATGCCCCTCATGATTTTATAAACATGCATAAGGTTACCCCTCAGCCGCTAACACTCCAGGGAAAATAGCCCCAGCCTATTCAGCCTCTCCCTATATCTCAAACCCTCTAACACTGGCAACATCCTTCCTATAGCAGGGAGGCCAGAATTGCACACAGTTTTCCAAAAGTGGCCTAAACAATGTCCTGTACAGTCGCAACATGACCTCCCAACTCCTATAATCAGTGCACTGACCAATAAAGGCAAGCAAGCCAAATGTCTTCTTCCCTACCCTGCCTACCTGGGACTTCACTTATAAGGTACTATGAACCTGCACCCCTTGTCTCTTTACACTCCCCAGGACCTCACCATTAAAATGTATAAATCCTGCCCTGATTTGCCAAAATGCAGTCCCTCACATTTATCTATATTAAACTCTACCTGCTACTCCCTCGCCCATTGGCCCATCTGATCACAATCCTGTTGTACTCCCAGATAACCTTCTTCACTGTCTACTACACTTCCAATTTTGGTGTCATCTACAAACTTACTAATCATACCTCCCATGTTCACATCCAAATCATTTACATAAGTGACATAAAGCAGTAGATCCAGCACTAATCACTGTGGCACACCGCTGGTCACAGACCTCCAGTCTGAAAGCAACCCTCCACCACCAGCCTGTCTTCTACCTTCAAGCCAGTTCTGTATCCAAATGGCTATTCACCTTATATTCCACGTGATCTAACCTCACTAACCAGTCTACCACGAGGAACCCTGTCAAACGCCTTACTGAAGATCATATAGATCACATCCATAACTCTGCCCTTATCAATCTTCTTTGTTACTTCCTCAAAATACTGAATCAAGTTAGTGAGACAATTTGCCATGCACAAAGCCATGGTGACTATCCCTAATCAGTCCTTGCCTTTCAAAATACATATAAGTCGTGTCCCTCAGAATTCCCTTGGACAATTTGCCGAACACTGATATCAGGCTCATCCTTCTCGACAGTAAACACCTTGCAAAATACTAGTTTAGTATCCCCTCATCTCCTGCGGGGTTCCACACATAGGTGGCCTTGCTGATCTTCAAAGGGCCCATTCTCTCCCTAGTTACTCTTTTGTCCTTAATATATTTGCAGAATCCCTTTGGATTCTTCTTAACCTTATTTTCCAAAGTTAACTCATGTCCCCTTTTTGCCTTCCTGATTTCCCTCTTAAGTATACTCCTACAGCCTTTACACTCTTCTAGGGATTCACTTGATCCCTGCTGTCTATACCTGACGTATGTTTCCTTTTTATTCTTGACCAAAATCTCAAGTTCTCTAATCATCCAGCATTCCTACCAGCTTTGCCCTTTACCCTAACAGGAACATAGTGTCTCCGGACACTCGTTATCTCATTTTTGAAGGCTTTCCATTTTCCAGCTGACACTTTAGCGGCAAACATCCATCCCCAATCAACCTGAAAGTTCTTGCCTAATACTGTCAAAATTGGTCTTCCTCCAATTTTTAACTTTTAGATCTGGTCTATCCTTTTAGATAATAGAATTATGGTCACTGGCCCCAAAGTGCTCCCCCATTGATACCTCACTCACCTGCCCTGCCTTATTTCCCAAGAGTAGGTCAAGTTTTGCACCTTCTCTAGTAGGTACAGCCACATACTGAATCTGAAAAGTTTCTTGTACACACTTAAATTCCTCCCCATCCAATCCTTACCACTATGGCATTTCCAATCTATGTTTGGAAAGTTAAAATCCCCTACCATAACCATCCTATTATTCTTACAGATAACCCAGATCTCCTTGCAAATTTGTTTCTCAATTTCCAGCTGACTACTGGGGTGGTCTATAGTACATCCCAATAAGGTGGTCATCCCTTTCTTATTTCTCAGTTCCACCCAAATAACTTCCCTGGATGTATTCCCAGGAATACCCAGAGTACAACTGTAAATTAGGCCTAATCAAAAACGGCACACCCCCTCTTCTGCCCCCTTTTCATCCTTCCTATAGCATCCATACCCTGGAATATTAAGCTACCAGTCCTGTTCATCTCTGAGCCACGTCTCTGTAATTGCTATGATATCCCAGTTCCATGTTCCTAACCATGCCCTGAATTCATCTGCCTTACCTGTTAGGCCTCTTGCACTGAACTAAATGCAGTTTAATTCATCAGTCCTACCTCTTTCTCTGCTTTATTTCTGCCTGCCTTGACTGTTTGACTTGCTCGTTTTCCCAAATGGACCAGTCTCCGACTGATTTCTTTCTTCTACCCCCCCCCCCCCCCCCCCCACCACTGCCTTTCTAGTTTAAATCCTCCCAAGCAACTATAGCAAATCTCCGCACCAGCATATTAGTCTCTTTCCAATTCAGGTGCAAACCGTCCTCCTTATACAGGTCACTTCTACCTCAGAAGAGATTCCAATGATCCAAAAATGTGAATCCTTCTCTGCCGCACCAGCTCCTCGGCTCAATCTGCCTATTCCTACCCTCGCTAGCTCATGGCACTGGGAGTAATCCACATATTACTACCCTTGAGGACCTACGTTTTAAATTCCTGTCTAACTTCCTATATTCTCTCCTCAAAATCTCATCCTTTTCTCTTACTATGTCGTTAGTTCCATTGCGTACAATGGCCTTCTGAGAATATTCTGCACCCTCTTCAAGATACTCTTCATCTTGTCACCAGGGAGGTAACACACCATTCTGACGTTTTGTTGTTGGCCACAGAAACGTCTGTTTGTGCCTCTGTAATCAGAGTTCCCTATCACAATCGATCACTTGGAATCTGACGTATCCATCATTGCATTGGAGTCAGAAACCTGGCTGTCATCACCTGAAAGTGCTACATTCATGGGAGTCCATCACCCCCTACATTTTCCAAAACAGCATACTTGTTTGAGATGGGTATGAGACTAGTAAATGGTTTCAGCAAACCCAAATTTTATAATCCTGCCCAAACGTTTAAATGACGACTCCTCTCATTATCACATCAAGCCTATCGCAGAGAAACTGGACTGTCACTTCTTTGCTCCTCAAGCCCTCCCCTACCTCTGTTCATTTAATCCTTTCATTCTATTTCATACACTGTTTTTAACCTCTGCCTGTGTCTATGTTCTTTTCCCCACTTAATCTCAATGGTACAGTATTTTTACCACACTGAGTAGAGAGGATTTTTCTGAATTTTCTGTTGAATTTATTAAACATCACCTTACATTTATGACCAATTTCAAACCTTCTCGAAGTGGAGCCACCTCCATGTCTATCCAACAATTTTTTATAAGCCTCTATGCAGTAACTGCATAACATTCTCTTTACTGCATGTTGAAACTTTTAATTATATAAATCAGCTTTTATCTATAACCCTTGGATTTGGACAGAGGTGGGATTCTTTAAAAAAAAAAAAAAAAAAAAAAGAAAAAAACCAATAGAATTTATCACCCACGTCACTCGTATAGTTTAGCATATTAACAATCTTACTTTATACAAGGTCTCATCCCAGATAGAGGTTCGAAAGCAGGTGCATTCTAGAGGACGGGACAAACGCCTCAAGTCATCTTCACGTTCCTTGAAAATCTACAACAAAGCAACTAAAATAAATTTGGATATTGAATTGTTCAATTCCAGCACAGAAAAAGACTATTATCCCCAGCATGTCTGCATTAGATGATCAGCTGAAACTATATATTTTAGTCATTTTCCTATCCCAAGTATAAAATGCACACTGAGCAATTACGATCCTAGGACGCGTTACAAAACCACAGGAATTTCCAACCTTCAATATTTCTGCAAATCTACCAAACTTAAAAATAAAAGTGAAGATATTAAAACCCGAGGGATATTCAATGCAGGAACCAAACACTTCCCCATTTCCAACATCTCACTTCAGCTTTAAAGTTTGCAAAAGATCAATTCAAAGAGGTTCTCTTTTTTTTCCAAGCAACGAGCTTAAAATACAACTGTAATGTTAATGCTTCTCTGTATTTTCCATTTTAAATACCATTTACCTTTCAAACTAACTCATATCCTACTTATACTGAACCACATTTGAACTTTTTGTGCAGTAGGTCTAAGAATTAAAGTTGCTGCACATAATGTTTATAATGTCAGAAAAAAACAGAATTGAGGGTAAATTGAAATCCAAGTCCAAAATTTTTTGCATTGCACATCGTTGAGTCTTTTCTTTTGTAAAAGATGGAAAATTTTACCCTGCTTTATTAGTGAATTTGCAGATGAACATCCAGCATCAGCTTACCAAGTCTCGCTGATCTTCCTGCACAAGATCCATCTTGTGGACAAGGCAGAAGATTTTGGCATCGGGAGAGTTTTGAAGGATTGCCTCCAGGCATGACTGGTAGTAGTGCATATCTTTCTCTAATTCACGACTTTCCACATCAAAAACATAAATAAGAACTTCCACATTGCGGAATATGTTGTCTCGTTGACTAGTAAAGTAGTTTTCCATGAAGGTGTCCTGACTGAGAGCCAAAAGAAGAAAATATGTCCATTATCATTCAATTAGTCTAAATAAAAGCCCAAGGATAAGTTAACAATTTAAAATTCATTCCTCCCACCTGTGACTATTTAGTTGAAAGGTTTCCTGAATATAGATTCCCTTAACAACAACTTATTTATAATCTTATGTCTGCATGCAAGAGCCTTGCCTCTCACCTTCAAACCCCATTACTCTAGTGCTAATTTTTGTCATTACAGGTTTACATCAAGGCAGGTAGAAAGAGACAGAGATGTATCCATGCAAAAATAACAGACTGTTAGAAAAGAAAATGCACCTGTTTCAATATACGTCACGGGAGACTGGTCAGTATGGAATTAGATTTCAATATCATATTGCGGTTGTACGGGACATTGGTGAGGCCACTTTTAAGAATACTGCGTACAATTCTGGTTGCCCTTCTACAAGAAGGATGTTGTTAAACTTGAGAGGGTGCAGAAAAGATTTACTAGGACCGAAGGGTTTGAGTTATAGTGAGAGGCTGAATAGGCTGGGGTCTTTTGTCCCTGGAGTGTTGGAGACTGAGAGGTGATCTTATAGAGATTTATAAAATCACGAAGGGCATGGATAAGGTGAATAGCCAAGAGTCGAAAACTAGAGAACATAGGTTTAAGGTAAGAGGGCAAACATTTAAAAAGAAACCAAGGGAAAACTTTTTCATGCAGAGGGTGTTGCGTGTATAGAACAAGCTACCAGAGGAACTGGTGGAGGCAGGTACAATTACATCTAAAGACATCTGGATGGGTACATGAATAGGAAGGTTTTAGAGGAATATGGGCCAATGGTCAACTCGGATGAGCTGGATCAAGTGGTCTGTTTCTGTGTTGTTTACGACGATCATGGTTGCACAGTTAAAAGCTTTTACATGTCAGCAGAAAACAAAGCTTTTTTAAAAAATAAATCCATACTTGTTCATGGAATGAGAGCATCCCTGGCAAGGACAACATTTATTGCCCATTCCTAATTGCCCTCCAGAAGGAGGTGGAGTGTTGCTGCAATCCATCTGGCAGTACTGTTAGGAAGGGAGTTTCAGGTTTTGCCAACAGTGAGAAACAGTGATATATTTCCAGGTCAGAATGGCATGGGATTTGGAAAGGAAGTTGCAAAGGTAGGATGTTCCTCAACGTCCGCTACCTTTGCCCAGTCAAGGACCTGGGTTGGGAAGGTGCTGGCAAAGGATTGCCAAGTTGCTACAGTACATCTTGTATATTCTACATGCTGCTGTCACTGCATGCCAGTGGTAGAGGGAATGAATATTTGCAATCACAAGCAAGGTGTTAGTCAAGCAGGCTGCTTTGTCCTGGATGGTGTTAAGTGTCTAGGGTCTTGATGAAACTGCACTGATCCAGGCAAGTGGAAAGCATTCCATCACTCTCCTGTCTTGCACCTTTTGGGTTCAGGAGTTCTCTCTGTACAATACCAAGCTTCTGAACTGCTCTTTTACATGGCTGGTCCAGTTCAATTTCTAGTCAGACGTAACCCTGCGGGATGTTGCTAGCGGGCCTGAGGGCACAGTCTCAAAGTGAAGGGACAACTCTTTAGAACAAATGAAGAGGAATTTCTTCATCCAGAGGGTGGTGAATCTATGGAAACCACTGCCACAGAATGCTGTGGCAGCCACATCTTTGAGTGTATTTAAGACACAGATAGATAGGTTCTTGATTGGAAGGGAATTAACGGTTACAGGGACAAGTCTGGAGAATGGTATTGAGAAGCACAATCATGATCAAATGGCAGAGTAGACACAATGGGCCGAATAGCCCAATTCTGCTACTGTATCCTGTCATCTTATAGATTCAGCGACCATACTCCTTTGAATGTCAAGGGAAGGTAGTTAGTTTCTCTCTTGTTGGAAATGGTAATTGCGCACCAATTGCATGGCAGAACGTTATTTGCCACTTGTCAATCCAAGCTTGGATATTGTTTAAGTCCTGCTGCATAGACTACTTCATTACCAGAATTGAGAATAGTTCTGAACGTTGTACAATTACCAGCAAACTTTCGCACTTCTCAGCTTACAACGGAGGGAAAGTCATTGACGAAGCAGCTAGGATGGAAGGAAGTTTGGAACACCACTCCAAGGAACTCCAACAATGTCCTTGGCCCAAGACAGTTGGCTTCAAACAATCACAGCCATCTTTCTTTATGCAGGCTTGAGGGGCTGAACGGCCTACTCCTGTTCCTATTTCTTATGTGCTCAGCATGGCTCCATTTGGTTTAGAGCTTTAGTAAATTAATTAGGCATAAACCACCACATCATAACCAAAATGACTCAAACCAATATTTTGGTGCTAATTTTTAATATCACCCCCATTCTTTGAATAACATATTGCCAGGCAATTGGGTAATCAAACTATAAATGAACATCCACTTCCCTATAAATTAAGACCCCAATCCCTTTGATTAAGGAACACAGCCTCCATCTCCCTTAACAACCCATTATACCACATAAGGAATATATTTCTAGCGCTTAGAATGCTGCAGTGTATGCATTGTCACTTATTTGCAGACAGATAAGTGATATTTTATCAAATTTATTGTGCAGTTGCACAACATTCTACAATATGTGTTGAATTCCTCTTATATTACACTCAAATATTTTATCTTAATCAGAAGTATCCAGTTAAGTTCCAGATCTGCCAAACAAATACACAGTGAAACATACTTGGATAAGGGGAAGAAAACAGATGGAATCAATTGATTCTATCTTGAAACACCTACCCACCACAGTCCCATAGATTCAGGACGAGGTTTCCCAGGAATCGGACATGTGAATGTTCCACATCAACTATAAAAAAAAAAGAAAATATATTTCAAAGTCCAAAACCTACAATGTAACATTATCTATAAACTATCTATAGCTTAAAGTCAGTTATTACAAAAGCCATTCTACATTGAAAAGTCCTAACTGTGCCAGTTGCAGCTGTTATTGCAAACAGCTGTCCAACGTAGATCAGGGTGAATAACAAATAGTCTAAAAAATGCCTGCATAAAGCTTCATTTTCTTCAACTGAATTACTTTTAAGAACAATCATGTAAATGACAGGACTACAAAATCAAGTGCAGTTCTCATCTTAAGACATCTTCTCAATCCAAACTTTTTTCATTCACAGAACTTACTTGTAGCTGCAAGACGTCGTGTGTCCCTGGCTATGTAGTTTGCAAAGATAATAGATCTCATGCTAGTCTTACCAGACCCACTCTTTCCCATCAATAGCACCTAGTAAGAGAACAACATCATGGAACAAATTAATGGGTATGTAACATGGTATTCAACAGCACAAGCATGAGACTATGGCTTACCATCATTCAACCTGGCAGAAAAGATTTGTGTTTAATAGGAAGAACAGATGCACATACAGGCAAAGTTGAATTGTTTCAGGGCACATATGCATGGTTACTGAAAATTTCCCATTTGAAGTTAATATCATCCAAGTATGTATCCTCAACCACATGCTGGCCAGGGACAACAATATCCAGAGATATGGTATCAGCTTTCACCAGTTCTATCAACACTGCAATACCATCTTTTCTCCCGGCAACCATTCTCCTAGAATACCTTCCACAACCCTCCCTGAACATTGTCTCGGAGAGATCCAGACTGTATCTAACCTTGGTATCCAAACCATATCCCCATCAGAAAAGATTTGTTGTTTAATTCAGGACAAGAACAGGTGGACATACAGGCAAAGCTGAATTGCATCTTGATAACTTTAAGCCCATAAACAGCTTAAACCGTTATCCACACATTTCTGACCTAATGATCATATTGTTTCAATGATCTTCTGGCTTATAATATTTTGCAAACAAATGATGTTCCTAAGGTTTGCCATGCTGAAGCTACTCAACAACTACCTGCTTAACCATCTCTCTTGTCCTCACTGACCTATCAAGTATGTGATGACACAAAGATAGCTAGATAGGTAAGTGATGAGGATGACTCAGAGTCCGCAGAGGAATATAGTCAGGTTAAGTGAGTAGGCATAAACTTGGCAGTTGGAACATAAATGTGGGAAAATGTTAGGTTATGCACTTTGGCAAGAAAAGAAAAGCTAAATATTATTAAATGAAAAAGACTGCAGAAAGCTGCAGCACAGAGGTTTTTGAGTGTCCTCGTGAATAAATCGCAAAAAAGCCAGCATATATGTTCAGCCAATAATAGGGGAAGGCAAAAGAAATGTCGGCTTTTATTTCAAAGAGAGTAGACGATAAAAATAGGGAGGTCTCGCTAAAACTATTCAAGGCACTAATCTGACCACGCCTGGAATACTGTGTGCAATTTTGGGCTCCTTATCCAGGGAAAGATATACTGACATTGATAGCACTCCAAAGGCAGCTAATTAGGCTGATTCCAGGCATGGAGGACTGTTTCGTGAGGAAAGGTTGAGTAATTTGGACCTGTATCCATTGGAATTTAAAGGAATGAGAAGTGACGTTATTGAAACACAAGATTGTTAGGGGGCTTGATAAGGTAGATATGGTAAGAGTTATTTCCCTTTGTGGAAGATCTAGGACCAGAGGGCATTTTAAGGGGTCACCCATTTAAGCCAGAGACAAAGAGGAATTTCTTTTCTCGGAGGATAGTGAATCTATGGAAACCTTTACTATATAATGTTGATGAGGCTCTGCCGTTACGTATATTCAAAGCTGATTGAAAACCTGTTTCAATCAATACGAGAACAAACGATTATTGGGAAAAGGAAAGAATGTAGAATTGAGGATTAGCAGATCATTACATGGTACAGCAGATTCAAAGGACTGGATGGCCTACCAGGCCTCGTTCTCACACTGGCATTTGGTTGTTGGAATATAAAAAATAACTCAAGTTTAAATTTCTATAGTCTCGCTCCTCTAAATTTTTAACCTCATTCAATTTTTGTAATAATAACCTCCTTCACTGGGAAACACCCCACTCCAGTCACTCTGGTCTCCTTTGCATCCCCATCACTTTATGATACAATTAATAAGGTGAAGTGAGAGTAACTGCTCAATATCAATATAGCATTTGCCTGTGATAGCTAGGCATACTTGTCAATTGGAAGTGGGGAGAATCTCCATGACTAGAGTCAAAGCTAGCACAAAGGAAGATGGTGGCAGCAGTAGGTGTCAATCATCTCAACCCAGAGACGTTTCTTCAGGAGTTCCTCGGGTTACGTTCAAGTCTCAACTATCTTCAACCAATTCAGTGATCATCAATCCAGTAAACATCCCACTTTTGGTCATATTGAGACTGCAGTATTCCATTTAATTTGCATACCTGTTCAGGTACTGAAACAATCTGCCTCTGCACTCAACAAAACATGGACAATATTCAGGCTTGGTTAATAAATGGCGAGTAATACACATGCCACAGAAATCCCCGGCAATAAACAAGAAGAATCAAGAATCTAAACTCCCATTATCATCGAACACCTTTACTACTGAACATTATACCATCAACATTTGAATTTTACTGCTGACCAGAAACTGAACTGGACCAGCCATATGAAGTAGCAACAACAGCAGGTCAAAGGTTACAAGCTCCGGACAAAGTCTTGCCACCTCTACAAGAAACAGGATCTGCAATGTGATGGAACACCCTCCAGTTGCCTCAATTATTGCAGGTCCAACACCAAAAATCTCAACACTATCCAGGACAACTGCTTAATTTGCACCCCATCCACCACTGGCCCACTCTCACCAAGGCACCTGCAGAAATGCCTCGTATCACTGCTCCTTCAAAATCTTGGAAGTGCTTCTCTCGATTCCACAGGTGTACCTACTCCACGTGGATTACAGCAGTTCAAGGCAAATTATCACTACCTTCACTACAGCAATTAAGATGGAAAAGAAATGCTAGCATTGCCAATGAAACCTATACCCAACGAAACAAATGAAAACAATCTAAGTGAAGACATGCAACTATTACTGGTGAAGAACAGGAATTGGGCAAGGAGGCTAGTCTAATGGCTTAGTAGCTTTTCTTCTGTAAACTTCTCCTTCCACCTTCAAAACTTGCCTTAAAACCCCAGTATCATAGATCATAGAATCCCTACAGTGTGGAAACAGGCCCTTCTGCCCAACAAGTCCACAACAAACCTCAGAGCATCCCACCCAGACCCATCCGCCTGTAACCCACCTAATCTACACATCCCTGAACACTATGCACAATTTCGTATGGCCAATTCA
This sequence comes from Rhincodon typus, assembly GCF_021869965.1. Lineage (NCBI taxonomy): Eukaryota > Metazoa > Chordata > Chondrichthyes > Orectolobiformes > Rhincodontidae > Rhincodon > Rhincodon typus. The sequence continues at coordinate 46,129,256 of NC_063345.1, forward strand.
CCTAACCTGCACATCTTTGGACTGTGGGAGGAAACCGGAGCACCCGGAGGAAACCCACGCAGACACTGGGAGAATGTCTGTGTGGAGTTTGCACAGTCGCCAGAGGGTGGAATCAAACCTGGGTTGCTGGTGCTGAGAGGCAGCAGCACTAACCACTGAGCCACTGTGCCGCCCATATGATCAAATCTTTTGGCTTGCGCCCTCATATTGCCTTACAAGACTCAGTGTCAATTTTATATCAACACAAACATGGAAAATAGAAGCTGGAATAGGCCTTTCAACCCTTCGAGTCTGCTCCATCATTATGATGACTAACCATCAAACTCAATAGCGTGTCCTCATTTTCCTCTCAAAACCTTTGATCCCATTAGCCACTATTGCTCTTTCCAACGCCTTCTTGAAATCATACAATAGTTTGGATGTGACTGCTTTCTGTGGTAGCAAATTCCACAGGATCACCACTTTCTGCGTGAAGAAATTTCTCATCTCAGTCCTAAATGGTCTATGCCATGGTCTTAGGACTGTGACCCCCAGTTCTGTACTCCCCCTGCTATCAGGAACATTTTTTCTGCATATACCCTGTCCAGTCCTGCTAGAATTTTGTAGGTTTCAATGAAATCCCCTCTCATTGTTCTGAACTCCAGCAAATCTAATTGTAACTGATTTAACCTCTCCTCACGTCATTCCCTCCATCCCAGGGATCAGTCTGGGAACCTTCACTGCATGCTATCTACAGCAAGAACAACCTTCCTCAGATAACGAGACCAAAACTGTACACCATATTCCGGGTGTAGTCTCACTAAGACCCTGTATAGTTGCAGTAAAACATTCCTGCTCCTGTAGTGGAATCCCTTGGCTATGAAAGCTACATACCATTAGCCCTCTTGACTGCTTGCTAAATATGCAAAGTCTATTTTCACTAACTCTTGTACAAGGATACTCAGGTCTCATTGCACGCTTCCTCCTCAATTTTCATTAGATAATCCACCTTTTGTTTTGTGCTCCCAAAGTGGACAACTTCACATTTATCCACATTATGCTACATCTACTATTTGCATTTGCCCACTCACTCAGCTTGTCCAATGAAGTATCTCTGTATACTCCTCACAGCTCACCCTCCAAACCAGTTGTGCTAACCTGCAAATTTGGAGATATTACATTTAGTTCCCTCATCTAAATCATCTCTTGGAATCACATCCTCAAAGAATTCCAGAACATTTGTCAAGCATGATTTCCCTTTCATAAATCCATGCTGACTCTGATCCTGTTACTGTTTCCCAAGTCTTCAGGTATTAAATATTTTATGATAGTTTCCCCACTACCGACAGACTGACTGGTCTATAATTCCCAGTTTTCTGCCTCCTTTTTCAACAGAGCAGTTACATTAACCACCCTCCAACTGGTAGGAACTGTTCCACAGTCTATAGAATCTTGGAAGATGACCAATGCACCCACTATTTCTATGGCCACTTTTTTAAGTACTCAAGGATATTATTTAATCAGGCGCTGGAGATTTAACTGCCTTCAATCCCAATTTTCCCCAGGACGGATTTCCTTCAGTACCTCTCTATCAGTAAATGCTCCATTTCCCAAAATGTTTGGATGTTTTTTGTGTCCTCCTTTGGGAGTACAAAACCAAAGTATGTATTTGCTGGTCAACCATTTCTTTGTTCCCCATTATTAAATTCCCTTGCTTCTGAATGTAAGGGACCTAGGTTTCTCTTCGCACACCCACAGAAAGTATTACAGTCAATATTTACGTTCCCCGCCAGCTTGTTCTCAGTCTATTTTTCCTTTCTTAACCAAACCTTTTGTCCTCTTTTAATTTCTCTTCTAAGCCACAGTTTGGCCACCTTTCCCGTTTAACTTTTGCTCCAGACAGGAATGACCAATTGTTGCAGTTCACCCATATGTTCTTCAAATGTTTGCCATTGCCTTTCCATTGTCATCCTTTAAGAAAGGTTCTCCAAACTAGCCAATTTGCACCGTATGTCATCGTACTTTCGTCCTTGAAGGTCCTTGGATGCTTTATTACAGATGGTATAAAAATACAAGTTGCTGTGGTTGCTAATACCTGCCATAAATCAGAGTTTTCCCAATGAACATCAGCAAACTATCAATAAGGCGATAGACACTTGCTTGTGGCTCACTTATGTGAGAAGCTGGTGGGTCTGAGCAGTACTGTCATCATAATTTCTAATCACTAGGAGATTAAATGGAGCAATATACATTTACTAACAGGACAGTCAAGTTTTCATTATTAGGAAGAGATAGGGCATTCCATTAACAACTGGATACAAAGAAGTGTTTTAAGAGCAGCCACAAAATATCTATTCATCCTTCACATTTTTTAGAAGATAAAATTCATGCTGGTCGGTTGAATAAACATTAATGCATCCATTCTATTTCAATTGAAGGTAGACTGGTCTTTTAACTATTTCAGATGAAAAAGAGGACAAGGTAAGAACACAAAGGTAAATTCACCTTGCTCTATGTGGTTCAGTCGCGTTCAAATCATCTATAGCACAATTCCTCCTCCTGCTTTGTATGACTTTAAACATGTTTCCCCATTTTATACTCATACCTCACTGTTTTCTTAAATGTTTGAAGTCTACGATCTAAGTGTGTTGATTTTCCAATTTTTTTTGTGTACATCTATTAGGACAGTAGATTTTCAAGATGCAAAGAAGAGGAAGTTGAAATATGAGGGAAATAAGGTAGTGGATGTTTACAATGATAGGTTTAAATGAGGAAACATGGGAGAATGCACAAATGGGGCATTAACACGAGCATGGACTGGTTGAGTTGATGTGACAATAGAAACAAACCAAAGATTTTTTTCTGTTTTTACAGATTAATTCATGTACCCTGTGATAAGAAATATGACCACACCTTATGCTACCTTTTGTGGGTGGTACTGGAACTGATAATGAGTACAGGCCATTCCTAGATATATGCAGATCAGTTAATTAACATGTTAGTGTATCATATTCTAAACGTAGGCAAGTGTTGCTGCAAACTGCACAAGGCATTAGTGAGAATGCACCTGGAGTACTATGTACAATTTTGGTCCCTTTACTTGAGGAGGGATGCGTGCCTCTCGAAGGAGGTTCACTGGATTTTTTCCAGAGATGAGGAGCTTGTTTATGAAAAAGAGATTCAGCAGTTTAAGTCTATATTCTCTGGAGCTTAGAAGAATGACAGGAGATCTAACTGAGGTATACAAGATGCTAAACAGGATAGGCAAAGTAGATGCAGAGAGGACGTTTCCAATTCTGGGGCAATCTAGAATGAGACCACAGTTTTAGGACAAGGGGTAGCAGATTTAAAAAGTTGAGGAGAAATTACTTCTCTCAAAGAGTTGTGAAACTGTGGAATTCACTACCCCACAGTGCAGTGGATGCTGGGACATTGAGTAAACCTAAGGAGATAGATTTTTAATTGGTAATGAATTGAATGGTTACGAAGAGCAAGCAGGAAGTGGATTTGAGGCCAAGATTATATTAACCATGATAATACAAAATGGTGGAGCAGACTCATTGGATTGAATTGCCTGCTCCTAGTTCTTATGTTTTTATGGTGAGTGAAGAAGCAATCTTTGATGGTAAGGATACAGTGTTGGAGTGCACAGTCATAGAGTTGCAGGGGTCACAGTGTAGAAACAATAAAAATTAGGTTAAAAATCTAAAACATGAAATCCATGAGCCGAGCAGTGACAGGAGTGGTGAAAATTAAAATCAGACTGCAGCTGAAGCCATGGACAGTTTGCAGATTCTGAGTGGTAGCAGCAAAGGAAAGGACATTGGAGAAGTGCAACTATAACCTGATGACAGTTTGTGAGAAATTGTGTTGCCTTGTTGGAAAAAAACAGATTTGGGAGGAGGAAGTTAAAATGCTGCAGCAACTCAGCAGGTCTAGCAGCATAAGTAGAGAGAAAAAGAGTTAATACTGAGTCCAATATGAAAAGAGTCAACCCTGTTTCATATGGTCCTTTCACAATAAAAGATAGTTTTCTCCCCCCCTCACATCATCCCAATCAAAAAGGGTTTGGGTGGCAGCTCCCCAAATTCATCCCATTGTCATAGTAATCCTTTCCCTGCCTTTTCTTAGGAAAAATATAGAAATTGCTGGAGAAACTCAGCAGTCTCGCAGCATCTGTGGATAGAAAGTAGAGTTAATGTTTTGGGTACAGTGACCCTGCTTCAGTACTGATGATAGCCAGGAAAAGTATTCTGAAGACAGGGGTAGGGGGAGGGGGGTAAAACAGTAAGCAATAGATGGAGACGGAGCCCAGAGAGAGAAAGACAGTTCAGCAAAGGGATGGACGATGATAAGCTAGGGAGAAAGACGAGCTGCTAACGGGGACTATCAGGAGGTGAAAATGGGTTGACTGTCGTGAGAGAGGTGTGGAAGTACCTAATGGATATAGGTGTCCAGACCTTAAAATTATGGACAAAAACAGAAAACTGGAAAAGCTCAGCAGGTTTAGCAGCGTCTGTGAAAAGAAATCAGAGTTTAACGTTTCGGGTCTGCTGACCCTTCCTCAGAACGCAAATTACTGAACTCGATATTAAGTCCGGCTGACTTTTCTTAACCTCCCTCCATAGTCCAAAGCATGATTGTTTATTTTTACCTTTTTCTTCATGGCTGTACTCGGCATCCCCCTCCTACAGAATATCCTGATTTATTCCAGGCTTTTCCCTGCACTACTATCACCCTCCAATCGCTGCTGTCAGGCTTCCGATTCACCACAGGCCACAGTCACGAGCTTCAATTACATCATTTCCATAACAACCATTGCACGGCGTTTCCTCCCTGTTTGCGACAGTCGCAAAGCGGCGTTTTTGCCAAGTGCACCACTTTGAAATGCGCATGTGCCGACTTAGGCGGCCCGACTGGGGGAGGGATTCGGCCGGAGTTTGGTTGGAAATGCAGAGTTCGGGACTGGGGACAGAGGAGATCAAGGTTCGGGAGAGAACGCGGGGGTGGAGAGGCGCGGTCGACAAGTAGAGCGCAAGAGCTGGAAGTAGAGCAGAAAGGAGACAGAGTAGGAGAGGGCCTCCCGCCTCCTGGGCTCTCCTTCTCGGTCTGGGAGTTCCTCCTCCCCACTGCTGAACCCTGTTCAAAGTCGCGCGCCTTTCCCTGCGTATGGCATTACGTCATACATAAGGTCTCCGAGATGGTGTGGATGAGACAATGCTCAATGAGACAATTCCCCCAATAAACACGCATGCGTAGCGGCCCACTGTTTTCAGTGAGTTCAGTGACCAGTCTGGAAGTTTTGAAAGGTTAGACATGAATAGATCCTTCATTAATTGTGCATTTCGATTCAGATTTGTTGAGTCTTTCCCTCCAAATAGCTGCAATCCCTCGTCTGCCAAATCTGTAAACACCTCCAGCCCCAATACCTCTGCTTTTATCTCCTATTCTTGACTGCCACGGCTATCCCACATAGCGCTAAACTCCAGATATTTGTAAACCATATTGAATGTCCCATCATTTCTCGGTTTCAAAGCGTCCTTAAAACCTTTGCATAGGTCTTTGATCATGTTTCCCCAGTCTGCTCCCATATATGAGGGTGAAGCCTTACTACCTTTAACATTCATAGTATGGAAGCAGGCCATTGGGCCTAGTGAGTCCATGCCGACCCTCCGAAGAGCATCCACCCAGACCTAGCCGTCTCTTACCTTGTCCCTGTATTTCCCACCCTAGACATTATGGGCAATTTTACATAGCTAATCCACCTAACCTGCGCAATTTTGGGCTGTGGGAGTAAACCCACGCAGACACGGAGGGAATATGCAAACTCCACACACACATTCGCCCGAGGCTGGAATCGAACCCGGGAGCCTGGCACCGTGCCGCCTAATGAAGGTTATTATTTACACAACACATCTAATTATGGGGATTTCAAATAAAGCAATGTGGAGATATGAAAGATGATGCTGCCACTTTGACAGGTCTTTTACTTATACTATTGATTGACAGCTGCGTCAAGGAAGGGTGGGACAGGACGTGGGCAACTGGCGCATGTGCAGTGAAAGCAGTTGATTTTTTAAAGGGGGGGCGGAAAGGACTGCAGTTGGATGGTCAGCTGAGCTTATTCAATTGTTAATAGTCTTGACGTGATTGGAGGTGCCTGTTTTTTTTTTGGCGTATCTGCGATGTCCTCGTTATTGGCGCGAGGAGGAGTGGTAAGGCCCGGTGTTATGCCGCCTCTCTGGTGTCCTGTTCCCCAGGTTAGAGAAACTTTAGGAGGGCCTTGGAGAACCAGGGACGGTGCAGGGCTGACGTTTCGGGCCAAGACCCTTCATCAGATGAATGCCTTCCTGTTCCTATGATGCTGCTTGGCCTGCTGTGTTCATCCAGCCCTGCACCTTGTTGTCTCGGATTCTCCAGCATCTGCAGTTCCTACTATCAGGGAATATGCAGGAGTTTCTTGTAAATACTTTTGTGTGGGACTCGAATTGGTGTTGGTAGGGAGATTCTCAACACATCTCGAGATCAACTTTTCAGTGACTCTCAATTTTCAGCATTAGTGAACTTAAGTTGGGGTCTCACTCGCTGAGTATGTTCAAAACATGTTGCAAATGATTTCCCAGCGATGTCAATATTAAAATAAAAGCTTGAAGTCGTCAAACTATCACTTATGCATATTAATGCAGCGTATTTATTCAAGTTTTACCTACGGAACAAATCAGACAAATAAGGCACACAGTGAAAGAAAGTGCCAGCAATAATTTTTTTTTTGGTTGCTGCTGTGGTTAAATTTAGGAATCTTCGAATTAGTGCACCTAATTTTAGGAAACACTTTTTTGGGTTTGCGTGGGAAATTCTGGCTACTTTAAAATCTAACCGTGGTTCATGCAAAATAGAAAGGTAAATTTTAACCTATAGTTAAATCAAAAGTGATTAGCCAACAGTGTGGGTTTTTTGTTAATTTTTAAACCAGTTTTAATCTGCATGTGTAACTGCAGAATCTAACGTCGTCAGTTTGGCCGAGATCCACAGACGAACCGCTTTCTACGTACTGACTTACTTGGTAATACCAACCTAGCTGACTGGCATATTTCATGGTTCTTCAACGATCAACACCAAACAAATCGTGATAAGACTGAATCTTGTCCTCTGGGCCAGCTGTCCACAATACTTTGTAAATAACTGCATTGAATGTTACAATTGCCTCTGCCTCCCTTCTATGATTATTGTGAATCATGCAGATATTTGAGAGGTTTGATAATAGGCTTCTGCTGAATTGGCTGATTGCAATTGAGGGAATTGTATTAAATGAAGCAAAGCAGCAAGAGCAAGCCCCCCTTCAATAGCCTGATTACTCACTTTTCTTACATTGATAAACTGTTATCTGTCTAATGATTACTCCTTTTGCACTTACTGAAGTAGGCAACAATTGCATTATATAGTGCTTTTAATCAGTAAAATTTGGCATGGTACTTCTCAGGAATATTAAACAACTTGTCCTATCACATGGGGGGGAAAAAAACAAAACTACTGGCAGGTTCAAAGGAGAAATTGGGGTAGAATGGCACAGTTCCCTCAGATATGTTCTGAGCTGTTATGACACACCTCTGGAACAAGTGGAGCTTGAACTCCTGGCCAAGAGGTGGGGACATTACTATGCTATGAGTCTTAGTCTTAAGGGAAATGTTGTAGGCCCAACCATCTTCAGCTGCTTCATCAATGACTTTCCCTCCACTGTTCACTGATAATTATGTACCATTCAGTATCATTCATGACTCTTCAGAAACTGATGAAGTCTGTGTTCTAATGTAGCATACCTGAATGGAATTCAGGTTTGGGCTGATAAGTGACAGGTAATGTAATACAAGTGCCAGGCAATGATCATCTCTGCAAGACAGGATCTAATAATTGTCCTTTGACATTCAATGGCATTAACATCAATGAATCCTCTTCTATCCACGTTGAGGGTTATCATTGACTAGAAATTGAACTTGACTAGCCATATAAATACTGTGTTAATGTGCAAGTTGCAGACAAAAAATCCTGCAACAGTAACTCTGCTCCTGACTGTCCAAAGTCTGTCCACCATGCAGAAGGCACACGTCAGAAGTCTGATTGAAATGCTCCGATACTCTACATTTGCCTGGATGAGTGCAGCTCCAACAGTACCCAAAAGGCTTGATGCCATTCAGGTTGAAGCTGTCCACTTGATTGGCACTACATGCACATTCACTTTACACTTCAGGAGGAGTCTGTACCATCTATAAGATGTACTGCAGAAGTTCACCAAGACTGCATAGATAGCACTGTCAAATATCAAGGGCAACAGATTCATGGGAACACCACAATCTGCAAGTTCACTTCCAAGGTGCTCACCATCTGTTGCCACCTCAGTGTTGCTGGGTTAAAATCCTGGAATTCCTTTCCTAATGGCATTGTGAGTGTACCTACATCAAATGGATTGCAGTGATTTAAGAAGTCAGATCACCACCACCTTCTGGCCCAGCCAGCTACATGCACATCCCCTGAATGGGATTTTTAAAAAAAAATCAAAGTCCCTGAAAACGTCAGGGCAGGTAGTTAAGAACATAAGTAATAGGAGCAGGAGTAAGCCATTCATCTCATCAAGCCTGTGCTGCTACTCAGTGAGATCATAGATAATCTTTCCACTTCAATACCATTTTCCTATGCTTTTGCTGTATCACCTGGTCTTAAATGTAGAAATCTATCGATATTGGTTTTGAACACACTCAGCTAGTGAACTCCAGATAAAGTGGCTCAGCAGGTATATTGGGATAGTTTGCTTTGTTGAGTAAGCAAAACAAAAGTGGAATCTATGCTAGAATTATGTATAACAGAAGTTAGACAGCAACTAATGTGTGAGATACAGTTATGGTCGCTGCATTACAGGAAGGATGTGACTCCAGTTGAATGTCTACAGGATATGAATGAGGGAAGGATCCTTCCAACAATAGAACTATAGTTGAAGAGGGAATGCACAGGCTTGCGATACATGCTTTGAAATGAAGGTGTTGAGGGAAGTTTTGCAAATGATAAAATTGAGGTGTCTGGATAAGAAGGATCTAGTACCTTTTAGAAGATAGATCAATAATTATGTGGTTGGTATAGGTTTAAAGTAATTGGCTAGAGAATTAGGAAAGAATCTTTGAAAATGATTTTACCCAAAGTGTGAGAGAAAGTATCTAGAGATCGGGAACCTTCCTTGAGGAGAGACATCTGTACTTGCAGGAGACATCTCTAACTGGCAGCAAATATAAAGAAATGGTAAAGCTTGGGACCGTCACTCCGCTTCCAGAAGCAGTGACAGCCAGGTCTACGGTGCATACTTATACCCAGAGCTATTTAACAGCTAGGCTGAAAGTCACCAAAAGTCCAAGAGTGACATTGGAAAACTGTAAGTGCATTGATTGATGTAAAGCTACTGTTAATATTAGAAAAACTTATCACTTATAAAGAAGTAACTACGTGGATTTCAATAAGAAATATTATCAAAAGGGAAGTAAGTTAAATCAAGTTAGAGGTTACTGGTTGGCTACAGACAAAACAGAAATAGAAGGATCGTTCTTATGTTGGCAGGCTGTGACTAGTGGGTTACCTCAAGGATCAGGACATGGGCCCCCACTGTTCACAATATATATTAATAATTTTAGTTGTGTAGACTAAATGTAATATTTCCAAATTTGCAAATGATAAAAAGCTAAGTGTCATGACGAAGATGTAAAGTAGCTTTAGGTGATTTTGGACAGGCTCAGTGAATGGGCAGGAATGTGACAGATGAAATATCATGTGGAAAATGTAAGGATATCCATGTTGGTAGGAGGAACAAGTATGCAGAGTATTTCTTAAATGGCGATAATTTAAAAATGTAGATGTACAAAGAGACCTAAGCATCCTTGTCCCAGTCACTGAAGGCTAATATGCAGGTGCAACAACAAATCAGAAGGCTAATGAATTTAACCTTTATTGAAAAATGATTTAAGTACAGGAGTAGTGAAGTCTTGCTTCAATTGTAAAGTAGCTTGGTTAGACTGCACCTGGAGCACAGTGTGTTGTTTTGGCCTCCTTATCTCAGGTGTATATTATTGCTACGAGCATTGAACAGACTTGTTCCTGTGATGGTAGGACTGTCCTATGAAGAGAGATTGGGCAAACTCCAGAGTTTTGAATAATAAGAGGTAATCTTATTGAAACTTGCAAAGTACTTAAAGAAATAAACAGGATAGATGCAGGTAAGAAGTTTCTCTTGGTTGAAGAGTCTAGAGCCAAGGGCCACAATTTAAAAATAAGTCAGTCTTTGAGTATGTTCAGAGATTGATAGTTTTCTAGTTATGGATAAAAAGCTGGAAATTGAGATCAGACTGGATTGCACAGATGTCCTGATCTTGTAAGTCTTGTGTGTTTCTAACTGGAGGTGACAATCTTATATTTGCTTAGTCTCCATGCAAGGTTCACTTGTTATTGCTACTGATCGAAATCAAATAAATAATATTTCAATATTAGCAAAGCTCCCAATACAGTTAGTTCTTCTAATGGAGATTTCAATAGCGGCCAGAGCTATTTGACACAGCTGTCCACATGAATATAGCTGCATTACTTCACATAAACTGTAAGGAACTTCAGAATGTGTCAAAAAACTGAAAGAACTGTAGATACTGGAAATCTGAAACAAAAACAGAAATTGCTGGAAAATCTCAGCAGGTCCGGCAGCATCTGTGGAGAGAAATCAGGGTTGATGTTTCGGGTCGAATGACCCTCCTTCAGAACTGTTCTGAATTTTGTTTCAGAATATGTATACCCATATACAATTACCATCGATAATTTGGGAGGCATAAATATCATACCCTGAAAATCATCTTTTGTGTTCTTAGATGTCTTGGTACCGCTTTCTCCATATTAGCAGCAGTGTGAAGCATCTGTTCAGAGCTGACTTTCAAGGACGGGAACCATGGAAATGTTGGATAAGGAAGCATCTACCTGCAGTAACTGCAAGACGTTGGAAACATGGTGCTGCAGATTCGTTGAACTGTTCCTGGTTGATGCATGATCAACACTTGGGTAAGGCAAGATATTCCAAATTGAAATTTGGACATGAAAATTTGTGTGTTGCTGTTTTAATGCAGCCTCTACTTTCAACTTTCCACATTTGCAACTTCTTTTGATTGTATATGTATCACCTGCATGTCATTCATGTACATATCATTCTCCAGTTCGGATGGTAAGGTAGTCCTAGATTGTTGTTTTCAATTGAATTGAGTACTGTTTTATTGAAGAATGACAGAGTTGGTTTGGTAAAATTTAGTGGTTGGCAGTGGTTGGGAATTGAAGATGTTGCAAATTTGGTGACATTTAGAACTGCAGTAACAGGAATATTAAAGATTTTTTTGGGATATCTTAGCTGTTTTTAGTTGAGCATTTTATCAACTTATTTTCAAAAAGTTTCTCCGCAATAAAATAAGCGAGCAGCTTTCAAGAAAATCTTGCCATTTTTAATTAATGTCAGGATGTTATCAGAAGCTCTATCATATTGCTATATTTAATTTGAATCATTTCTACACATTTGAATTGATAACTGGCTTTAGTGATTCTCTTCATGTAAATAGCTCATGGATAATCTATATTGGGTGTCTGAAGTAATGTTTGAGGTAGATTTAAAGTCTGCATGCTGCTTTTTTTTTAAGTGGCTGAAATAACCATCTTGATTACTAATCTGCCTGAATGCAAAGCACCATAAATAAACATAATTTCCATTTATTTATTTGTGCAGTATTCTACATTCATAAGTTCCATTTATTATTTTCAAAAAAAATTGTGATTCTGTGAAACTTTATACACGTTGTCCCTTTTCACTGCATAGAATCAAATAAACAGCTCCAAAAACTCTGCAAGATTCCATTTTTCCTTCTACGAATGCACAAGCAAGAATAAAAGCTTTGATTTGCGAAGGGAGACATTTAATTTAAAAATCCAACCAGTTCATATGTGCTGGCAAAATTGTAGTACTTCATTCACATTTCAGTTATAGGGGTTAGTGGCAGTTATTGCTTTTAAAATCAATGGTCCTCGGTAAATGGGTTTTTAAAATTTCCATTGCTCCACTGTCCATGTTATATCCGGATTAATACTCCTGTATTTATTACACTGATATCTGAAGCTGTCTAAATGCATGCCTTGTCAAGTCAGTTAACATTGAAGAACTAAAATCTTATTACTACTATAGAATTGAAGTATAGTGACATGGTGATGCGATTAAATTACGTTTGGCTGCGAGATCATTGTCGCTCTGCATCGTGTTACAACCCAAAGACTAATCAGCGGAGCTTGGACACAGCTCAGGTGGATTTGGCTATTAAGCCAGCAAAGATACATTCTGACAATGATACAATCTACATAACCTGTAAGTTACTACTCCTTTTGTGTACATAATGCGTATTGTGTTTCTTTTTCTCTCTGAACTGAGATCTTTGAGCTGTCTGAGAATTGAATTTAAATTGTAATGTATTTTTGATGCTAGCTTGCAACACAGGTTCTTTTGAGCATATCTAACATGAATGTTTTTTCCTTTGCTATAACCATTTGAGTTTTTTCCTTGTTTAACAGGGCCAGATAATCACATGACCAAATACGCCTTGTCATGGTTGGCAAAATATTCTTTTGAAGGCCAGAAACAGACAGTCCAACGTCGTATCCTCTGGAATGCTTCCATTTATAATGAAGCCAACATGCCTTATGTTACTTACAATTCTGTGATGGAGTCGGATGAGGAACTGAAAAAATTTTTGGAAACCTTCCTGCTTTATGGCATTGCTTTTGTTGATGAAGTTCCTGTGAGTGTTGAGGCAACAGAAGCTGTAGCTTTACGTGTTGGTTTGATCAGGTGAGATTTTCTTACAGATGATAGGAATTTCTTTGGATGTAGTATTAAAGTTTTAAATTCTGAACGGATCAATTTTTTTTTATTAACTGTGTCGAAAAGCAATCGTAGGTCTATTTTGATATACTGAATACTGAGGAAAATAAGTTGTCTACTATTTTTAACATATTGTATCAGCTGTTAAGATCTCAGTTGGGACCAGTAATGTTTTAAAAAGAACTTCAAACTTGTGGGTATCAACAGAATCGCACCATGAGATCTCGTATCCAAAGAGTTACTATACAGAAGTTAAACAAAGTAAGTATCACTGCTGTAACACTCTATTTTATAAACACTTCTTCATGACCCAAAATCTCAATGGAACACTCGCTTTTCTACTTGTATTTCCAGCTGAGATTTGTACTAACTTGCAGAATCTTGAGAGGTTCCTTCACCTTTCCTGTGACCAAACCAAGGAATGCCACACTTCTCAGGAATTTGCTTTGTTCCTCTCCATGTTCCTGGTTTTCTCTGATGTACGAGATTTCTTGGGACCTTTCCACTAGCACTTGGCTAGCTGATCCTTCAACTTTCCTTCAGTACTTCTTCATAATTGTGAACATACAGGCTCGAGCATGAGCCTCACGGCATTTTTGCTTTCTGACTTCAACTCAGAAATACTGCTGGTTGCTAATTGCCCTCTACGCCTGGCATATTCTTTCTCTGCCTTCTTCAGAAAGCTTTAAATCCAGACTTTGACCTTTCTTCCAAGATGCCTACAGATACTGTGTATCCTGAAGAGATATTCAGAGTGCTAAGTGTGGATACCTCTTCCTCACCATCTCAGTAACTCAATAATTCTTGCCCTTTGATTTGCAACTTCTGATGTATCCAGCATTCAAAATTTAGCTATCACAAAATCACTGATCTCTAACAGAGCATAAAGAGGCTGTTTGACCCATCATGGCTTGGTGTCCTTCTACCTTTTTTTTCCCCATAAACGTGTATTGTTTTCATTTAAACAATCACTGTATGAGCAACCCAAATGGGACATAAGTATCAAGAGACAGCAGAGTTCAGGCACATGGCAGTTCATTCAAGCAGTCACTGGTATCATGCAAGGGGGGTAGGGTGGGGTGGGGGGTGTGCTGGTAGGGGGGTGGGGCACTTTTGCTGTCTGAACCTGGTTTGAATCTCTTCCTCTAATGCTTTTGGTGATTTTTTAAAAAAATATATAAGTGAATCTATAGTTACTTTGGAATCTATATCTCTGATTATGTGAAGGATCTTAACTAAAACCTACTCCTAATATTATAACAGATTAATTAAATAATTTAAGACAAACAGCTAATTAGCATGAAAATGTTCTTATCTATGTAAGCAATTGCAGCTGCACATTGTATCTCATTTAACGCAAACCTGCTATTGTTCTCCTTTCTGAGACTACATTAAGCAAATATTTTCTCACTTGCTCTAACTACTGTCAGCCGTGTTCTGCAGAGCTTACTGGGGCAATTGTCAGCCATTTTGTGCCACTGAGTCATGGGCAGCCTTAACAATCATCTAATGCCTTCTTGAATGCCTCAATTGTATCGGCTTCCATCATACCCTAAGCTGTACATTCTTGACCATAGCTACTCTCAGAATTTTTTTTTTTGTTGTCTCATGTATGTTTCTTTTGTGAAGCGCTTTATATCTGTGTTCTTTGGTTCTCAATCTTCTTATAGTCCAGAACAGTTTCTCCTTAAATACTTTGTCTAGACCTTTGATTTTGAAAACTTGCATCGGATCTCCCCTTGCTGTCTGAACTTCTCCCATTTATCCTTAATTAAAGTTTTTCATGTCTGGTACCATTCTCATAAACCTTTTTTGTACTGTCAATGCATTCACATTCTTCCTAAAGTGTACAGTTCTGGGAACCTCAAAATCTTTTAACTGAGGTCTAACTAGTATTGTACATAAGGTCAGCATAATCTCCCTGCTTTTGCAATAGGTGCCCCTATTTATGAAGTCTAGAATATTGCATGTTGTAATAACCAGCATCTCTGCCTGTCCTGCCACCTTCGATAACTTATGCACATATCCACACAGAACTCTCTGGACCTGCATACCCTTTTGGAGTCGTAGTTTACTTTACGCTGTTTTTGAATGTTCTTTGTACCAAAATGTATCACCCCTCACTTTGCATGAGACTTCAGCTGCTACACATCTGCCTACTCGACCAATACTGTCCTCCTCACATATCTTCAGAACTTTGCAACCTGTATCATCTGCAAACTTTTGGAATTAATCCAGATCTTGGTGAGTTGGGCCAGTTATTTATACATAATATACAATACATCAGAAAAGACAAGGGTTCCAATCCTGATCCTGGGAACTCCGCTAGAAATCTTCCTCCTGCCTGAAAAATAACCATGAACAATTGTCCATATCCCTGAGCCAATTTTGGATTTACATTGCTACTGTTCCTTTTATTCCACAAGTTATTACTTTTCTTATGTCTGTTATACAGCAATGTATCAAAAGTCTTTTGGAAGTCCATGTACACCAGATCAACAACATTTCCCTCCTCATTCCTTTCTGGCACTTCTTCAAAGAAACCCTAGCAAGTTAGTGAGGCACAATTTTCCTTTTAATAAATCCATACTGCTGTTCTGAATTAACCCATATTCTTCCATATGACTATTATTCCTATCCTGAATAATTGGTGTGTAATTGCTGGGCTTATCTTTATAACTGTGTTTTAAAACAAGGGTGCGGTGTTTGCAATTCACAAGTTCCCTGGTATCACCCCTGAATCTAGGGAAGATTCAAAGATTCAGTGCCTGTGTACTCTCTCCTCTTTTTCAGTATCCTTGGATGCATCTCATTTAGTATTAGCAATTTTAATTACTTATCCAATACCACCTCCACGTCAGTTTTAAACCCTTCGGTAACTGGATTTCCTCCTCTGTCACCACAATATCCAAACAAATAACACTTTCTAACACAGCAGACAGCATTGTTTTCTGTCACCCCTGCAAATATATGAAATTAATTAAACTTGCAGCCAATTATTAATGCAACAAGATCTTATTGCAATGAATTAAAATTCTGGATTGTAATTTGTGGAAGATGCTTCATGTGTGTGTTTTAATAGTATACAATCTAAACTTGAGTTTGAGGAGTGATTGGGGTTGAGGGAGACACCTGAAAGAAACTATCAGGACATTAATATATTTTGACAATCTCTTGGAATAGACAAAACTTGGTCAAATAAATCCTCACAATTACAGTTGGAAATTACTCTTTGGAATTGTAGACTGATATAGAATGGCATCACAAAAGAGGTTGTTCGGCCTATTCTTTCTACATGTTAAAAATTGCCACTTTTTCGACAGTTATTGTAAGTCTACGTTCTCTAGTCAATGTCCCTTCTGCCACTGGAAACAGTTGCCAATTTATTTTATCAAAGTCCTTTGTAATTTTGAATACTACCTATTAAATCTCTCCTATATCCTATGTTCTGTAACCAAGGACGACAGCCCCCTTCTCTGGTGTCCAAGGAAATGAACATGCATATCCCTAATACCACTCTAATAAAACTCTTTTGTGCCATTTCCTTGGCCTTCTTAGCCTTCTCATAGCAACATAGCCTACTCCTATTCCGCCATTCGACTCAAAGCATGATTGATCTCTCAATAAGTTGCAATCTCTACTGCATTTTCCAGTCTGACTCCCACCATCCATCAATAATCCTTGACTCCATTATCTATTAAAAGCTTATCTAACTCTGCTTTGAATAAATTCAATGATTCACCTCCACTGTTCCGACGCAGCAAATTTCATAGGTTAATGATCCTCAGAGCAAAATTCTTGTCATTTTTGTCTTCAAAGGGAAGGCTGTTGTTCTTAAACTGTGTCCCCTAGCTCTAATCTTCCCCATAAATATGCAAAGTGATTGGGACAGGTCTCAGAGTGGATCAAAGGCCTATTGTTCCAAAGATGCATAATCCAAATAATCTTTTTAAAAAATAATATATCAACGTGTGTAACAGATCATGAACTCTTAATCAAAGGCCACTCTGTTACTTGCAGGAGTGACTTGTTTTTTACTGTTGTACCCAATGTGTTTCCAAAGGCCACTTCATTCCTTACAGGAGTGATTTTTTTTTTTAAAACTGTTACACCCAGTGCCATTTCCTTAACAGAGACCTTAGGTGAAGGTTACAGAATTTGGAGAACCTTTTCAGAGAAGTCCCATGGTCCAGTTTGTGGGTGGAATAAGACTATGCAATTCTTCTCAGCAAAATGAGGGAGCTCAAAGTCCACCATAAGTTACCTTGCCAACTAATGGCAGATTCCTCAAATATGTTGTGGAATCTCTTAAACTGAAATGCTTGAATTGTCCACATTACTCAGACAAAGCTTAAGGGTCTTTTGCCAATTAATATAAATCTATTTGCTCTAATTATTATGTCTTATGTATGAGGGGTACCATAACGTCTTTGCATTGGAACTATGTATCTCTATTAATAAAGATCAAAATCCTATTTGCTTTAAAAGCCTTTTCCAGCTTGACCTGTCACCTTCAAAGACTTGTAGAAATACACTTTTAGGATTTTGTGCATCTCAATAAAATTATGGACTGGATTTTTCCACTCTATTTCTTTTTTTAACATTAATATAACTCCACATTTCTGACAGGATATTCTGATCAGGGGTCCTGCAGAAATGTGAAGCTGTACTTTAAACCTGACAGGTCCTTCAACGCAGATTAGCCAGGGAAAGGCTCTTGGCAGTCAATGCCATTTTCTGTGATTGTGATGTCTATCATCACAATCAGCCACTTTGACATCTCCTGTGAAAGGCTAAGTATGCAAGCTAAGTATGATGTTAGGGTGCCAGATGGGCAGAGGTAGTGTGGCAGTGATTGATGGCCTGTTTAGGGTCAATAAGAAATATGTGTCCAGGATTATGGGAAGGGTTTCTGGAGTTGGCAGGGGAGTAGATATTAGGTCCCAGGTGGGAAGTGGGGATATCTTGCCCCAGAA
This sequence comes from Rhincodon typus, assembly GCF_021869965.1. NCBI lineage: Eukaryota > Metazoa > Chordata > Chondrichthyes > Orectolobiformes > Rhincodontidae > Rhincodon > Rhincodon typus. The sequence continues at coordinate 46,147,139 of NC_063345.1, forward strand.
TTTGAATGAGGTGTAATGAGGAGGGGATTGGTCAGTTGGGAGGTTAGTGCAATAGTTACACAGGAGTTACCCCAATATGCAACTAAAACACTATTTGCTTTCTCTATAGCCATTTTACACTGTTAGTGTTTGTTTGGGAAGACTATGACTCCCAATTTACAAGAGTAGGATTAATCACCGTTTGGACTGTAGACCAAGACAAGCAGTCAGAAACAGATGAAAAATCCGAGAACAGTAGATGAAAAGTTACCATCTACAACTCTGTTGCTGGAAAGCAAACATTGTCTTGATGTTTTAACTCTGGGGTGGTTAGAAGTGAGTAGTCTTTTTTAAAATCTCAACCATTCAAATTCAAACTAGATTATGCATAATCCATTAAGGAGATCAATGTGTTTTCTGTATTGCTATGCTGTAGGGTTTCCAGAGAACATTGTTATTCAGTTTATACATCTACACCTTTTAGAGCATTCCATATTAAAGTGAAATGTGATTTATACCAAATTGATCTGTTCTTCGTGCTAATTAGAATACCATTGAATATACAAATAAGTACAATATAGATACCTTGGAAAGGCAAATGAGGGCAGGACTTATACACTTAATGGTAAGGTCCTGGGGAGTGTTGCTGAACAGAGAGACCTTGGAGTGCAGGTTCATAGTTCCTTGAAAGTAGAGTCGCAGGTAGACAGGATAGTGAAGAAGGCCTTTATTGGTCAATGCATTGAGTATAAGAGTTGAGAGATCATGTGGCGGCTGTACAGGACACTGGTTAGGCCACTGTTGGAATATTGCTTGCAATTCTCAATTCTGCTCTCCCTGCTATAGGAAGGATGCTATGAAACTTGAAAAGGTTCAGAAAAGATTTACAAGGATGTTGCCAGGGTTTGAGGGCTGAGGCTGAACACACTTGGGCTACTTTCCCTGGAGCGTTGCCAGCTGAGGGATGATCTTTATAGAGGTTTATAAAATCAGGAGGGGCATGGATAGGGTAAATAGACAAGATCTTTCTTCCGGGGTTAGTGAGCCCAAAACTAGAGGGCATAGGTTAAAGGTGAGAAGGGAAAGATTTAAAAGGGACCTAAGGGGCAACATTTTCATGCAGAGGGTGGTGCGTGTATGGAATGAGCTACCAGAGGATGTGGTGGAGGCAGGCTCAATTACAACATTTAAAAGGCATCTGGATGGGTATATGAATAGGAAGGGTTTCGAGGGATATGGGCCAAATGCTAGCAAATGGGACTAGATTTATTTAGGATACCTAGTCAGCATGGACAAGTTTGACTAAAGAGTCTGTTTCCATGCTGTATACCTCTATGGCTGTATGACTTTGTGCAGTTATTTACATTTCCACTTACAATCCAAACTGTAGATAATTTTAATGTGATAACTAATGCTTTTAAATTATGTGCATTCGGAATTCTAACTGTGATCATGAACATCCCCATTTAAAAAAAAGCAGTGATTTGATTTATTTATTGTCACATGTATTTTGTTACAGAAATACAGTGAAAAGTGTTGTATAGTGTTGCCAATCTGGTGCCATCTTAAAACACAGAAAAGTAAACCAAAACATAGAATATAAAAGGCAGAAGAATAAAGAAAAAGTGTTAACTTTACAGTTCATCTTGTTAAGTGCCCCACTATGCCCCTTTGTTACTCCGCCACCGCTGGAACAAAAGTCACCACTCTTCAGTGCCATCTCGCCTCCACCAACACCCTCATCACTGAGTCCTCAATGTAGGTGCCATTGCCAGGTGCCGTACCAGCCCAAACTCGACTTCAGTTTTGGACCCACCTCGCTGATGCAGCCACTGCCGATACCACAGGGTCCTGTGCTGGGCCAAACTCACCTTGACTGCTGCGTCCATGAATCTGTGTTGGATGCAGATACTGCTGGGAACCCAAACTCACCTCCATCACAGCAGCCCTGAATCGGTAGTAGGATCGCCTCCTTGATGCACCCAAAGCCTCTCTGACACCACTGCCACAAGTCTGTGCTGATCCAACTTGCCACCGCCGATGCTGTCACTGTGAATTCCTGAGCTCTTCAACAAGAGGTAGTAGAATAAAAAGAGGAAAAAAAAACAAGAGAGGAATTAAAAGAAAAAGACGAAGAGTGGATGGGCCCTGGGCTCAGAAGCAATGCTCCACTGCCATTTTACCGGAACCAGTCTGTTACATACCCAAATGGTTGAATAAAAGGTTCATAATCGATGTGTATGTCATGATACTTTACTCTTGTGTCGTCAGGTTCCGTTATTTCCTCCATTCCAGGAACATAGTTAATTCACTGGTTTCTGTATTTTACGTAGCAAGGTTGGGAGTGGTTGAGTACTGGGAGCAGGTTTGCTACATTGTTGATGGTTTGAAGCTTCTTGTATCAGGAATCCTTCCTGCATTAAGTTATGATATATTTGAATATTCAAACTGATGCGAAAATCAAGCTGTAACAATTCACTTCAAAATTAAAGTTGGATTACAAGGTCATAACTCTCGAATTATTTGAATTAAATGAAGATATTGATTTGAAACAGCAACTTCATCTTGGTGATTGTTAAACATCTAATCAGCGCTGCTGTTACTCTTGAATTGAGCTACCGACTTCTTTATCTTTCTACAGAGAAAGAGATATAAGTCAAAATTTCTGGCTGGAAAATTGGTTGGTTTGTAAAGAAGGTGCTTGGTTATGTTATTCTTACTTTCAAAAAGCAAGCAACTTGTGATAATTTCAATTACTGAGTAGGGACTGGATAGATACATATTCTAAAATCCTAAAAGTATTTTGACGTGGTTATTAATTGCCCTTCTTTCTCTTGTTTCTGAAGGGAGTCTATTTTTGGCCGAATGTGGGATTTTACTTCGGATTTTTCTCGTGGCGACACTGCATACACAAAGGTGGCTCTGGATCGCCATACAGACACTACTTATTTTCAGGAACCTTGTGGGTATGTGTATTTCTTATTAGTGTAGAATTAGAAGACATTTTTCTGCTTTTCTGTTTCATTTCTTGTCGCCTATTCAGGCACATGATTTGTCTTTCTGTTGACTCCGACATTACGGCTCACCAGATCACTTGTATGACTGCCTTTCCTTTTAAAAAGAGCAGGAAAAAAAATCTGAAGTACATTTTCTGAGGTATTCTGTCACAACCAACTCTTTCTTTTTTTCTCAAAGATGTTGAAGAGTCATTCTGTTGATACGAAATTTAAAGCGCAATTCTAAAATGTATATTCAATAAATTAATTGAATAATAATCTTTGCATAAGGTGCTGAAGGTCAGCTGGTACCTGTGAATTCTGAAGCCCACCATGGAAATGCCGTATTCAAGTTGAAATTAGGGAATATCATGGGATGGGAAATCTGTTTGTATGATGAGCGAGAAACCAAACTTTTGTGTATTCGACCCTGTTTTCATTAATAGGGTCCTAAATAAACTTGTAGTTCATGCCTTCCATACAGCTGACTTCTGCCTATTTGTGTATCCTTTTTAATAGAGTTCAACTGTTCCATTGTTTGAGGCATGACGGAACTGGTGGAAGAACACTGTTGCAGGATGGGTTTCATGCTGCCGAAAACGTACGAAAAGAAAATCCACATAACTTTGAAGTGCTTACTAAAGTACCAATAAAACATGAATACATAGAGAATGTAGGAGGATGCCACAATCACATGATTGGAATTGGACCAGTTCTGAATGTTTATCCTTGGAATAATGAATTATACCTAATGAGGTGAGCTTAAAGAGGTTTATAAAACCATGAGAGTCATCAATAGGGTAAATAGACAAGGTCTTTTCCCTGGTGTGGGGGAATCAAAAGCTAGAGGGCATAAGTTTAGGGTGAGAGGCAAAGATTTAAAAGGGACCTAAAGTACAATTTTGTGTATGGAATGAGCTGCCAGAGGAAGTGGTCGAGACTGGTACAATCACAACATTTAAAAGGCATCTGGATGGGAATATGAATAGGAAGGGTTTAGAGGGACATGAGCCAAATGCTGGCAAATGGGACTAGATTTATCTAGGATATCTGGTTGGCATGGACAAGTTGATCCAAAGGGACTGTTTCTGTGCTGTACATCTCTATGCCTCTAAGAGGCAACAGATTATTTTGTATTACCACACAGAGTTCCCTTCAACAGATAGCAGTAAAATCCAAGAAGGGAAAATGTTTAATTTTCCTTAGCATCTTTTACCTCTCTCTCTAAATAAAGTTTGCATCGATGCTTCAATGAATAAATACAGTAAGCCTTCAATGATTACTGTAAACTAGTCTAAGAAATGGTTGAAACAGAAACTTTAGAATATCTTTAAGGTGAATTGCCTTTTTTTTATTTTCTGAAGTAAAAAGGGACAGTGGCATCACGGATCCAAAATTGGCTAAATGACAAGAAACAGTAATGTTTAATAGATGTTTCTTGATGGGGGTGACAGGGTATATTGATTCTTGGTTGGGTTGGGTGGAAGATTTGTGGTGTGTTTCCCCAGGCATCAGTGTTGGGATCCTTGCTTTTTCTGATACATGTCAATGATCTACACCTTGATATGTTGGGTGCAGTTTCAAAATTTACAGACGAAAAAAAACTTGAAAGCACTGTCAACTGTGAGGAAGGTAATGTAGAACTTCATGACAACATAGGCAGGTTGGTGAAGTGAATGGAGAGGTAACAGGTAAAGTTCAATACAGACAAGTGTGAGGTGACATATTTTGGTAGGAGAGACATGATGAGGGACAATGGCGGAACTCAAAAGGAGTACAGGAGCAGTTGGAGCTTGGTGTATATGTGCATATGTTACTGGTTGAGAATGTAGTTAATAAAACAGACAGTACTCTAAGTGTTAATGGGGGGATAGAGTACAAGGACAAAGTGGTTATTAAATTTACACAAGGTACTCGTTCACCTTCATCTGGAGAATTGCATCCAGATCCAGATGCCACATTTTTATGAAAGATGTGAATGCATTGGGTGGGATGCAGAAGAGGTTTATGAGAATTATTTCAGTGAAGGTAGATTGGAAAAGACCTTCAAGTGAAGACTGAGAGACGATCTCATTAAAGTATTCAAAGTTATGAGAGATCTGGACAAAAGAAATGAGTAGAAAATGTTCCCACTCCTGAAAGAATCAAGAAGTGGCTCAAATTTAATGCAGTGAGTAAAATACATGAGCAAAATCTTTGTCTTTCAATGACTGGTTGGTTGGTTGGTTGATTGATTTTGATTTATTGTTACATGTACCTAAGTACAGTGAAAATCATAGGGTGAAAAAAACTTGGACAGAGTGAGGCATTCAGGTTACACCCCGTAGGATTTCCTCTAGGCAAGAACAACATTAACAAGATCAACATTATTTGGAGTCAGACAGTCTATTCATCAGACTAAAGGGAGTAGCCATGGGTACCCGCATGGGCCCAAGCTACGCCTGCCTCTTTGTAGGTTACGTGGAACAATCCCTCTTCCGTACCTACACCAGCCCTAAACCCCACCTCTTCCTCCGTTACATTGATGACTGTATCGGCGCCGCCTCGTGCTCCCACGAGGAGCTCGAACAGTTCATACACTTCACTAACACCTTCCACCCCAACCTTAAGTTTACCTGGAGCATCTCTAACACCTCTCTCCCCTTCCTGGACCCCTCGGTCTCCATATCGGGCAACCACCTAGAAACCGATATTCATTTCAAGCCCACCGACTCCCACAGCTACCTAGAATACTCCTCCTCCCACCCACCTTCCTGCAAAAATGCTATCCCCTATTCCCAATTCCTTCGCCTCTGCCGCATCTGCTCCCAGGATGAGGCATTCCACTCCCGTACATATCAGTTGTCCTCGTTTTTCAAGGACCGTAACTTCCCCCCCCCTCCAGTGGTCGAGAACGCCCTCAACCGTGTCTCCCACATCTCCCGCACCTCATCCCTCACACCCCGTCCACGCAATAAGAACCAAAAAAGAATCCCTCTCGTCCTCACGTACCACCCCACCAACCTCCGGATCCAACGCATCATCCTCCGACACTTCCGCCTTCTGCAATCCGACCCCACCACCAAAGACATCTTTCCCTCCCCACCCTTTATCTGCTTTCCGGAGGGACCACTCTCTCCATGACTCCCTTGTCCGCTCCACACTCCCCTCCAGCTCCACCACACCCGGCACTTTTCCCTGCAACCGCAGGAAGTGCTACACCTGCCCCCATACCTCGTCCCTCACCCCCATCCCAGGCCCCAAGAAGACTTTCCACATCAAGCAGATGTTCACCTGCACATCTGCCAATGTGGTATACTGCATCCGCTGTACCCAGTGTGGCTTCCTCTACATCGGGGAAACCAAGCGGAGGCTCGGGGACCGCTTTGCAGAACACCTACGCTCGGTTCGTAATAAACAACTGCACCTCCCAGTCGCGAACCATTTCAACTCCCCCTCCCATTCCTCAGATGACATGTCCATCCTGGGCCTCCTGCTTTGCCACAGCGATGCCACCCGAAGGTTGCAGGAACAGCAACTCATAGTCCGCTTGGGAACCCTGCAGCCCAATGGTATCAATGTGGATTTCACAAGTTTCAAAATCTCCCCTCTCCCTACCGCATCCCAAAACCAGTCCAGCTCGTCCCTGCCTCCCTAACCTGTTCTTCCTCCCACCTATCCCCTCCTCCCACCTCAAGCCGCACCTCCATCTCCTACCGACTAACCTCATCCCGCCCCCTTGACCTGTCCGTCCTCCCTGGACTGACCAATCCCCTCCCTAACTCCCCACCTGCACTCACCTTTACTGGCCCCATCCCCGCCTCTTCGACCTGTTTGTTTCCTCTCCACCTATCCTCTCCTCTATCCATCTTCTTTCCGCCTCCCACTCCCTCCCTATTTATTTCAGAACCCCCTTCCCCTCCCCCTTTTCTGATGAAGGGTCTAGGCCCGAAACGTCAGCCTCTCTGCTCCTAGGCCTGCTGTGTTCATCCAGCCCTGCACCTTGTTGTCACAGCAGGGAAGAAGCTGGTTTGAGTCTGGAATGCAATGCCAGACTCTGACGACATGTTTAGTTAAGGCCTTTGAAGAGATGTAGGCATATTTGAAAAGGAATAATGTTCAAGTTACACGAAGAAAGGAAGAGAGTGGCACTGAGATGCACATTTGGAGAACCAGCACGGACACTACCTCCCTGCCTTAACAATTCTGTGATCTCTTTATCTTCCTTTCTCTTGAAACCTCTTGGACAAAGTGGCTTAGTGCTATGCCCTGTGTATTTTCTCAAGATAACTGAGAGAATCTGCCTTTAGTTTTAGAGAAACTGCAGTATGTAATTAGCCTATTATTTCTAAAACAATGTTGCTCCTTGTTCTCCACAAGCAGAAAGTTGTCTTTCTTGATCCCATGACTTTAGCTTTGCCTTCAATGTTAATACAGCCTGTAAAGTATTAACTTCTAGTAAGGTACCCTTGCAACAAAAGGTTTACCTGCATAGCTCCAGATCTCTTGCTTTTAATCATGGATCTCCTCTTATTGCAACACTTCAGTTTACTTTTGGTTCCCTTTTAGATTCCTCAACCACTGGGAATAGTCTGTTTTCTACCTTGCGTGTCCCACCTCTATTTGTAACTTGAATTGCTACCAAATCACCCCGTGATCTCTCTTCTAGCAACAGCTCCTTTGTTTCAAATCTCATTAGCAGCATCTTTCTAACAGTTGCTTTGTCAACAGGTATAACAATTATGACCGAACCATTATAAACACAGTACCTCATGACGTTGTTCATCAATGGTATGTTGCACATCGAGCCCTTACGACAGAACTCCGAAAACCAGAGAATGAAATCTGGGTGAAACTCAAACCTGGAAAGGTAAGGAGGTAAATCATCTTGCAGTTTGGGTGTTAAGTTCAGTGGTGGTAAATATGATTTATCTATGTTGCAGTTACAGGGGCAAAAAAAAGCCTTTTGAACACTGCTGACTGTTTGTAGATATTTTACATAAACATGCTCTAGGGATGTTATTACATATGTAATATCATATCATCTGAACCAGGCCTTCTGGTTCAGAGACAGGGACATTACCATGTGCCACAAGAGCCCTTAAACATTGCAGTTTCACATCAAATGGCTAGCGGGTACATATGTCAATTAAGCCAGTGTATTCATTTGCTTGAATTGGTAGAATCGCTTCCTTTTGCAAGACAAATTGATACTTTTAAAAACAAAGTACTTTCCAAAAGGACTGTGTGAGTTAGTTTTAGTGCAAGATCCATTTACCCACCTGGAACTGTAGTAATGGCCTACTATTTGAGCAAGTGCCTGAATCTTGGATCTATAATAAACAATCGGACATTGCTAAAGAAACTCAGCAGCATCTTTGGAGAGAAAACAGGACTAACATTTTTTCAGAACAGAACAGCAAACCTGAGACCCAAGTGTTGGCATAGGAACACAGTAGTTTATTGAAATGGCAGGCGACTAGATTCATGACGGTTTAAGTGATCACAGAACATGACAGCTTTCATGCAGCTATCAGTAGTCATCCATTCTGTTGTGGATGAAAACATGTTAAGTTATAAATTATTTCACACCCCTACTCCCAGGGCCCCTCCCCACCCCACTTACCTACATATCAGAACAATTATTTACATATCACCTGTATAAGCATGTTCAATCCACTTATTGAAAGTAACATCACCATCTATTGTCTCTAAACTTTGACTAATTCTGCACAGTTCAGATTAGACTTATACGTATGGAGATGTGTAACATATGTATATCGAATTATTTATGATATATGGAAATTCTCCTGGACATACCTCATTTCAACGCCAACTCATTCATCTCTTGAAGAGGCATGTCCAACAAAGAGCTTCGAGGACACAAGATATAGCATATTGTGCATAATATTTTATGCGTAATCCATGATGAACATTGATTCCAACTTGTGCAGTTGTGAATTTTGTAAGTTTGAAGTTTACTGTTCTGTAAATGCTCTGGTTGAGCAGTAGTGTTATAAGCTTTGTAGCAAGCAAACTGTATTATTCCTGCTGCTCTTGTAGTTTTTCACTAAATGTTTCTTACCCATCTCCCTTTTGTTTATGTTAAAGGTTGTACTTTCACAACCTACATTAAAAGCATTTTTAAGGAAAAAGAAAGTCAAACTTTCGTCTGTATGTAAAGGTTCATTTACTCTGATTTTAATGGTTGAAGTTTTGAAAACTCAACCCCTTTACAGTTGTAATTATTTAAGAAATTATGTAGAGCTGCTTAAGATGGTGTTTTGCATTTGAACAGCCACTTATCTCAGTCACTGCCTGTTGGATGTGATATCTGGTTGTCCTAAGAGCAGATGAGTCTCAGGTGTTACTTTGTACATTTTCACAGTGATCTGTATGAGGCAAAGAGGGTCAAAGTACTTTCATAAGTAGAGTACCAATGAGCTATATACCAAAGTTGTTTTTGGATTTTGAATGCTTCTCTGCATCAGTCTTTGAAATAAGTATTTGTGATGAAAGAACAATGCTATTTAACATTGTTTTGTAGTAGTTGTTTCTCATTGGGAAGTCAAAATTGATCCACATGTACTGAAATTGTAACATTTTAAGTGAATGCTTGTATCTACTATAGGTTTTATTTGTTGATAATTGGAGAGTCCTTCATGGACGTGATGCATTTACTGGATACCGTCGCCTGTGTGGCTGTTACCTGGTGAGAGATGATGTACTGAACACTGCAAGATTCATTGGGATCGAGATTTGAAAAACAAATTTCTGAACTTCGTATACAATTTGTTGACTTCAGAGTTTTGACATCTATCTGAATTTTAAATTTACTTTTTTGAACTATGAATTGCTGGTGGAGCATCTTAAAGATCTTGATGAACTGTATATTCACTGAATGAGACAGTTTCACAAATTATATTTAGTTTGCCCTGCTGAACCATAATGTTAGTTTTAAAGCTTTAATTATTATTATCTTTCAACTACTGCCCTTCTTTTCATTTTGACCCACCCTCCTCCTAATGGATTAATGAAGTTTATTATTCCAATTATGTAAAGTGAAATTCGTTGTATACAGTTGGCAAAGAAATTGTGATTTGGAATCATTCATGAAGGACTAGTGTGATGAGCTTGAACAACAAGATCAACAACATGCTCTCTACACTAAATGTTGTTTAGTTTAACAGCATTTGTAGTTTATAGTGCTTTAATTTGAACTTGGCTGCCGCTTGCTAATATGTAGTCTGTGTCAACTTGAAATCCCGTAGTCTATGTTGCACATGCTAAACGAAACACATCTGTTTCAGTCATGTTACATGTAACTGGGCTTTTCCACCCATAATCACTTTATATGACAGTTAACAACCGCACTATTATGGGTAGTATTTTATGCAAAGCCTAGTAAAAGCATAGTAACATTCATGATGTGGAGGTGCCGATGTTGGACTGGGGTGGACAAAGTCAGAAGTCACATGACACCAGGTTATAGTCCCAACAGGTTTATTTGAAAGTTTATTTGAAGTCTTTACCTGATGAAGGAGCAACACTCCAAAAGCTAGTGATTCAAATAAACCTGTTGGACTATAAACCTGTGTCATGTGACCTCTGAATAATATTTATGTTCCATGCTTTATACAGATCAGTTCTGGATATTAGAGTGTTTTGAACTAATACCCAACTTAAGTTCCACCCATATATTTCTGGCAATTCAGAAACTTTTTGTCTTTTCAGACAAAGTTTTTAAATGTGATATAAGGAAGTTGAGAAGATACTAAATCTAGGTTGTAAACGCAGCTATTCGAAAGGGAGGAGAAAGAGAAAATTGAATAGGCCAATAAGTTTGACACCATAGTAGGGAAAATGCTAGGATCCATTATTAGCAATGTTCTATCATAAGTTTGGGTAGAGTGGACGTAAAATTATGAAATTGAAAACAGCTTTATCAAAAATATTGTAAACTTTTAGAGGTTGCAATAATGTATATTCAGGGAACTACACAATGTAATATCTTCTAAATTTTCAGAAAGCCTACGATAAAATATATCACATCTTTACTACAAATGGGGCCCAGGGGATTGAGTAATATTTTGGCAATGATTGAAGATTATTTAACAGACAAAAAAGTGTGGGAATAAATAGATTTTCATTTTTTGGCAGGCTGTAACTAATAGGATGCTGTATGGATCAGGTCATCAACTACTTTAAATCCATAAGAATGTGTTATGGAGGATCAAAGCAATGCATCCAAGTTTGTTGACTTTACAAAATTACTTGCAAAAGTAAGTTGTGAGGGAGAGATAAATGTGCTTATAGACATGTTAAGTGAGGGGCAAGAATATGACAAATGGAATAGAATGTGAATAAGTCAAAGCTATTCATTTCAGGAAAAAAAACATGAAATATTTAGAATTGTAAGAGACTGAGAAATATTGTATTTAGAGGAAGCTGCATGTTCTTGTGCATGAGTCACAAAATGAACTTTTAGGTACAGAAAACAATGTAGATATGCAAATATTGCTAGTCTATAAAAGGATCGGAATGCAAAAATAAGTAAATCTACTACAACCATTTAGCTCATTTTAAGACCACACCATGAATGTTCTGTACAATTTTTGGTTTTGTTAGGAAAGGTATATGTGCCTTGGGAGAGGTTCTTATTGCGCAGCTGTAGAGTGCCTATCTCTGAGCCAGAAGGACTGTATTCAAATCCTAACTGCCCTAGACATGTCATATGTCTGAACATGTTGATTTAAGAATACTTTTAAACTGGCCTTGGAAGATGGGATAACTTTAATATGGCTATAAACTGAATGAGGGAATGTGACCTGGTTGTCCTTGTAGACCAGTCGCAGAAGGTAAACATGCAGGTGCAACCGGCAGTAAAGAAGGCAGATCATATGTTAGCTTTCAGAGCAAAAGATTTTGAGCACAGGAGCAGAGAAGTCTTGCTGCAATTATATAGGGCCTTGGTGAGACCACATCAGGAATATTGTATGCAGTTTTGGCCTCCCTGTCTGGGGAACGATGCTCTTGCTATAGATGGAGTGCAGTGAAAGCTCAACATATGGATGGCAGGACTAATATATGAGGAGAGGTTGAATCAGTTTGGATTACATTTGCTGGAGTTCAGGGGCGATCTCATAGAAACTTATAAGATTCTAACAGGACTAAACATAGTAGATGCAGAAAGGATGTTCCTGATGGCTTGGAAGTCCAGAAGCAAGGATCAGAGTCTAAGGATATGGGGTAAACCATTTAGTACTTGGATCAGGAGAAATTTCATCACCCAGAGAGTGAAAAGCCTGTGGAATCTGTTACCGCAGGAAGCTGTTGAGGCCAAAACATTGCACAATTTTAAAAACGAATTGCATATTGCACTTGGGCATACAAGGAGTGGGGTGGGGTGGGGTGGGGAGAACATACAGTATTGAGTTGAATGATCAAAATGAATGATGGAGCAGACCCGAGGGGGCAAATGAGCTATTCCTACTCCTACTTACTATGTTGAACAAAAAAATACACCAGAAATCTCTCAGGATGAGCAGAGAACAAATAGACCGTATACCTGCAGTTTAGAAGAAAGAGTTGCTCCAGAACTAGGGGTCACTTGTTTAGAAATTAACTTATTCCCATTTAAAACAGAGATGAGACAATTTTTTTTTTAAGAAAGTCACAAGTCTTTTTAATTACCAGCTTAGGAAGGCGGTGAAAGCAGTGCTGTTAATATTTTTAAGGCAGAGATGATAGATTCTCGTGAAGCAAAGGAGTGAAAGGTTATCATGAATAGAAGGGAATGTGGATTTGAGATGACTATCAGATTAGACATTATCTTATGAAATGGCAGTCAAGACCTGAGTTGAATTGCCTACCCCTTTGTTTGTATGTATCTCGATGAATGTTTAACGTTCTTAAGAAACTTAACAATGTAGGTATTTGGAGGACATTTTACCTCTGGTTGGGGAATTTAGAATGAGGGGCATTCACAATCTTGTCTTACAGAGCTAACAGTTAGGATGGAGAAACTTCTTCACTCTTATGAAGAGTTGTGAATCTTCTGAAATTTCCTATCCTCAGCAATCTATGAATGGTGAGTTTAAGTTCATTCAACCCAGCTGATGGGGATGCAAAGATCAGGTATGATATTCATGGCTGACTGTGCAGATAAAGGGGTTGAGTGGATTCCTGTTGCTCCTGTCTAAATTCTAAAACTGGTGAAATAAAAGCATAAAGAATGGGAAAATGGAATAACAGCTCCTAGATTGGGGTGGGAGGAAAGGTACTTGAGATACCTGTATGAGACCAGAGGCATAATGGTGAATATTGGTCAGTAATTTATTTGAGGAAATAGAAATTTAAAAATTGAGAAAGGGAAAGGGTTGAGATGAACCTTGTGAATGGGAAGGAGGTAGAAATTGGAGACGAAGTTGTTAATATTGTCCATTTGAGCAAGCGCGGGAAACGGTGCTGTGTAGCCCCATGGATCCCCAAGGCCCCAAATATCACTTCAAGACGAAATCTCAAAACATTTTCAATGTGGTACTTTCTAGAGTTCTCAATCTCTTTGCTTCTACGGCCCCTCCGTAATGAAGCACAATCATTTTTCTCTACGTAAAAGCCACTCGGCCATTTCTCTATACAAAACATTTCAATTGAACATGTCTTTCTTTTATACTTTAATGTGAAACTTACGCTGGTGCTGAGTACTGATTCTGTTGAGATGTAGAAGTATCTATTGCAAGTGTATGTCAGGTTAACTTCAGCACAAGTGGACAAAAATGGAGACTCTTGCCAAAGTTGGTAGTTATACTGCAGATGGTTGGCAGTCACTACAGTTAATAACTTGTGACTGGAGTTTATAAAAACTTCTAACTTAATTCCTTATTTTCTAGTTTAAATTTAAAAAAGACTTTAATGTTAACTATTACATTTATTTTTCTACTTGATCAAGGTAATGGTTAACTTTTTAACTCCGGTACAAATTATTAAGAGAAACAAAGTTTTTCTTGTACCTCGGTACCTTTGTACCTAAGATGGCTTCATGTCTGGTGACATAATACACTTTTCACTGTACTAAAGTGTGTTGTGAAAAGTCTGTGTGGACTCAGGCAGAGATGACCAGAGAAGGCTGAGAGGGAATCTGATTGAGGTGTACAAAATTGAGCATCAATAAATACAAAACCATTCTACATTTTAGAAGAATCAATAACCACAGCGCATAGATTTAAAGAAAAGGGCAGGTTTAGAGGGATTTAAGGAAGTTTTTTTCATGCAGAAGGTGGCAGTTGACTGCAACTCGGTCTCTAAACACATGGTAGATGCAAGATTTACCACAATATTTAAGAAGTATTTAGATGATCACTTTAAAACACCATAGCATACAGAAGTTGAAGGGTTTTGATGACTGGCACAGACATGATTGGCTGAAGGTTACTATCTATGCTGCAAAATTGAGGCTCACGATGATGAGACTAATGTTAGCAGCAGAATCAGCTCTTGCTTCTCTTGTCTGTTGTTATCAAGCAGAGTGCAGTTCACATGCTGAGGTTGAATGCTGTTTTGATAACCTGATAGACGAGTATATGCACACACCCTAATTCAAGTGGTGATTTCTGACTCCATGTCCTGTGGTAGTTAAGGAAGAATAAAGGTATGGTGTACTGCTATGGGATGGTGCCTCTGGATTAGAAGGTAAAACTTATGTCCTAAATAGATATTTATAATCAACCTATTCAGAAATGTTATTACACATTTCCAGAACAGGTGAGACTTGAACCTGGGTTTCCTGGCTCAGTGATAGGGATACAGCACTACAAGCACCCTTCCTCATATCCTAGATAGATTAGCAATAAATTGATTTAAATTATCTGTAGAGGCAGATATGGAACCAAATGGGGAGTCCTCGGAAAACTTCTGTCAAGTGTGGACTGCAAAACTAATTCCCTTTCCCCTATTCCACTCAGATCTCTCTGAACTTGACTATTTAATGAGCCAACATAAGTTTAAGAAATACCAACTCAAATATTGAGACACTTTACAACCTTCTTGCCTCGAGTTCAGCAGGTTGATCGTAATGAGTGGCACAATGGCTCAGTGGTCAGCAATGCTGTCTCACAGCACCAGGGACCCGAATTTGATTCCACCTTCGGGTGACTGTGGTTTTCACATTCTCTCGTGTCTGCATGCGTTTCCTCCAGGAGCTCCGGTTTCCTCCCACAGTCCAAAGATGTGCAGATTAGGTGGATTGGCCATGCTAAATTGCCCACAGTCTCCACAAATGTGCAGCCTAGGTGAATTAGCCATGGGAAATGCAGGGTGAGAGGGATAGGGTAGTGGGGTGATCTTCGGAGGGTCGTTGTGGACTCGATGGGCCGTATGGCCTGCTTCCACACTGTTGGGAATTCTACGATTCTACAAATACCGCATGTATTTTATCCAGGAGCATTCGCTGATAATCATGCTAATCCCATTTACGTCTCCGTTAGACTGATCTTATTTTTATGTCTCATTTCATTTATTATGCACCATCATTCGTCTTCGAATTTCTCCTGCTTCCGGCCGATCACTGACTTTTCATTTTTTTTTCCCCCTTTCCGTATATGTGTATACTACCGCTTTGCCGTTCCGACAATAGGGTCAAAATCCTGCCCTTCTAATATTTCTATATTTTTGCATTTTATTTTTGGCGGGCAGCTATATTTCAGATTTTCACCATTGACAGGCTCTTCTTATAGCCCGGACTGGGCATGCGCCGATTTCCATCCACCACCCCCTCCCGTCCCACCCCCACGTATAATTGACATGCGCGCAGTAGTGCATTGTGGGGCGGGACATTAATTGACATGCGCGAAGTGGAGCGCGCTTCTTCATTTGGGGATCGGAGCGAGAAGATGGCGGATGGAGATGGTAAAGGGCAATGGTTGGGGGGAGGAATCGGAATCGGAATTAAGACGGTAGCAGAGAGCGATCTGCATTTTGCAGACTTGTTTGAGGGGAGAGAGTGAAGCTGGCATCACGGTGGCTTGAGGGCATTGCTGACTGCTGGGAGGGAGGTAGAGGCCGCGGCCTGTAAGGGGGAGAGGGTTTTTCGCGCACCTTCTAACTGGCACCCCACACTCCCACTTTTGGTGGTTGCTCGGAATGTCGGCGGTTTCCTGGTGGCTGGGGGATATCGCCAGCATCTCCCTGGGCTCTGGATGGATGGGAACAGGCACCTGGCGCTAATCGGCGCCGAACACGTGGCCGCACCGCATGGCGCCGGGCCTGGCAGCTCGGTTTGCTGTTTGTCATCGCCACGAATTTCCAACCACAGATTCCATTTCCATTTCACAACTACAAGTACGTGGTTGGCAAGCTGCCTTCTGAGATTAAATGCCGTAGTAGTTAGACAAGCGATTTCAACCAGAATGTGCGTTATATCTTATACACGAATTTCATGCAGCATCATTTTCTGCCCCGTGATGAATTCATATTAGCCTTCTACACCAGGATGACTTATACAATTATTCACTTAATGTAAACTCTGGCTGGTGAATTAATGTAGACAAACAGGAGGCTGAAAGAACACAGCAAGCCAGACAGCATCTGGAGGAAAGGAGAGGTCAAGTTGCGGGTATTACCCTCTTGATTGCCTGCCTTGGATTCCAGCATCTGCAGTTTTTTTGTCTCTAACTAAGTTTATACCACTGCAAAGTCCCTTCAAAGGATGCCCACTTTGAAGATGTTTTCTGCCTCCCTTGGACATGAGTCGTGAAGAAGGGTAATATCCAAAATGTTGACTTTTCCTTTCCTTCAGATGCTGCCTGGCTTGCTGTGTTCTTCTAGCCTTCTGCTCATCTACCTTGGATTCCAGCATCTGCAGTTTTTTTGTTGGCCAGCAGCATTGATTTCGCTTGCATACTGATCACCTGCTGCATTATGTCTGAGGAAACAACCATATGGCAACAGATAGTAACTTGCTTTTGATTGTCTGAAAGTGTTAAACGACCATTAATAAGTGCATGCATTTTGGTACAGTGTTTTTACCGTTTTGAAATATTCCAATGTGGGAGTACATCCAGTAATTTGAATCTTCAATAACAAGGTGTAGAATGAACACAGCAGGCCAAGCAGCATCATAGGAGCAGGAAGGCTGATGTTTCGGGCCTAGACCCTTCATCATTAATGGGGGAGGGGAGGGGGAGGGGGGGGGGAGGGGGTTCTGAAATAAATAGGGAGAGAGGGGGAGGCAGATAGAAGATGGATAGAGAAGAAGATAGGTGGAGAGGAAACAGACAGGTCAAGGAGGCAGGGATGGAGCCAGTAAAGGTGAGTGTAGGTGGGGAGGTAGGGAGGGGATAGGTCAGTCCAGGGAGGACGGACAGGTCAAAGGGGGCAGGATGAGGTTAGTAGGTAGGAAATAGGGGTGTGGCTTGAGATGGGAGGAAGGACAGGTTAGGGAGGCGGGAACGAGCTGGGCTGGTTTTGGGATGCAGTAGGGAGAGGGGAGATTTTGAAGCTTGTGAAATCCACATTGATACCATTGGGCTGCAGGGTTCCCAAGCGGAATATGCGTTGCTGTTCCTGCAAGCTTCAGGTGGCATCGTTGTGGCACTGCAGGAGGCCCAGTATGGACATGTCGTCTGAGGAATGGGAGGGCCTTAGGGACCGCTTTGCAGAATACCTACGCTCGGTTCGCAATAAACAACTGCACTTCCCAGTCGTGAACCATTTCAACTCCCCCTCCCATTCCTCAGTGCCACAAATCTCCCCTCCCCCTATCGCATCCCAAAACCAGCCCAGCTCGTCCCCACCTCCCTGACCTGTTCTTCCTCCCACCTATCCCCTCCTCCCACCTCAAGCCGCACCCCCATTTCCTACCTACTAACCTCATCCCGCCCCCTTGACCTGTCCGTCCTCCCTGGACTGACCTATCTTCTCCCTACCTCCACACCTACACTCACCTTTACTGGCTCCATCCCCGCCTCTTTGACCTGTCTGTTTCCTCACCACCTATCTTCTCCTCTATCCATCTTCTATCCACCTCCCCCTCTCTCCCTCTCTCCCTATTTATTTCAGAATTTCCACCCCCCCCCCCCCCTTTCTGATGAAGGGTCTAGGCCCGAAACGTCAGCCTTCCTGCTCCTATGATGCTGCTTGGCCTGCTGTGTTCATCCAGCTCTACACCTTGTTATCTCAGATTTTCCAGCATCTGCAGTTCCTACTGTCTCTGATACAACTTGAATCTTCAGTTTGTTGAGGAATTCTAACCATCCCTGTTTGTCGTCTGCAGCATCTATTAAAAAACAAAAGAAGCAAAGGAAGAAAAGTGGAGAAGGAATTGGGGTAGGTATTTAACTTTCATATCTTGCATGGAGTGCAAAAATGAATTCGTACTACTGTCTGAAATTGTCCAAGAAGTGAAGCAAGGAGCAAAATGTGGGAGCAGAGTTGGAGATGACATAAACGCAATCTCTGTTGGAAGGGAAATTCATGGCTCTAAAAGCCAATAAATTCCCTGGACATGATGGGTAGCAATCTCAGATGTTAAAGGAAGGAGCTACAGAAATGTTGGAGGCACTGACAGTAATATTCCAACAGTGCTTAGATTCTGGAAGTGTCCTCGGTGAGATTGGCAGTTTTCCAACATAACAACATTTATTCAAAAAGGAATGGAGACAAAACCTGATAACTGTAGGTAGTTGGATTAACATCTGTAATTGGGAAAAAGCTTATTTTAAAGTGTGTAGTAGAAATGTATTTAGAAATACATATTAAATTCAAATGGAGGCAACATGGCATCATGGATATTCATGCCTGACATTTATTTGAATTCTTTCATGATGTTTAGTGCCCATGGTATTGAGTAGTGCATTAGCATGAGTCAAAGATTGCCTAACAAATAGAAGATAGTGTTGAGATAAGGATTTTAAGGATGTCAAACTATAACTACCACAGGGATCAGTGCTGGGACCACAGTTTACAATCTGTTAATGATTTTGATGACACAAAAGGTAGGTGATGGCCTAGTGGTATTATTACTGGACTATTAATCCAGAGACCCAGATAAAATTCTGGGACCCGGGTTTAAATCCCACCATGGTAGATGCTGGAATTTGAATTCAGTAAAATATCTGGAATTAAGAATATAATGATGACCATGAATTCATTGTCAATAATGTCCTTTAGGGAAGGAAACTGCCATCCTTGTCTGGCCTACCTGTGACTCCAGAGCAACAGCAATGTGTTTGAGTCTGAACTGCCCTCTGGGCAGTTAGGGATGGCAATTAATGGCTGTCTAACCAGCGACACCCTCATCCCGTTAATGATGAAAGAAAAAAGGTCTGTAGAGAGAAGTTGACAGATTAAGTGAGCGTAGAAACTTGCAGATGTTATAAAATGGCGTTATGCATTTTTGGAAAGAAACACAGATTGAATATTTTTAAATGGAGAAATACAGGGAGCGGCAGCAACGGGATTTAGGGCTCCTCGTGCATTAATCACAAAAAAAACTTGCGTACAAGTTCAGCCGGTAATAGGGAAGGAAAATGAAATTGTGGCCTGTCCATCAAAGAGAATGGAGTATAAATATAGGGAAGTTTGGTAAAACAATGCCAGCCACTAGTTAGACTACACCTAGAATACTGGGCTCAGATTTGGATGCTTTAATCTGAGGAAAGGTGTATGCATTGAAGGCAGTCCAGAAAAAGGTCACTAGATTGGCATTTTGAGTATGGAGGCATTTCATAATGGGGAGAGGTTCAGTCGGTTTGGGGCCTGCACTCGCTGGAGTTAGAAGAATAAGAGGTGGCCTCCTTGGCCAGTATATGTTTCTTGACACAGTAGTTGTAGAGAGGTTGTTTTGTGAGGGTAGTGAATCTGGAATTCTTCACCACAGTGGACTGGGCCGTTAAAAATATTCAAGACAAGGAAAGGTACTTTTAATGAGGGAATCAAGGATTTGGGAAAAGGCAGGACAGTCATAGAGTCATTCAGCACGGAAACCAACCCTTTGGTCCAACCAGTCCATGCCGAACATAATCCCAAACTAAATAGTCCCACCTGCCTGCTCCTGGCCCATATCCCTCCAAACCTTTGCATTCACTTATTCGAATATCTTTTAAACATAGCAATTATGCCCACATCCATCATTTCCTCAGGAAGTTCATTTCACACAGGAATCATTCTCTGTGTTTAAAAAAAAAAAAACAAAAATTGCCTGTTGTCTTTTTTTAAATCTCTCTCCTCTCACCTTAAAAATGTGCCCCCGGTCTTGAAATTCCCCCCGTTCTAGGGAAAAGATATTTACCATTAATCCTATCCAAGCCCACAAGATTTTATAAACTTCTGTAAGGTCATCTCTCAACCTCTTGTGCTCCCATGGAAAAGTCCCAGCCTTTCTTTATAACTCAAACTTTCCATACCTGGCTACGTCCTGGTAAATCTGTTCTGAACCCCCTCTGGCTAAATAATATCCTTCCTATAACTTGGTGACCAGAACTGGACACAGTATTTCAGATGAGGCCTCACCAATGTCCTGTACAACCTCAACCCAACTTCCCAACTCCTGTACTCAGTTGAGTTGAAGATTTATCAGATCATCTGTCATCTCATTGAATGACGAAGAACTTGAAGGGTGAATGGCCCACTTTTTTGCATCTTATGGGCTCATTAGTAGTCCATTTGGTCCCTCCATTCTGCCCAGCAATTCAATAAGAGTGATCTGATTGTGGCCTTGTGCCACTTTCGTACTTGTGCACTGTGACTCTTGATTCCCCGATGAACAAAAATATATCTTAGGTCAACCTTGGATATATCTGATGAGCCAACTTCCATTTCTCTGTAGTAGAGAATTCGACATTAACAATCCCCTGAGAACAAATTTCTCTTCACTTTTAATCTCTTAATGAATAAATTTGAAATTCGCTTAATTCCAGATTCCCCATGACTTTCTCAGTTTCTACGCTGTCAAGTCCCAACTTGTATCTCAATAAGACCACCTTGTTCTTCTAAACTCCACATTGACTCAAGGCCCAGTGTGCTTGATTTTTCCTCATGAGACAACCCTTTCTTCCTAGAAATCAATCAGACGCACTGCCTGCATTTCCTCCACTATTTGCAGATTCCACCTATTTGCTGTGCCTGTGAGCCAACTTGGAGATCTATGCACAAGTATACTTTGGTTTCTTTGTACCATGATGTTGTGTGATTTTAAATGTGGAGTGATTGTACCAAAATGATATGATATCACCATTAGGGTAAAGCCAGTGTCCAAGTTGCTGCAGGAAGCAGTAAAGTCTGCGAGGGAGTGGAGGGAAGAGAGGGTTCGGCCTCTCTGTTTGCCGCTGACCAGTGGTGCGGAGCGTTCACAGGGAGCTGGGTTGGGCCTCCCTTCCATTATTTGTGTATTGCCAACCATTACTTTTGTGATGTCACATGATGACAGTGTGTGTCAGCTCATGCTGCTAAGGTTAATGAATGCGTCCATTTAAAGAATGTCCTGCTTTTCTATTTTTTTTGCACCAGAGCAGCCAATTTCACATATCCTATATGATTCTCAATCTATCAATGCTTGACCCACATAATTAATTCATCCCATTGTAAACTTGATTTTATTCACTGTTTGCTTTTTATAGTCAGAAAATGTGACTCCTTTAATCCGAAATATTAATATTGTTTGTAGTTGAGATGCCAATTTGTAATACATCTTGCTAGCTTAGATATGACCCATTTATCCAAACTTCAATTTATGCCAGTTAGCTAATTTTCTAACCATGCTGTTATTGCCCCCAATGTTTTAAGATTTTACATGGCAACTTTATTTCATGCCCCTTGGAAAAGCAGATGCGTGACATAATTCCCCATTTTGCTTTTCCTTCTTTGACGTGCTCTTTGAGGGAGAGTTGACACGATTTTCTGAATTTCCGGCTACTGCATCCTTAAAGCTGAATTTCAGCATTTTGCTAATGACAGACACTAGGCTAATTAGCCTGTAGTTTCCAGATTTCAGCCTCCCTCCTTTCTTGGAGTTGTT
The DNA here is from genome assembly GCF_021869965.1 of Rhincodon typus. Lineage (NCBI taxonomy): Eukaryota > Metazoa > Chordata > Chondrichthyes > Orectolobiformes > Rhincodontidae > Rhincodon > Rhincodon typus. The sequence goes on from NC_063345.1 coordinate 46,169,105, forward strand.
GCATTTGCAATTTTTCCTGTCATTAGACCCTTAAAAAAAGTCATTTATTAATAATAAATAATTGATGCTAATGTTAGATTTTTGTCCTCTAACCTTGCATTGTGAGAAACAGCATGTGGAGCATGAAGCTTTTTACAGCGAGATATCAGCTCGAATGATGAGGTTTCTGCAGCTTTTTTTAGTTTCTAATGCAAAGGCTATCTGAAGTGCTGTGATTCATTGCCCATTGTCGTCAATCATAAATAGCTTTGCCAATGTCACTGGTTGACTATCACTCGTTCATGAGAAATTGTCATTGATGCATTTAGCTTTGTTATAGCTTGAAAGCTTAATCAGAATTGAGAATGATAGAAGTTTGAAATGTAAAGCAGGAGAAAGGATAAGCTGGAGGCAGGAAAGGTTGTAAATCATAAAGTTTAATGATATAAGTCCAGGGGATGGATATAGTAAAGGAGCATGTGTCCAGGTGAGGTGTGAATGCTTACATTACTACTGTCCAAATGCACAGGAACGAATAAAGAAATAGCCAAAACTAACAAAAGAACAGAAACAAATTTGAGGGAAAAGATACAATCTGAAATGGTTGAATTCTATAATGAACAGAAAAGGCCGTAGACTGTTTGAGTTCCTGTTCCTCAGCTTGGAACTGCCAAGTAATTCCAGCATTTTCTGATTTTATATCAAAATACCAGACCTTGTGCAATGTAGTTGACTTGATACAGATGGCAGCTGCTGTATTAGGCAGGGTAATTTGTTGTACTCTTAATTGTGGACAGAGTATGTTGTGCTAATGGGACTTGAAAGTCAGCACTCTTTATTATGCTTCCAGAGTATCCAGCAGGAGACCGATTTTCTAATCGAACCACAGACAAAAACAGTGAAACTAGACACGTCTCATTGGCCTTTGTTACTAAAGGTAATCTCATTTAAATATACAGTTATGGTTATAAATTATTATTAATCTGCAGATAGTTTGTGAATGTGTTATGGTCATGTTTCTATCTGTTTACGTTCATTTTGTTTGTGCATAGAATAGAATTCCTTATCTTGCCCTGACTTGAAGAAAAGTTTATCTTGCCCAGCCTGCAGAAAGTCATTGGGTTCAAGCTCACTTAAAACAATTACGTAATCTAGTCTCATAGTTAAGAGACACTCTGAAGGAATACCGCATTGTGTTTAAGTAGCTAGACCAAATTTGCCATCTTAGACGTTCCCTAGCATCCTTTGAAAAGGAAGATATTTCCGTTTTTGGGTCAATATTTTGTTTTCGGCTACATCACTGAAAGATCTGGTTAGTTGTAAGATCTTGCTGCATTTATGTTGGTACAGTGTTCAACAGATTGAAGCCTGAAGCTATGTACAAGCAAATTCTTTCTTGAACCCAATCTTTGTATTACAGAATTTTGACAAACTGAATGTACGGACAACACATTACACTCCTATTCCAAGTGGCTGCTCACCTCTCAAAAGGGAAATTTCTGAATATGTAAGGTATGTCTATAATCCAGGATGAAGCATTACTGAAGCTTGTGCATTTTAGCTGTCTTGCCTGTTTATGAAATATTGCCGTTGATAGTGGGGTGGGGGCAAGAATGGTTACATTTTTTAGAAGGAATTAAAGAGCTGATGAAAATTTTTGATCTATCATGGTTACTAGAAGGCATATTGATACAGGCTACATTTTGGCAGGTCAGGATTTATTAATCTTGATAAACCAGCAAATCCATCCTCACATGAAGTTGTGGCATGGATACGCAGGATTCTGCGGGTGGAAAAGACTGGTCACAGTGGAACGTTGGATCCCAAAGTAACAGGATGTCTAATCGTGTGTATAGAACGAGCAACACGACTAGTCAAATCCCAGCAGAGTGCTGGTAAGTGACTTCCTGTACCAGTCTGGTTGCAGCACTGCCTTTTTGGAAAATCACAAGATATGTTACATTAAGTTTGATCACAAATCTAATTCTTTCATTTTCATTTATGATATAGAAAACTCGAATTGATCTGAAACATCAGTGCTGTTTTTATTGCTTTCCAACACAGTGCAGTAAAATTCTTGGACGTGGTTTCTCTTAAATTTGTTTTTGGTGCACTGTAGGTAATTTTGCCTAATATCATTAGTAATTCTTCAGTGGGAATAGGGCATCCTGTGAGGTCAAAGCAATTCTTATAAGGTGCCATTTCTGTTTGGGGCTAGTTAATATCACAGTTTGTGATACAGTAACTGACGTGGCCTGTCCTGACGACTCTTGTGCTATTAATTGTAGGCAAAGAGTACGTGGGAATTATTCGGCTGCACAATGCTATTGAAAATGAACATCAGCTTAGCCGGGTAAGTAGGCCTGTGTATTATTTTATCTTATTAGGGCTCGTCCAAGTTTAAAATTCCAAGTTATTTTGTTAAAGATTCTGAAGGACTTTTGAGGATAGGGAAGGAAGCTGCTATCTTTACCTGGTCTGGTCTACATGTGACTCCAGACCTATCATAATGTGGTTGACTCTTAGCTGCCCTCTGGACAATAAATACTGGCATAAGACAGTGTTACCCACAATATGTAAATGAATTTTAAAATTGAATGATATGTGGGAGTTGTAGGAATAGAGCGGGTTCCTATTCATTTTCTCAGATTGCCCAAGCTGACAGTTGACAATAAGTTAGGGATGCAAACATATTTCATCATGACAAGTTTAGATTACTTGGTATGTGTTGACCAGAAGTTATGCATTTAAAGATCATCTTCGTTTGTGCCTATTCCAAGATTTAGCTATTTCTGACTGTCTTTGTTTTTATCTGTTCAGTGCTTAATCTAAGTGCTTCACTGTGTACGTGAAATGATGAATAAGTTTATCCATTCGCCGAGTGATGCTAACCATTTGCTTCACAGCACGCTGAGTCTTGTTTAAGGCTTTGGGTGAAATATATTCATCTTGTGCCATGTGACTTTTTGGCGTTCTGCTGAGAAGTTACTGGTGCCTGATTGGATGTATGTGGATGTGAGATGGTTTGGCAGAATTTGAATCCTTCGAGGATCTAATTCTACTAAGATGAATGATGCAGTCTGATCACGTACGTAAATAGTTCTAATTAGTCATAACTTCTGACTATATATTGGGGGCATTGCGTTTAGAATTCCAAGTTATGAATGTATTGTGATTTTAATATTCAGTTCAGCGTGATATAGAAAATTCAAAGTTAATTTCCATTTCATGAATAACTAATTTTAATGGAGGGATTATGTCTGTCTATTTATAGTTGAACTGCTCAGCACTGTTATGTAGACCTTCGTGTGTTTCTCACTTAGGGCTTGGAGATGTTGACTGGAGCATTATTTCAACGTCCACCTCTGATTGCTGCTGTCAAGAGACAATTAAGAGTCCGTACTATTTACAATAGTAAACTAATTGAGTATGATCCAGAGAGACGGTTAGGTGAGTGTTTTCTGGAATCTAAACAATTTACAGCTATATAGCATCGTCATTAAAAAGTTTTCACAGATTTGTGAATCTTGGGAATTCTCTACCTCAAAAGAATTATCGATACCATGTTGAATATATTTAATGTTGGGATAAGCAAGGTTTTACACAGATTCAAGAGATATGGGGAGTGGTTTCAGCCTGTGGAGGTTTTCATGTTCCAAGTGAGAATTTTAAAATTGTGGCATTGCTAGACTGGGGCTAAAAGAGATTAGTGAGCCCTGGTAATGGGTGAATGCAAATTGGGGACTTTTAAATCTGGGTAGCACAAGTTTGGGACATATCTTAGAGGCAAGAAAGTGAGTATCGTCCAAGAGACCTTGAAGAGCAGCAAATGAGTTCAGGCAGGTAATGTTTCAGAAAATGTAACAATTAAACTGTGAAATTTCCCGTCTTATTACATGACTGTCAGTTGAAAGGCAATGTATGGTTCAGAAGATCCAGTCCAAAGCGATGTTGCAGCAGTTGGTTTATAATGGAAGCTCATGCTTGCCGAGTTGCTTTCTAGCCACATGATGTTATAGAGATGACATTAGCACAATGTGCAAAGATGACTTCTATCTATCACCCTTGACTGATGGCTCTGCACCTTGGCTTGTTATTAGGTTTTTTAAACTATGTGGTGAAAGTGTGGCAATTTCATCATTTAGACCATCAAAGTTAATTGTGTTACTGTATATTGCAGCATTTATATATAGCCTGTGTTGCTTTCATGGTCATTTCTAGGAATTTTTTGGGTGAGCTGTGAAGCAGGGACTTATATCAGAACACTTTGTGTACATCTTGGCCTGTTACTGGGAGTTGGAGGTCAAATGCAAGAACTAAGAAGAGTGCGATCAGGTGTAAATGGTGAAATGGTAGGAATGCCACTCTATTGAATTATTTTTGTATAGCATTAGAGAACACTTGAATTGCCTGAAATGATCTTCTGATTCCAGTTTGATCACCACAGCAGTGGTAGCATGTCTTAATAAACTTGCACTGCAATCCCTAATGTTTCTATTGTCTTAAATTCTGGTTCATCCCAAAGTGTTGAGTTCAGTACAGGTTACTTTGCTCCTGCACTGGTAATTTAACTTTGGAAAAGTGAAAAGCCTTGGGGTTGTTGTACTTGATGGCAATATGTGGCCTCATGGGGGAGCTCTTGGCTTGACAGTTTTATTTGGAAATCATTTTATATTTGTGCTGGTAACTGGAGTGCTATGTTTTGCTCTGTAACTTCAGGATAACATGGTAACAATGCATGATGTGTTGGATGCCCAATGGCAGTATGATCACAACAAGGACGAGACCTATCTGCGTCGTGTCATCTATCCCCTTGAAAAGCTGTTGGCAACTCACAAAAGGCTTGTTATGAAGGATAGTGCAGTAAGTACAGAAAATATCAGAAGCATGAAGCAAGGCAATTGTTGGAAATGACTCTGCTGACCTAGCAGTTATTTAACGATTTAGTCACTTGAAACTGTACAAATGAACAAAGGAGCCCGAGCAAAATTCAATCAGTGGGAATCAGGGGCAGCAGATACAAGGGAATGCCATCATCTGCAAGGTCCCCTCTAAGCTACTCAGCATCCTGACTTGGAAACATATCGCTGTTCCTTCACTGTTGCTGGGTCAAAGTCCTGGAATTCCCTCACCAAGGGCATTATGGGTCAGTGTACAGCACAGGAATTGCAGCGATTCAAGAAGGCAGCTCACCACTACCTTCTTGAGGGCAGCTAGCAACAGGCAGTAAATGCTTCCCAGCTAGTGACACCCACTTCCCATGAGTGACTACAAAAAAAATCAATGTGAAGACTTTATACAAAAAGTGCTAAACTAACTTCTTTCTTTCACTTCACGCTGATATGCCTCCAGTCAAATAATAATGTGGCATCACTAGAACTCCTAATGGCAGAATGGAACATGTTAGTTTATAATTGCAGTTGTTACTTTATGGTTATGATTGTGATGGTTGTGACAGCTCTCTATTAGTCCATAACATTCTCTGAGATAAGTCATCACTCCCTATTGAGCTATCTCTAATTGGTGCAAAATTAGGATGCTAAACCTGTCGATTTTCAATGTGTAACTCATTTGTATGCAATTTGTAAAGAAAAATTATCTTTATTTGATACGTTTAAAAGAGCCATTGAACCTCTTGATGCTGTCTCAAAAATCTGAAACTGGCTTAACCACTTAGTTTTATTTTAGGCTTTATCTTTACATTATCTGTTTTGTTACTAGGTAAATGCTATTTGTTATGGTGCCAAGATCATGCTTCCAGGTCTGCTGCGTTATGAAGATGGAATTGAGGTGAACCAGGAGATAGTTGTCGTGACAACAAAGGGAGAAGCCATTTGTATCGGTAATAGAACCTGAAATTAAATATTACAGTTTGTGGGATAATTGGAAATTGCTTGTCATCCAATCACTGTTTAAAATCCAAGTTTGACGATCCGCCTTGTTTGCTGTTACAAACTGCATTCTTCGTGGACACAAATCTGTATGGTTGGCTAGGGGCAGGGTAATTGTGTTGTGTACATTCAATACCTTTTTAGAAATGATGCTCAGAAACTCATCATGTTACACTTTTTCTGTGTGTTTTATTTGGTAGCGATTGCATTAATGACGACGGCAGTAATATCAACGTGTGACCATGGTGTTGTAGCAAAGATTAAACGAGTGATCATGGAACGGGATACATACCCACGTAAGTGGGGCCTGGGACCAAAGGTAAGCTGGGTTTGTTTGAGTGTGCGCAGGATCTAGAACAGAGCTTCCCAACCCCTGTTGGCCCTTAAATCATCATAGGCCATGCTAACTATCTTTGAATAAAAGTTAACTGGCTGATCTTTGAAGCCTGATTGACTAACATATCTGGGGTCATGGCAGTTTTCAACCAAGAATATGGGGATCACAATAGAGAAAGTTTAGAAAGCGCCGAACTGAAGCCTGCAACCACAATACTGAAAAATTTTTGTCTTTAATGGCTAGTATGACAGTTTGTTGCAATTCAAGGTAATTAGACTTCAGTTGTCATTTTTAGACACCTGATTAATTCAGATGCTGCAATATTTAAAGAGTTGCAAAAAAAGGACTCGGCTGCTGTTTTTACTTATTGAGTTAGTTTAGGTATAAACTAAAGAAAATAGTTTTAACAGACAGCTAAAACTGTGTGGCATGTCTGTATAATTATAGAAAAGGTAAGAGACCGTGTTCATGTTCCTGATGTCCAGTGGAGATCAACGCCATCACTTCTGAGTGTTTGGCTTATATGGTGCGAATGTTAAAGATTTTGGCCAGTTGTTTGAAATGTCTGGTGACATTCTGTTTCTCTAGAGTTGGTGTAACACAAAATTGTAACTTTTTTTTTTAATTTTAAAGGCAAGCCAGAAGAAAATGATGATTAAGCAAGGTTTATTAGATAAACATGGCAAACCAAATGAAAGTACTCCAGAGTCGTGGAGGAAGGACTACGTAGATTATACGTAAGGACTTGATTATTTTCGCTTAGAGCTTTGTATTGGAGAGTTAGGTCAGAAAATGTTGTACTTAGTATATATTAGCTTTACCAGTAGGTGGCACATTAATGTGAGCTATATTTGACTTTGATTTTAGTTGGGTCTGTTACTGCATGAACTGTGTGTCATGCGTTTATATTGTCAAGCCCTAACGTGTGTCTGTCTGTCTGTCTAATGTGGGCTAAATTGTTGCAAAATAATTTTGCATTTTTAAGGGATGCTTTACAGATAATAAAATGTACTTTTCAAGCATAGCCATTGTAAAGTAGGAAATGCAAAAGTGAATTTTTGCTAAGCAACCTCCCACGAATGATGGTGTGATAATCTGTTTTAATGATGCATCTTGAGGGATGACATCAGCCAGGGGCCAGGTTATGGATCTTTTACATCAACACAAGGCATCAGATGAGGCCCAAATAAAAACCAAAAGAACTGCGTGTGCTGTAAATCAGAAATTGTGTTCTGAGGAAAGGTCACTGGTCCCGAAATGTTAACGCTGATTTCTCTTCACAGATGCTGCCAGACTTGCTGAGCTTTTCCGGCAGCTCCTGTTTTTGGATCAGATGAGGCATTGCTTTAACGCCTTCTTTAAAAGATGTCCCTTCCAACAACTACAAAGTTCCTCCAGTATTGCCTGGTGCCTGATTTTTTTGGAGTGGGAATTGAACCCACAATTCTGACTCTGGTGCAAGTGTGCTGCCAGTTCAGCCATGACTGACATCCATAGTCAACATACATTGTTCGGTTGGTTAGGATTTCTTTTAAAGTTGTACAGAGCTGTGTAATAGCAGGCAGTTATCCTTTTCCAGTCTGTTGTGGCTTTAGAAGGAGTCAGTCTGCAAGAAGAAATGGAATTGCATTTTCATTCCAACCCAGTTTAAGACTGTGTGTTGGATTTAGCACTTCCTAACATTCAAGCTAATGATTGCAGTGTTTTTGTTTTGTTGCTTTACTGACTGCATTAACTTGTACATTAGTGGGAGTGTGGGAAAGTGATCTGTATGAATTTTTGATGCAGGTATCTGACTTATGTACATCTTTTTGTAATGCTTACTGAATTATTTCTCTCTAGTCAGGGAAGTTCAGCAGCGCCTAATGATGCAATCCAAACACAACCAGTGAAGGTAAGTGCTGTTGAGAGTTGGAATTAGCTATGCTGAACAACAATGTTCCAGTGACTCAGTTATAACCTCCTCATGATATATACAGATCACTGACTAATTATGTTCCAATGTGTTATAGTTTTGTTCTGAAGGAAATTTAATCTGAGCTATTATTTGGTTTCCATGTTCAGATTATTGGGCAAGAGTTACGTGGAAGTAGACAGTTTATATGTGATGTGAATTTAGGGAAACATTACTGACTGTGTGCCAGGTGCTTATTCGTCACCAGAGAGGTTCGTAATTTCGTATTTATTGATATTTTTAATTGTCATGAACTACGTATTGAACATGCCCTTAGAATGTCTTGTGGTAGTAAGCAGTCCAATGTAATCACATGTTGCCTTATAGTTTCTTCCTGTGCCATTATTTTTCATCTCTTGGGCTGTTAGTAACTTGGATTAATTTCTACATTGATTCACTTGGGATAGAGAGAAAGCTGGCCTCATTCTCTGAAATTGCACATCGAATTAAAAACTGGGATAGATTATTTGTCTTGTATCTTCACAGGTGGAAATGCAAGAAACCCCCAAAAATAAGAAATCCAAGGAACTCCTTAAGAATGAGGAGCTAAACTAAATTAGTATTTGTAAAAATATAGTACCAGATAGATTAATGGAAGTGAAAGTTGATAAGTCCTTAGGAACTGGAGCTACTGATTATATAAATCACTGTCGAAAGAGGGAGCTTTAGAGATAGTGGATGCAAGTTGGAATTTTGCAAACATAAACACCTATTTAAGAAGGAAAGGAGAGAGAAAATACGAAACTACAGATCTAGTACCCTGACATCAGTTGGAGGGAAAATACAGAGTCTGTCCTAAAGGATAGGATAAATGAACTCTTATTTAATGGTCTGTTTGGGCAGTCAAGTTGGATTTGTGAAAATAGAATCAAGTATGATAAACCTGTTGCCAGCAGAGTAGATATGTAAAACAGTAAATGTATATTTGGATTTTCGAAGAATTTTAACGAGGCCACGCAGGAGATTAGTTAAAACGGAATATTCCATGTAAATTACCACAAGCTACCTTTATTTCAGCTACTTATTAAGAAATCTCAGAGATAATCAAATACTGAAACATTACATAGCTTTACTGCATGTGGCAACCAAAATAAGACACCTCACAACTCAACTTAGCTATCACCCAGTTGATTAGCATTCGAATTTAGCTCTGAATCCAATCAACAGTGTCCATTTCTGGATATCTAGGGCTCAGTCCTTGTGCATTGTGGTTCTTCGAAGTTCTACTGCTGAGGAATCCTGAATTTGAATTTGAGTTTTCTGTCCAGTGAAGTTTCTGATATGACATTATTAATGATCCTTTTAGATATATTCATCCACAGCATTGATTACACTTCTGAAATTTATCAAGTCTCTAGCTTGCTGCTTTATCAGGAGTAGCTTCTCTGTTTCTTGTTAGATTTGGTGTTAACCATCTGTTTGAAACACAGCTTGTCTCTGTCATTAGCCCCATTTGCCTCAGGACATTGCTTATGCAGGCAATCTTAATTGACAATTTGTTACAAGGCAGCAAGTTATCAAGCAGTTGTTACCTCTTGCCTTCCAGGAAACAGCTGGAAGCTGTTTATGTTGCTTTGACTCCTTTCCATGGACGGCTAATTGACAAGCTACTTTTGATTCCTTTGTTACAGTTTCTCCTTGTTCCTTTCA
>NC_063345.1:46179415-46183520 GCF_021869965.1 Rhincodon typus
GATGCTGCTTGGCCTGCTGTGTTCATCCAGCCCTGCACCTTGTTGTCAAGGTAGTTAATCCAAGGGTGTGACTTCCTCCTGAAACACAGCATCCAGGTAACTCTTTCCCCTCCCTGATGTGTTGCAGTGTTCAAAGCTCAGACTCCAGCTCATCAACTCTGAGCCAGAGTCCCTCTAGCAACCAACACTTGCTACAGATGTGGTCACTATGAACCACAATGGAGTCTACTAGCTCTCTTACCATGCAGTTACAACATATCCCTTGGCCAGGCATCTCTATTTTAATTACTTTCTTCTTAATTTGATGTTGAAAAATTTCATACTGGTCTTTTAGTTTGTAGTCTATAAATATTTCCCCTATTTTCCTTCAATCTGAAAGTAACCTATTAAAAATAGTCAAATTAGTAGTTATCACCAACCAAAAAAATGGGTTAGCTGTGATGTCACTCTTTTGTGAACCCCTGATCCTGGACTTCAATTTATTCTGGTTAAAAATAAAACCTTACAACTTTGAGCCAAAAAAGCAAGCAAAAAACATCTCTTCCCCTCTGCACTGACTTCCCACACTACCATCAACTTCCCCAAACTATACACTCAATCGGGCTATGTCTCTGGATGTGATCCCTCCTTCCTGACCATGCAAAGTGTACGTGGTGTTGCTACTGCAGTCTTACCTGCAGGTCAGTGGGGCAGAAATTAGACCTTTTCTAAAAGACTCTGTATCTGGTTCACCTATCATTCTTGTAGTTGTATGATGCACTGATAATTTAAATGTTGAATAATCACAACAATCCATCTATGCCAACGCTGTGAGAAGAATTATCTTTCCAGATAACTGTGAAGGTTGTTGATTCTTGAAAGGGTTTGTTAACTGCATCATGTTCCAATTGCAAGTACTTCAAATATTTATGTTACTGTTAATGTTGCTCCATAGTTCAACAGCTTCAGAGGTTTTATCATTTCCTGCATTTTGCGCGTGGTCTTTTTAGCATAGCAGGGAGGCATTCACAGATTTTACATGCTGTTTCAGACAGGAAGGCATTGTCTTGCACAGACCTTCTCCGTAACTTTAACCTGAATTCGTTAACTTCTATTGCAACATTTTGCTATAGAACAGGGGAGAAAAGTGAAAGGCTGAACAACGGATGTATATACCACAGTTGACAGACAGTAAGAAACTGAACACGAGACACTTAGAGGTTGGTGAGGCACAACTAGAGGCTAAACATTAGTCACCTGTACCACCAGTGAGATACAACTTGAGACTGGATGCTTGCTTGCCTGCCTGTGCAGCAGTAGGACTGAACTAAATCTCAGTCCATAAAGGTCTTTTTTTTAAAATTTAGTCTGTTGTCAGGACAGGAGTGATACTGAAAGTTATTTCTCATCACCAAGAGCAAAGCACTAGTGAAAACATTTATACAGTCACATGTAACCCATATTCGTGTTTGATACATATTCATATATAATATTCTTCCCCTGTAATACTCTTAATTCATCTCCTCAGATGGATCCCAATGCTACCACCATTACTGATGTACCTATACCCACAAAAGACAATCTAGTGTTATATTGACAGACCTGTACCCATGAGTATTGGAGGTTACACAGTCAACTCTGTAGCCACCAGTGCTGTATTGCAGGGTTACATAGAAATACATGTATCCACCAGTACTCTTCCCCCAACATTAAACAAAAGCCATGTGTATATACTAGAACTGCATTACAGGGTTGTACAAATATACCTGTACCCACAAGTGGTCTAACCAATATTAAATGGTTAACTTCATACCTACCAGTTTCAGGGCTGTACAGACGCATCTGTACCCACCAGTAGTCTGATCCAACATTATTCAGGTGGAACCTGTACACAATAGTACTGTAACCCTATGTTATACAGTGTGACACACCAGTAATGCACCCCAGTGACAGACCTGCATCCAACAGAAATGGACAAAGACCACTTGTCCTGCTCTGAAGTTTCCTAGAAATAAGCATAAATGCCATGAACAGCCAGCTAGAATCATAGAATCCCTACAGTTGAAAGAGGCCATTCAGACCATAGAGTCCATACCAACCTCCAAACAGCAGTACATGTGGATCCAGCCCTCCAACCCCATTCTATCCCTGTAATCCCATAATTACCTCTGCTAATCTACCTAGCCTGCATATCCTGGTCACTATGGGCAACTTGTCTTGGTCAATCCACCTAACCTGCACATCTTTGGACTGTGGGAGGAAACTACATCACCCAGCTTAAACCCATGCAGACCCAGGGACAACATGTAAATTCCACATAAATCACCCAAGACTGGAATTTAACACCAGTCACTGGCACCATGACGCAGCAGTGGTAACCACTGAGCCACCTTCCACCCTAAAACTAACTTATTTGCTTGCTTGGATAGCTGTAGAAACATTGATACAGGAATGTCCAAGCTTTAAGCTATGTGGACGAAATCCATTTATGCAGTGAATGCTTGGGGAGCTGAAAGACTAAAGTCTCAGGACTTACAGATATGAACAGATCTCTATTCAAATTTGGATTTATAATTCAACCAATGTAAAGAGGACATCCATATTTATTCAATCTTCCCTGTGTACACAGTATGGTTTCACTCGTGATATAAAGAACAGGGTTTCACATTTTTGATCCTCCCAGTATAATCAGGATATAGAACTAAAATGTAAGTAATTTCCCCCCACTTTTGTCTCAGATTGAGCTGGCTGGAAAAGAGTTCTGTTAGGAAGTGTTAGCTAGAATTGGGCTTTCAAGATATCTGTAACACAGGGAGCAGTTCGCAATTTAGGATGTTGTCCTGGAGCAATATTCTGACTGGAGTCCCCAGTTAACTACCACTGAATTTGATGCTTTTATGTCACTATCCAATGTAAGAGTACTCTGGAGTTGATTTATGTATTGATAGAAATGCTTTTAATACTCCAAGTGTCATTAAGTAGACTTGGGCTGTCATTTGATTAGTACGTTGAACAGTTGAAATTATACCTCTTTAGAGAAATCAGAGAGGCAACCATATGCCAAAAGGCATTTTTTTAACAGGACGCCATCGAGGGGGCAGATAGCCTTGAAGATGAGAGCTAAAATTTTAAAATTTGACATACGAGTATCCCACTCGAGAAAGCAAAAAACATCTGTGATTCAAGGTTTTTGTACCACCCAGGAGCAGAGAAGTCACGAAGGGTGGCTGAAGGTTCAGCACTAGCATGATATTCCCTATAGAGAGAGAGGCCAGGTACTGTTCTCTCCAGATGTTTAGGGAGGTCAGAGTAGGTAGGTGATGAGAAATGAAATGTATTTGGTCACATGGGGGGGGGAAATCAATGACAATTGCATTTGAACTAATGTGTTGAATTTTTGGTGAAGAAGATTAAAATAAGAAGCACCTGTAAATGAAATGACACTGGTGCATGTTCTGTTCCGGCCTGGTTGCCATGGCTCCGCAGATGAACCCCGCCCCGCTCTGTTGCCATAGCTCCGCAGGTGAACCCCGCCCCGCTCTGTTGCCGTGGCTCCGCAGGTGAAAGGTCCCCCGGTTGTTGGGGGCAAAGGTCAAGGTGTTGGCGGCAGCGTCTCCGGATCCCTACCAGCCGAAAGAAAGTATTGAGTGGTGGAATACAACTTGCTGAGGATTAAAACAAAAGTAGGTGTAAATGATTGCTCCTTAGTCTGACTGAATTCCTTGTTGGGAGGCGGGAAGAATAATGTTATTGTTGAAGTGGGATAAAATTTAGCAAATAAATACGGAACTGTCATTGTAATCATGTTAGAAACAGTGAGTGTGTCTTTCTCATCTGCTCTTTTACTGTCTCCGATCCTGGCTCCAGTCACCAAGGTTTCAGTTACCTTTAACCTAATGCGTATCTTCTAGAGTAACCAATAAGCAAACTTTTTTTTTGAGGCACAACCACAGAAGTTGACACTTTTACATTTTTAGATTCCCGGTATCGACTGCACCCTCAGGCCCCTATAGAGGTAGATAAGGGTCATGTCCCCTTATTTCAAAGCTCTGGGCACAGACAAGACAGCGGAAATACAGGGTGCAGGACTGGATGAACACAGCAGGCCAAGCAGCATCATAGGAGC
>NC_063345.1:46183620-46192706 GCF_021869965.1 Rhincodon typus
CCTGCACCTTGTTGTCTCGGATTCTCCAGCATCTGCAGTTCCTACTATCTCAGCGGAAATACAGCCGTGTCCTCGTGTTCTGGCCAATTTGAATTGTACATCATACTAATCAGAAACATGTGAACAAGTACTGAAGCCATGAAAGAAATTGGAGTAACAGTTAATATCGGATTGGCGCATACTATGACTAAAACAAAATCTAAATGTTACTGCCTGAATCGGTGCAGCTGCTCCAGCTTTAGTTCACACTCAGTTGCCCGATTCACCACTGAAACGCATTAAAGGGCAAGTAAATTTCCGCGTATGATAAGTTAATTACTGAAAAATAGCTTTTCGTGCACTGAAAAGTAAAGATTACAAGCATGGAGCCTCATTTCTACAGATTGATTGTAAAACTTAAAATTAAATGCATTTCCTTTTTGTACCTGCTTTGACATTGAATTCACCTATTGGAGTTTGCACTTCCTTCTCAGACCCTGCGCTGTTCACTTCACAATCCTTCAGTCTGATTAAGGAAGTATACAGTTGTTTGCCTTGTTCATTCATGCCTGCTTTCCCACGTTGCTAGATGTATGGTGGAGGCAGGTTAAATTGAGGTATTGAAGAGGTTATTGGGTAATTAGTTTAATAGAAATAATATGCCTGGGTATGGAGAAAAATAGGAAATTGGTAGTAAGTAATGTTGTCTATTTTGAAGAGCCAGTGCCGACACAATAGTCAAGTGGCCTCTTTCTATGCAACAGTTTTGTCATTGTACTTTTATCATTTTGTAGTTTAGCAACATGCCACACAAGAAATTTTAAACATCTATCACTGCAAAGGACAAAGTCTAACAACTAGTTAGATCTCTTGGATGCCCTGCAAATTGTGTCCCATTAGCAGGTTTAAAAAAATCGCTTTACTTCCAATTTCCAAATTTGCATCATAATACTGATTTCTAATGACACTGTGAATGGTAGTTATTTAGTCACAATCATCTGTGCATTTACAAGATTAATCCTGTTTGAAATGGATATCGTCATACAAACAAAAGCAGAAAAATGTCACAAAATATTCATCAATATGCTAATGCACAGAATACAAACTCCTTTTCTCTCTGATTCATGAACTTGTTGGTATTTTTTTTTTGTTTGCCATTATCCAGCCATAAACTAGAAAAAAGTCTGTAGAAGTAGAGTTGCCCTGCATCTAAAGCACACATAAAACTGACGAAGAGTTTTGACTTTCCTGCTCTTTGGATGCTAAGTGACCTGCTGTGTTTGTCCAGCTCCACATTTATTGACTCTGGTTTCCAGCATCTGCAGTCCTTACTGTCTCCTAGTCATTTAAAACCACTTAAACTTGCATCTTAATTTACAGATTTGGTAATTTTCAATTCTGCTGCACTATAACCTGTCAAAGCAGATTGCCCATATGTTGTTCCACAGGGGCACAGATTAGGTGGTCAGCATGGTGCAGTAAACCTAATTTGTAGTGGTCCCAATTTTCCAATGTCTGTTCAATTGAGTGACAGTTTATGCCAAGAATGGAGTCTTCAAAACATCATGTAAATGTAATAGAGGATTCCTAACAATTTGCTTCACTTTTACAAGAAACTATGCAACTTCAGTTAATTTCATATCTCATGGTCTGTGGACTGACTCTTGTGTTTGCTGAAGACATTGAGGATTCAGAATTTCAAGATGAAGAATCTCCTCATTCAAACCAGGTGAGAGCTTTTCTGGTACATATTCATAGATTAAATGTTCCAATTTCCACCTTCGGCAATAGCTATTGAATTTGGTAGAGCACTTCCTGTGTGTATTTGCAAAGTAAAATACCAGCACCACAGCAGCTATTCCTAGCTACAATCAGTTCCAAAGAAGGGTCACTGGACCTGAAATGTTGACATGCTTTCTCTCCGCAGACACTGCTAGACCGGCTGAGTTTGTCCAGCTGTCTCTATTTTTATTTTGTTTTTGTTTCAGATTTACAGCATCTGTAGTTTTGTTTAATTACAGGTTACGTTGATTTAATAGACATTGTTACAGAGACTTTGAGGAGGACCAAATGTTAGATCTCAGACCTTTAAGGTCCTAAAATTCCTTTGTCCACTAGTCCATATGATATCACCATTAGTAAATTAGTGATTGGTTATAGTGAGAGTGAAGTACTGTTAGTAGTTATAGCATTCCTCTATATTAACTCTTTTAGATCCATATGCAACCCTGGTTTTTGTTACTCAATTGCAAACCAAGTAACAGATTACCCACTGACCCATCAGGAAAATAATTCCCATTTCTTTTAATTGTTGTATTGATACAGTATCAGATCAATTTCTTTCAGGTTTTAGTATAATTATGGGATTTACATGGTTGGTTGGGAGGATTGTGTCTCTGGTCTTCTTTCCTCACTATGAGAAAATTCCTGATTATAGATAATGAAGTAATGCCAGATAGTGGCTGTGCAATATAGCAGTGACCCTAGACCAGAGAATTGACTCACTCATAGATAAGAACTTGCCTAAAACACAAAGCTACATATTAGCTCATATACTCTGTACGTTTTTTAGATTGTTTATAGGCCACCAAAGCCTGCTGGTGATGTCTACTTTGTGGCCTCTTTTGACGCAGATGGTCTTGAAGGGTAAGTTTGCCCAACGGTTGATCTCACTGCCTGTGTAAGAAGTGTTTGTGAGTTAATGTGATTGTGTGCAATTAATTCACTTGTGTGGAATCTCTCATGAGTAAATGATGAAATTGAATGTACAGAAATGTAAAACTATTTCAAAGATATTAAAGCACCAAAAGTTTGATTGATCAGATAAATTGGCTGTGTGTAGGTAAGAGATGCTCTGTCTGATTTTCAGTGTAAAGGCCAGTTGATAACTTGACTTTCCAATTGTCGGCAGAAGAAGTAGGATGGTGCTGCTAGATTTCCAAATCCCTTCTTTCAACATACTTTTGCTGCAGTGTTCTTGGTAGACTGGTCATTACAGTTAGATTGAGATGTTATGGTTATGTCAGTTTAAATAAGATTTGTCTGAAACTGGTCTTTCATGTACTGTGATATACGTATTGTCTGTAGGTACAGCCTGCACTAGTTGTAAAAGGTCATTTGGAAGAAATGCAGGAAAAGTTGGGCAAGGAGGATTGTCCAGCATAATGAAGCCTTCGCAATTTTCAGTCCATTATGTTAAATTGACTGAATATTTTGCAGGCTGCAATATGCGAAAGTGATTTACCTTGAACTCTCTCTTGCTCCATCAAGATAATTTTTACCCCAAGCATAGAGGAAGATTCACCCTTGTATTAATTGGTAGTTAACACCAGGAAAAATAAAAGGTCCACTATTTCTTATAGATCTTAAGAATCCCTTGAATTGTGAGAATGGAAAGACCGGAGTATGACTGTTTAGCTGTTTCTGTTTATTTTAGCAGTTGCAAAGTTTACAGAGCGTGTGTACTCAATAAACAATCATTCTTTTCATGTTGCTTTTTCACGGATGCTGATTTCTTCTGTAAATGATAGGTGGAGAAGAACTTGCAGTATTCTTGCTGTTATCAGTCCATGTTGCTTTCTCTTTTTGCTGAAAGGCTGCTGTTGATATACGGTTCCTTTCCCGATTCTAGTGTCTGTCATTGTTTCATTTCAAGCTGAATAGTTGTAGGCAATGATTGATTCTCTTAAATGTGTGATTATCATCAAGTATGAGTAAAATAAGAGACTTATTTTATGGGTTTCAGTGTGTCTTCATTAAAGTAGTATTTCACATGGATTGCGTAGGCTTGTCAGGTGCATATAACAGCTATTTTAGATCAGCAGTGTTCTTTTTGCAATCATTTTTGACGCTGAAAGTCTCAGGTATTAAAGTCAAATGATGAAAGTTAAATACTGATAATCCATTTTCAATATGACTGCTCAGGTTTTAAGAAGCATCTTTTCAAAAAGCCTTTAAATACTTTAATTGGTATGCAGCAGTCAACCTTTTAGTTAAACTATTAAATGGTCCTGTATCCCTTGCAAAGATATTTTCAGTTATGAAAAATTGGGTTATTCACAAATGGTGAACTAGACATTGTGATTAAAAAAGCTTTTTTTTGTGATAAATCCATTTTCAGCTATGCTGGATTTAGAAAGTTGAACCAACGACTGATCTTAAATGCATCAAGGGATATTTTGTATTCAAAATTTTAAAAATATTGTTTTCTACAATACAGTCCAATTGTGCAGGTTCATGTCAAATTTGACGTGTCCAAAACACACACTCTTAGACATAAATGCAATGATATTAACCACCAGAATGTTAATTGTTTTCCCAAGTCTTTGGAGGTTAACCAGAATATTCATGTTTTACTGACACCCACTTTGGTGCCAGAAACAAGCATTTCCTTCAAGCTAGAATAACCACTAATTTGGAAGGACAAATATTGTTTTCTGACCAACCTGGTGCTAAATATCTCAAGGGAGAGGCAATAAATACCAGCCAACTAGTGATGCCCACATCCCACGAGAGAATAAAACAAAATTGACTTTTTTTTTCCTTCCATCTTCTCCTGAAAGCACAGCCTCCTTACAGTTCCATGATTTCATTACACAACCTTACCTACATAGCTCTTTTCCCTCTGTCTGTATCGGTAGTGGATTCAATCATGGAAAGAACTACAACCAAGTTTAAAGCTGGTCTCACGACCTTTGAGGTCACACACAGGCACTTGCCCTTTATTGCTCATTCATGAGATCCGAGTGTCACTGGCAAGGCCAACATATATTGTCTATCCCTGAATCCCCTTGAGAACATTGTGGTGAGCTGCCACCTTTACTCTACTGTAGTCCATCCAGATTAGGTGCACCCCTAGTGCTATACTAAGGCTGAAGGGACATTAAGAGTTCAGTAGGCTTAGCAGGACCCAAATAGTATATTGTAAGGAGGTTATTGCTGAGTAAATACCTCTTAATAGTTCAGTTGATGAGAGAATTGGTGAGATTTGCATTTTGCAGATGGGACATACTTGGGCAATTTTTCAAAATTTAATGTAAGTATCAATATTTTAGTTGTACTTCCACAGCTTTGTTAAGGGTTTGATCAGTTCCAGAGCACAATTCTTCTGTACAGCTGGATTTTGTCATCCCCCACAGTCTTTGCAGGATCCAGTGCCTTCAGTTAATAACAAAGAACAGTACAACACTGGTACAAGGCCTTTGGCCTACCAAGACTATGCCGACACATGACACCTTTCTAAATTAAAAGCCTTTTGCCTCTACATGGTCTGTATCCTTCTATTCCCTGCATATTTATGTATCTGTCAAGGTGCCTCTTAAATGTTGCTATTGCACCTGTTCCTACTACCTCCTCTGGCAGCACGTTCCAGGCACTTACCACCCTTTGTGTTTAAAAAAAAAACAAACTTGTCTCTCACATCTCCCCTGAACCTTCCCCCTTTTACCTTAAACCTATGTTCCCTAGTAATTAATATTTCTAACCTAGGATAAAGACTCAGACTATCCATTCAATCAATGCCTTTCACAATTTGTAAACTTCTATCAGGTCACCCCCTCAGCCTCTAATATTCAAGTGAAAATAAAATTTGTCCAATCTCTCCTGATAGCAAATACCCACCAAACCAGGCAACATCTCGGTAAACCTTTTTCTGTACTCTTTCTGAAGCCTCACCTATTTCTGGTAGTGTGGCAACCAGAACAGTATGCAGTATTCCAAATGTGGCCTAACTGAAGTTGTATACAACTACATGACTTGCTAATTTTTATATTCTATGCCTCGACCAATGACGACAAGTATGCTCCACCTTATCTACTTGTGTTGTCACTTTTGTGGAACTGTGGACCTGTACGCCAAAATCCCTCTCTATCTTAATGCCTTTAAGGGTTCTGCCATTTACTGCACACTTCCCTCCTGCATTAGACCTTCTAAAATGTGTCACCTCGCATTTATCTGAATTAAATGCCATCTGCCAATTCTCTGCCCGAGTCTCCAGTAAATCTAGCCAGATCGGTATCCACTGCTTTGTCTGTCCAACTGTTCTTCTCTATCTTTTGGCTCTATCCCCACCTATCATTTACTCCTGACCCCCTCCCTGCAACCCTATCTTCTGCATATAAACCAACATTTTCCTAGCTACCATCAGTTCTGAGGAAGGGTCACCAGACCCAAAACGTTAACTCCGTTAACTCTGATGTCTCTTCACAGATGCTGCCAGACCTGCTAAGCTCTTCCAGCAACTTCTGAACCTAATCAACAGGCCTTTAAAAGATTGCCACATAACAGATGTGCATTTATCCTCAAACGGCTGCCCCCAATCTACATGCGCTAGTTCCGGCCTAATATTGTGAAAATTAGCCTTCCCCAATTTAGTATTTTCACGCAAGGACTACTCTTATCCTTATCCATAAGTAACTTCAAACTTGTGTAAATATGGTCATTGTTTCCAAAATGTTACGACACTGAAACCTTGATCACCTGACTGGGCTTATTCCCAATACTAGACCTAGTATGGCTCCTTCCCTAGTTGGACTATGTACGTATTGCTTTAAGAAACCCTCCTGGATACACCTCACAAATAGATCATCGAGTTGGCAATTCCAGCTTTTGCTTCATCTTCTGCAATGATTTTCTGAATTCCATCATCATTAAGGATAGGGAGTGTTTGTGGAGTGTTCTCAGATTGTCTAATTGTCCACCATCATTCTGACTAGTTGTGGCAGTGCTGCTTTATGTTCATAGGATCACTTCACTCTGTCTATAGCATGTTGCTTCTGCTATTTAGCACGTGTGGAGTCTCATGTAGCTTCCTTGGGTTGATCCCTTGGCTGGATAACAATAAAGTGAGGAAATATTCTGGGCAATGAGATTACCAGAGGAAACTGAATTATGATCAGGGACAGGAGCTATTTTTTGTGATGTTCCTGCTAATCTGGCTGAGATCAGGTAACTCGGTGCAACTAAGCACCAAATCTTGGACTTTCTGGTCTGTGGCACCTCAGTAATATAAAAAATAAAATTATCAAAAGAATCATCCAGTAGATCATATGCTGTAACATTCAAAAGATGTTTGCTAACCAGATCTGGGAAAAATAGTATTCTCTTGAACATTTTCTTTTACAGTTTCTACTGCAAACAGCTGTGATTTTGTTAGCCTTTTACTATTTTGGTTGTTTTGCCTCTGTTGCACCCTCCCCTTCTTAACTGGTAAATAATTTGAAAGGTGGAAGGGCCTAAGGATGACTCATTACAAGATTGAATCATCATGGCAGGCTGCTTAATTGCATACAACAGTGGAACTATACGACCATTAGAAATCAGAGCAGGAATACACTGGTCTCCCCACATCTGCTCCACCATTCAGTAGGATCATTCTTTCCATCCTTTTTCCTGCCTCTTCACCATGACCCTCAATTCTCCTACTGATCAAGAACCTATTTATCTCAACCTTAAATATACAAAATGATTCTGTCTCCACAGCTCTCTGTGGCGAAGAGTTTCAAAGACTCACCCATCTGAGCAAAGAAATGCCTCCTTATCTTAGTCTTAGATTGGTGCCCATTAATTCTGAGATTATGTCTCTGGCTCTAGACACTCCTACCTTTCCATCTATTTTTATGTTGTCTGCAAATTTGGCTATAGTACATTTGCTTCCTTCTTCCAAGTCATCAATATATGTTATAAACAGTTGCAGTCCTAGCACTGATCCCTGTGGAACACCACTGGTTATAGGTTTCACCAAGCTGAAAAATAATTCCTTATCCTCACTTACTGTTTCTTGCCTATTTGCCAATTCTTTATCCATGCCAAAATACTACCTCCAACACCACAGGCTCTTATCTTGTAACTTAACCTTTTGTGAAGTAGTTTATCAAATGCCTTCTGGAATTCCAAATGCAACACATCTACTGGTTCCTCTTATTCCACTCCAGTTGCAACTTCTTTGATTAAAAAGATACTATTTCCCTTTCATGAAGCCATGCTGACTCTCCTTGATTAGATTATGATTTTCTGAATGTACTTGTTATTACTCCTTTAATAGGATGAACAAAGGTTTACATTATGTAAACTTCTAAATGGCAAGATTCCAATTTGGGCTTTGAAAAAGGGAACAGATTCTGACAGAAGACTGTACCTGATTAAAAACAGGGCAGGGATATTAGTAAGTTAGCTAATCAGAGACCAGTGCTACAAACATCAAAGTAAACAGCAACAAGCAAAGCTAACAGCTGTTTTAGTATTCTGGGGAATATATATTGTTTTTACGTTAACTCGTGGAATGTGAGTATCACTGGCTGGACCAATACGTATTGCTGTCCATAGTTGCCCTTGAGAAGGTGGTGGTGTTCTGTCACCTTAAATCCTTACAGTCCATGTTCTGTAGATAGAGCCTGCAGCAACAATATTGGTTACCATTATAACAGCTGAAAGATTTTGCATTCTTTTCTTCAGGTGGGTGAGGTCTGAAGCAAAAAAGGATGACACTAATGAGAGCAGATATAATGGTAAGATATATCTTTCCCTGTGAAACATAAATGGAAAATAAAAATAGAAAATAGGAGCCAGGGTAGACTATTCAGTCCTTTTGAGCCTGCTCTTCCATTCATAATGATGATGATTGATGACCTAATTCAGTGCCCTGTTGCCACTTTATCCCCATTCTCATAGATATAGTTCTTAGGGTTAAAGGGATCAAACTCCTTCTTGAAAACATTCAATGTTTTGGCCTCCACCTCCTTCTGTGACAGAGAATTCCACAAGCTCACCACCTTTTGAGTGAAGAAATTTCTTCCATTTCTGTTCCAAATGCCCTACCCCAAATCCTTAAACTATCAGACTAGTAAATCTTTGTACACCCTCCATAACCAGAACTTTCTTAATTGCCTTTGAACTGAGTGATTCTCGAGACCATTTCAGAGGGCAGTTAAGAATCTGGAGTCCCATATAGGCCAGATCAGGTAAAGATGAAAGATTTCCTTCCCTAAAGGGCAGTAATAAATGAGAGGAGTTTTAATGACAATCAAAAATGGTTACTCAGTTGCCATTAGACTCGCTTTTAATTCCAGATCATATGGAATTCAAATTTCATTCTGATGTGGTGGGATTTT
>NC_063345.1:46192806-46197113 GCF_021869965.1 Rhincodon typus
TCCATCTCCCCACAGCATTAATCTGGGACTCTGGATTACCAATATTCCACCACCTTCCCAATAACATGTATTCAGTCTTTATCTAAGCTAATTCCTTTAGCTTAGCGATTCATCTTTCTATGTAGAAAATACCCTGTCCTGATCAGTGATTTAAGCCGAATTATACTTAGTTACCTGTTTGTTGTCCTTCCTTGGTATGTCATAATTTGATCCCCAACTTCACTTTCTGTTTTTCTTGGTTTTTCTTCATGTCTACTGCAAGTTTTAACTTGCATTGGAGTACCGTACCAAAGGCCCCAGAAACCCTTTTTCAGCCATTTTTCACATCTGAGCCTAAACAATTATTCGTTCATAAATACTGTTCCCAAATGCAAGTCTTTGGCTCATTGACTATTAATGTGTCATCCTGAACTTCTCTCTTGGCAGTTTTTGACAGTGATAGTTCATTGCCTTGTGCTGTCCGAGGCAAGCCTCAGAGGCTCTCTAGTCTACCTTTAAACAGGTAAAGAATCAAACCTATGCTGTTGTTACTTATGAACACAAGATGACCATTTAGCCAGCCGAGCTAATCTGTTCCACAAACAATGATTTAGGCATTTTTTTTTATCATGGCTGGAATTAATGATTATCTAGATCCTGTCGTCCACTCACTTGGACCATATTGAGTTGCTATATGGCACAGTATGTTTATGAAACCACTGAATAGTCTGCTTCACAGATACTATATTGAACAGAGTGAGATACAGTTCAAATATACCCCAGCACAAATCTGGGGTACTGTGCTTATGGTGCAGCATATGATACTGTTACAGTACTGGGTGTTAAACATTTTGTATTGACTGGCTTAGCGTTTATAATAATATGTTCTTGAAGTAGTGGCTAATTGTGGTTTATGGTCTAGGAATATGGGCTGTAGAAGAATCTTATGATCAGAAAATGCCAGGAAACCAAGGACTAGTGTTGAAGTCCCAGGCCAAACATCACGCCATTGCTGCCTACTTCCAGAGACCCTTCCATTTCAAAGACCTGCCCCTCATTGTGCAGTGAGTATTGTGTTTTCATTCAAAGCATCGTATAATTTGTCACTGAAGTGCATCAGATGAATGAACAGGACCACGACTCTCAGGTATTTAACTGTGAAGTACAACTCCAGTCCCTTGCCCAAGTGTTCATTCTTTTGCACAAGTTTAAATAACAAAGCCTGGAACTTGAAATTTCTGTCAAACGACTATTTTTCTCTATCTAAAGCTTAGTATGCCTTCAGAAAACCGAATACTGCAGTTTCTCGAAATCTGAAAGAAAAGTGCGCGAGAAGCTCAGCAGGTCTGATAACTCAGTATCCCTCTTTACAGATGCTAACAGTTTAAGTCTGATCTCTTTAAATTCTGCCAGACCTATTGAGTTTCTTCAGTACTTAATGTTTTTATTAGTCTTTGGAAAGATTAGCACTTGAATGTTCAGCATAAGGACTTGCGTAAACAGAGGAGAGTCCTATTGCAGTAAAAAAAGTCACCAAGGAACAAAGTTTAAATGTTTGTATTTTTTTCTGAAGAACATGTTGCAAATGGACAACTGAAATGAAGTACTATTTTGGTACATCAGCTGCATTAGTTTATGTGGATTTAATCAGCTTTGCACCCAGTTGAAGCATCAGCTCTTGGCATTTCATTGTGTCAGATATGGGGAGGCCATGAGGTTAGATGTGCTTACATATGGCTTCCACATCTGAAGCAATACTTGGGATTACATTATTATCCATTTACAGTCTAAGCACTGTCCATTTGTGAAACTTTGCATACTATTGCACATTTGCAACAGAAGTGTATAGTTATTTCCAGAATCTTATCAGCCACTATTTTCACATCCTTCTTCCAGTTTCATAAGCCATTAAAGTGGTTGAATTCCCTACCTAAAATGTGGGTCAATCTTTATTTGCGAGTTAAAACATTATTTGAACAGCCTGCTGATACACGTTGCTCGGAACTTCACACTGAGCCCATTCCTGTCCTAGGCTACATCCGTGCATTAGCACTTTCTTGCAGGGATGTTAATAACTCTCAAGAGTTTGAGGTATGTCATATATCCCTTTCCTAAATCTATAGATACTGAGGCTAGTTGTAGTGTCATCCCCCTGGATAAGATAAATCACACTTTTTGTTTGATGGGATGTTGGTTGATATGATGGTGCATTGGTTAATGCACCCATACACTACAGGGCATAATTACAAAATGTGCAGCTGACCCAAACTCTCAAATGTAGTAGAGATAGCAGGAACTGCAGATGCTGGAGAATTTGAGATAACAAGGTGTACAGCTGGATGAACACAGCAGGCCAAGCAGCACCAGAGGAGCAGGAAGGCCGACGCCTCGGGCCTAGACCCTTCTTCAGAAAATGTATTTGCTGCAACATACGTGAAACCTTTTGTCTGTTTTGAATTAAGTCATTTACTTACATATAATGTAATTGTATTGCTGTAATTAAAATCAGGCTTCTTTTGAAGCCAATAATAATTGGTAGATATCTAAGGTAATAAACACTTACTATAAAGCTAGAGCAGACATCTGAACCTAATGTTGTTGTAACCACAAGAATGAATGTGTATCTTATAACGTTGCACTGCCAACATGGCAGATTCACTGCCACCAGTCCTTACATTTTATGTCAAGTTGCTGATACTGTTGCAACCAGATCCCAGTTGAGGTTCCCCAATTCATTACAGTTTCCCAAACCACTACACTTCCTGATGGGATACCCAAATTGTTAAGTTCCCAGTTGAGGAGAGATGAACTGGTTTACCTTCTTAAAACTTGAACCCAGGGTGATACACAAAACAGCTTTCCTTCTCATTTTCTTACCACTGCATGAACCTCTGAGGCCTGCACATGGCAGCAACTTCCAAAATCGGAAATCAATGTCGCAATCAGCTTGGGACATCGAACAGCTTGTGCAGCCACATAACATAGAGGGAACACAAGAGCTTTCAGTTCCCTGGTTCCCTCCAGAAGAGTTGAAACTGGCTTTGTAAAGTCTGTCCAGTATATTCTTCAAAGGGAAAACTCAAAATCTGTCTGTAGTTTGGAATATAATCCTCAAAAGGAACATTTTGTTATTGAGCAGGGGTCAGCCTCTCATTACCTTTGTAGTCACAAGCGATCACAGTCTGCTATGTTTGAGGTTTCTTTGACATTTTAGGTGTTATACCCCATCAGTGTCTCTATCTTTTTAGATAGCCACCCAATTACATCCAGTCAGTTTTGGCTGTATCAGTCCTTTTTTTTTAAAAAAATAGTTTGGAATTATAAGTTTAAAATGTCCACAATATTAAGGCGTTCTGCCTGCTTAGAATCCTTCCCTTCCTTCCTCCTCCTCCACTCTTATACAGCAGCTTACCCAGTTTTTTGTGGCCTTTTTTCATTCTCCACGTAAAGCTCCATTCCAAGGGGAATGCCTGTAGGTGCACACATATATAATAGTGCACATGTATATACTGATGTACACTGTAATTAGAGTGAGACTGTTCCTATTGCTGGAAGGATCATAAAGCAGAGAGTAATGATTTGAGGAATTGTCAAAGTAAGCAATGACAACATGAAAATGCTTTTTCATGAACTGGGTTTATTTAGGATTGAGAATGCAGTATCTGAGACTGTCGTGTAGAGTCAATTGAAGCTTTCAAAAGGAAATTGGATCATTATCTGAAAGGGAAAAAATTGCAGGGCAATAGAGATTTGGCATGTTCGTGACACAGAGCAGATTGTTCCCTCAAAGAACCAGTGCACACACAACGGACCAAATAACCACCTCCTGTGTTGAAACCATTCTATGAAAACATATCAAATATGCTAATGAGAAAGGTTGCAATATCAGAACAGCATGAGAAAAGCTGGCAGAATAGAATGGAATTCTTACAGCATTGTGAGGAAGCTGTAAAGTGGTTGTTGGAATCAGTTGCTTATTATAAGTACTTTTTGACAGTCTATTCCCCAGAAATAGGGAATGAGGTTGAGGAAGGATTGTGAAGAATCACAGATCGACCACATGAAGATGAGAGAACAGTGGAACTTTAAAACTTAAAAGTTTTTCAGTTTGGGGCGATAATATGAAATGGTAATGGCAGTTATCAATGTACTGGCAAAAGAATTGAGAGAAGGGGAAAGGTCTGAATAAACAAGGATTGTTTCCCAAATCCCACATGAAGTAAATGTAACTGGGAACCATGTGGGTACCCATAAAAACAATTTTTCTTTGGAGGAAGGGACTTGGGTTAAAGCAAGCATTACCAACATGTGATGATTTTCAGCCAGGC
>NC_063345.1:46197613-46201493 GCF_021869965.1 Rhincodon typus
GTAGGGAGAGAAGTGAGCGAGGTCGTTTCCGGGTAAGGCAGGGGCGCAGAGGGGTCAGTGAGTTGGGGATCGAGCGGCCTCTGGCTGATTGGCAGTGCCGCCCACCTCGTGCCCGTCCAGGACAGTAATGGTAAGAGTGACCACCGCACAGTCCTTGTGGAAATGAAGTCCTGCCGTCTCATTGAGAATAACGTCCATTGTGTTGTGTGGGACAGACTTCAAACAGATCTAGCAACTCAAGAGTGGGTAATCAATGAGGTACTGTCGGCCATCAACAGCAGCAGAAATGTACTCCAGCACAATCTGCAACCTCATGGCCTAGAATATCCCCCACTCAAACATTAACATCTCACCAGGGGATTAACCCTAGTTCAATGGAGAGTGCAGGAGGGCATGACAGGAGCAGCACAGGCATACCTAAAAATGAAACAAAGAACTGCGGATGCTGGAGATCTGAAACAAAAACAGAAATTGCTGGAGAGACTCAGTGGGTTTAGCAACATCTGTAAGTAGAAAGCAGAGTTAAATTTTTGAGTCCAATGTCTCTGTTCTGACGAAGAGTCACCGGACTCAAAGTATTAATCCATATCTAAAAATGAGATGTCAATCTGGTGAAGCTACCAAATAGGACTATTTGCATGTCAAACAGTATAAGCAGCACATTATAGAGCCAAACAATCCCACAATCAAGTCATTGGATGTAAGCTGTGCAGTCCTGCCACATCTGTGCATGGATGGGGGTGGGCAATTAAACAACTCACTGGGGGAGAAGACTCCACAAATATCCCCATCCTCAATTATGGAAGAGCCCAACACATCAATGCAAAAGATAAGGCTGAAACACTTACAGCAATCTTCAGGCAGTAGTGCCATGTGTTGATCTATTTCTGTCTCCCAACATCACAGATGCCAATCTTCAGGCAATTCGATTCACTCATTGTGGTGTCAAGAAACAGTTGGAGGCACTGGATAGTGCAAAGTCTATGAGCCCTGACAACATTCCAGCAATAGTACCGTAGACTTGTGTTCCTAAACCTGCTGCTCCCCTAGCCAAGCTCTTCCCTTACAGTTACAACATTGGCATCTACCTGACAATGTGGAAAATTGCCCATGTATGTCCTGTACACAAAAAGCAGGACAAATCCAACACAGCCAATACTGCCCCATCAGTCTACTCTTGATCATCAGTAAAGTGCTGGAAGGTGTGATTAACAATGCTATCAAGTAGCGCCTGCTCAGCAATAACATGCTCAGTGATGCCCAGTTTGGATTCTGCCAGGGCCCCACAGCTCCTTACCTCATTACAGTTCTGGTTCAAACATGGACAAAAGAGCTGAATTCCAGAGGTGAGGTGAGAGTGACAGCTCTTGACATCAAGGCTGCATTTGACCGAATGTGGCACCAAGGAGCCTTAGCAAAACTGGAATGAATACCACTTTGGGGGAAAACTCTCACTGGTTAGAGTTATATCTGGCACATTTGTAGATTATTGTTGCTGTTGGAGGTCAGTCATCTCAATTCCAGGACATCTCCGCAAGAGTTCCTGAGGGTCATGCCCTAGATCCAACCATTTTCAGCTGCTTCATCATTGACCTTCCTTCTATCATAAAGTCAGAAGTGGGGATATTCAGTGATGATTGCACAATGTTCAGCACCAATCACAACTCAGACACTGAAGCAGTCCATGTTCAAATGCAACAAGATCTGGTCAATTTTCAAGTAACTTTCATGCCACACAAATGCCAGGCAATGACCATCACCAATAGGAGACAATCTAACTGCTGATCCTTGAACTTCAATGGTGTTATCATCACTGAATCCCCCATTAACAACATCCTGGGGGTTACCATTGACCAGAAGCTCAACTGGACTCACCACATAAACACAGTGGCTACAAGAGCAGGTCAGAGTTTAGGGATACTGCTGTGAGTAAATCACCTCCTAATTTCCCAAAGCCTGTCCGCTATCTACGCGACACAAGTCAGGAGTGTGTTGGAATACTCCCCACTTGCCTGGATGTGCAGCTCCAACAATACTAAAGAAGCTTGACACCATCCAGGACAAAGCAGCATGCTTGATTGGTGACAGATCCATAAACATCCATTCCTTCCAGTACGGACACTCAGCTGCAGTAGTGAGTACTATCTATAAGATGCACAACAGAAATTCACCAAAGATCCTTAGACAGCACCTTCCAAACTCATGATCACTTCCATCTAGAAAGACAAGCCATTCAGCATCCTAACATGGAATTATATCACTGTTCCTTCATTGCTGCTGGTCAAAATCCTGGAATTCCCTCCCTGAAGGCATTGGTGGGTCTCCCTCCAGCACATGGACTGCAATGGTCCAAGAAACAGCTCACCACCATCTTCTCAAAGGCAGCTAGGGATATGCAGTAATTGCTGCCCATCCAGTGATAGCCACATCCCACAAGAGAAATAAAGAAGCCATGTTGAGAGTGATGGTTTGCTTTTTGACTTTCCAAAAGTCCCATTACTACTTCCTTGATAATTGATTCCAACAATTTCCCAATGTCAGACATTAAACTAACTAGTCTACGGATTCTTACTTTCAGCTTCCCTTCATTTTTAAATAAGTTCATTTTATTAGATTTTCCAATCCTCTGGAATCTTTCCAGAGTACAGGGAATTTTGGAATATTATAGCCAATGCATCCACCATCTCTGCTTCCACTCCCTTTAAGACCCTAGGTTGTAGGCCATTGGATCCTGGGGACTTGTCTGCCTTTAATCCCAATTGTTTGCTCAGCACTTATTCCCTTACTTTCTGTAGAAATATTGGACAAGTGGGGCCTGTGGCTATTGAAGTTTGAAAGAATGAAAGGTATCTTATCGAAATTTAGAAGATCCTCAGGAGCCTTGTAAGAGAGACTAGAACTAGAGGACACAGATTAAAAATAAAGGGTCTCCAAATTAAAATGGAGATGAGGAGAACTTTTTTCACACAGTGGTTTGTGAGTATTTTGGAATTCTCTTCCCCAAAGAGTGGAAGCTGGGTCATTCAATATCTTTAAGACAGGGGTAAATAGATTCTCGACTAACAAGGAAGCTAAAGATTTTTGGGAATAGGTGAAAACGTGGAAGTGAAAGCACCATCAGTCCACCCATGATCTCAGTAATTGCAGAGCAGGTTTAGGGGGCTAAATAGTCCTACTCCTTCTCCTCATTCAGATTTTGCTAAGTGAACCCTTTATTTTGTGTGAAGATAATGCACCTTGTATTGATGTCAAGCTTGCAAGTGCATTTTACTGATTCTTGTGGTTTGGACTTACTGAAAGAGTTTTTTTTCCTTCTTCAACAAACCACACACAACAGGAAACTGCGTTCTCGGTGCATAGGAAAGCTCAAAATATCAAACACAATGGTAGTTTATTCAAAGAAGAAAGGATAAGGTTCAACACGTAATTGTTTTCTCCTTAAGTTAACAAGAAAAATGATCTGTTACTTAATAATTGTCAATGAATGTCCTTGAAAACCTGGCACCATGTGCCGTTCAACTAGAAGGCCTTAGATTGAAACCATTGAATTCAAAATTGTTAGTGAGGGACAGGGGGTACGGACATTAATTCCATAATTTGAGACCTGGCTGTGACTGATTGGATTGGACTGGAGAGGAACTTATAATTGGAGGTGAGAACCTGGTCATCCCATAGGTACCAACAATATTGGAGGACAAGAAAAGAAGCTCTGCATAGTCAGTATAAGGAGACAATCACCAAATTAAAAGGTAGAGCCCTTAAGGTATTGATCTCTGGATTCTTACCTGAGTTATGTGTGTATAAACATAGGGAGAATAAGATTTAAATTATCCAGAGATAGCAGGAACTGCAGATGCTGGAGAATCTGAGATAACAAGGT
>NC_063345.1:46201893-46221192 GCF_021869965.1 Rhincodon typus
TGTCAAAGGAAAATCATGTTAATTTATTGAAGTTTTTGAAGGAGTAAATGTGTTGAGGATAAAAAGTAACCTGTAGATTCACAATACTTGGATTTCATGAAGGCACTGGATAAGGTGCCATACCAAAGGTTATTGCAGAATGTTAAAGCTCATGGTGTAGGAGTTAACACTCTGATTCACTAGCTGGCAGCAAAGAGACAGATGTATTAATGGTGTTTGATTTGCAGGATGTGAAAAGTGAAAACCTGAAGGAGTCTGGGTCTCATTGTTTAACAATTTACATCAGTAACCTTGTGAAGACACGCAGCTAAGTTTGTAGATGGCCCCAAAGTAGGCAGGAAATCATTTTGTGAAGAATAGATGAGGACATTGGATACAGATAAGTAGACTAAGTTCACGAATATCTAGCAGACAAAGAATAATGAGGAACAATGTGAAGTTCTTCACTTTAGCTGGAAGAATAAAAAGGCAAAGTAGTCAAGGGGGCTAATGGGACGCTATCCTTTATTATAAGTGTAATTGACTATAAAATTAAAGATTTGCTTCAGTTGCACAGAATATTAGTGAAGCTACATCTTGAATACTTTGTGCAATTTTAGTGTCTTTTTTAAGGAAGGATATAAATGCATTCAAGGTGGTTCAGAGGAAATTTACTACATTGATACTTGGAATGGGTGGATTCTTGTATGAGATGAGGAAAGGTTGGATAGACTGGACTTGTTTACACTGGAGAAGAATGAGGGCTGACTTAAATGAAGTTTGTGTGATCCTGAATGCTCTTGACAAGGTAGACATGGAAAAGATATCTCTTCTTTTGAGTCAGCCCAAAATAAGGGACACTTTTAAAATTAGCGGCTGTCCTTTTAGGACACAAATGTTTTCTCTCAGAAAGTTGTACAATTTGGAAATCTCTACTTCAGAAGGCAGTGGAGGCAGGTTCATTGAATATTTTTAAGACAGAGGGAGATAGATTCTTGTTAGTCAGGGAAATCAAAGATTTTCATGAGATAGATGGGAATGTAGATTTCTAACACAAGCTGATCAGCCATGATCTTATTGAATTGTAGAGCAGGCTTGAGGAGCCAAAAGATCTACTTATGCTCCTATTTCATATGTTTGTATGTTTGTAGAATGTTTGCTTATGCATTCCACTCTCCTTGAGTTGGACATGAGAACCTGACATCTTTTTCTCCTCTGAATTCATATTATCCTATCCTATCACAATATCCAGGCTGTTTTGATCCACTTTGATACAGCTATGCAAGTTTGAGGCACAAAGATTGATATTTTGATTCTCTGTGTTACTAAGTTCTCAAGGTAACTGGGCCCAAACAGATGCAGAGATTGGTAGAATAAGGTCACGAATTGTACTTTTAATGACTGTCTTGATTAAACAGTAAAGTTAAACCACTGATTCCATGGTCCAGTTCTCCCTGCATAAGAACGCTACTCTCAGAGCACATGTCAAGTGCAATTGCACTGTAATTTGCATTAATTAAAATGAATGCATGCACAATCACAGGCCCTACACCTGGATTATTCTTTTTGTGAGCACTACTGTCTACTGAGAGTGACAAATTATCACTTCCAGACTGGAAATAAGTGATGCTGCAACAGTGTGCCTACAGGTGGAAGCTCCAGAGAGTGGGGCTCTGAGATAGATGGATCCTATTGAAATCAGGCGAAAGGCTAAATCTCTGTATGGCATTATGTCTCCAACTCAGCCCTGCTGTGATCTCTATGCTTCCTTACACTTTGATTGTTCCCATTCAGATTTTGAGGACAATAACACACAAGACAGCTCCTAATACTTCTAAAATAAATGTTTCCTTCACTTCAATAGGTCTCTTGAGTAAATACCAAATGTATTCAGCCATATCCAGCTTTATAAGAGAAGGGTTTACTCAGCTGCACAGCAGGCATATAAAAACCTGAGCACACAGCACACTGACCATCAGCCAAGGCACCCAAGAGAGAATAGGTCCAACTAGTAACTGGCCTTTGACAAGAATATTTGTTCACTGATGGCTTTAGAAGCAAAACTGTTGCTACTTATTGCAACATTGCCCTTCTGGGATTTACAAGGTAAGTACAATATTTTCTTTCAAATCAGACCAAATTTGCACACTCTTCATTGTTTCTTCCTTGGTCTCCTGCTGAGACCTTTCTACTCTTTTACAGGGTCTCCAACATTTTTCATCCTGCTTCTCTTCTCTCCCTTTCCGTCTCACCCTTTTTCTTTCCATCAGAAACAAAATGAAGAGATTGAGAGGGCAAAGCTTTAGAAATTCCTCATGAATTGTGGAAACAGCCACTGCTTCATGAATGACATTGCACTATGGCATTAAATGAACACTCCATGTTCAATACCTATCTACATTCTCCTGGAATATGCTTTTAGTACTGAAATACGCCAGTAATGATGCTCTACATGTATTGTGCTCTAAAATTAACAGAGGAATACTACACACTATAAGCTACATTCTCAAAATCCCTTAGCTGTAGTTGCTATTTTTGTACAGAACAATAATGTTATGGTTTAACCTTTTATTGAGTAAATTAATGGAAACAGTATTAAGATCATTGATATTTCTACAATAGAGTATTTATTAAAGTTCAGTTAAATGGGTAAAAATACCTTAGGGTTTTTAAAAAAAAATTAATTCCAGCTGAGACTGAACCCGAGATACACGTGGGCGAGTTGAAGATGAAAAGTCAGGTTGAACACAGACGCCTGAAACGGGAACAGTTCTGCCAAGTATTGTGCCTTCCAAACTGGTTTCTGTACAATTACACCTGTTATCGAGTTTTAACAGTCACTTGTACTTGGTTTCATTCAGAGGTAAGGCAGGATGGAGAGTTACTTTAGTTCTGCTTTGGAATGAATAAAGATGGGGATTCAAAGGAGTCAAGCAAGTCAGAACCATATTACATACAATGTAATTCCTACACATTTCCACCTCCTATTAGTCGCTCACTCAATTATGTTCTTACAACTATTTTTAACTTCAATTTGCACGATTCATTAGTCTAGATTGTTTTAGGGCCATCAATTTTTATTTATTTATAGTTCTAATTTAACCAACTTAACACTACATTCCTGAGAATGCCACTGCTAGTTCTTAGGACATGCAGGATGATCGTAGTAATGTAATTAGCCCGATAATCTAGAGACATGGACTAAATTCCCACCACAGTAGTTGGAAAATTTAAGTTTAATGAATTAAGTAAAATTGGCAATAAAAGGCTTGTATCAGTATCGGTGACTGCACGGAACTAGCAGATATTTATAAAACCCAGCTGGTCCGCTAATGCGCTTTAGGAAAGGAAACCAGCACCATCATCTCAATCTGTTTATAAGTGACTCCAGATGCATCGCAATCTGGTTTACTCTTAACTACTCTCTGAAAAAGATCTGGCAAACCAGGGAAGAATCACAAGGGCACCGTGTCAAGTGAGGGACTTAATCTGAAGTGAAAATAAGCTTTATTCTCTGTGGTAATCAATTACTTTTGTTGATATATCGTTTAAGAAACATCGAGCTGAACCCACCTCATAGAAACATAGAAAATAGGAACAGGAGCCCCTTCGTGCCTGCTCAACCATTCAATATGATCATGGCTGATCATCCAACTCAGTATGCTGTTCCTGCTTTCTCCTCATACCTTTTAATCACTTTGGCCTTAAGAACTGTATTTCCTTCTTTTAAAGATTCAATGTTTTGGCCTCCACAGCTTTCTGTGGTAGGGAGTTCCACAGGCTCACCACTCTTTGGGTAAAGAAATTTCTCCTCATCTCTGTCCTAAATATCCTTAGACTGTGACTCCTTGTTCTGGGCTCTCCAGTCATTGGAAACATCCAGTATTTACGTTGTCTAGCCCTGTTAAACTTTTATGGGTTTCTATGAGATCCCCCTCATTCTTCTAAACTCCAATGAATCTCACTTATAACAAACATAGGATCTGCAGCCCACTACATGAATAGCCAGCAGAATTCCTGGACTAGCTGAGGAATATCCCAAAACTTATCCCAAGTTGCTGTTAGTAGTGTTTGCGGGGAGGAGGAAGTTTAGTGTAATGTGTCTTCCTTCTTTCTCCTGATTCTTATTTCCTATGCGCAAGAATTGGAGTGGAAATCCAATGGATTTTGATGTCTTCCCTCATTGTGCCATTTTATAATCCCAGCTGGTGTGAAAACTGGACAAGTCAGATTCCAGACTGAAATCTGGCTTGACAAGTCAAATTCTGGTTTGGTTCTAACCAGCTGACCTCTCACTGAAACATAAACGGCAATGCTGGAGATTTGGTTTTAATAATAATGCAAACACTGATTACACAAAATAAATGAAGATAAAATAGAATAAACTGGGCTATTTGCATGTAATGCATGGTAATAGATTCTGAGATACCTGGTAAATTACTCTTTAGAGTAGTCAACACCAGAGAGGATTCCCTCTTCTATCATGCATAGGGTTTGATTTAGCTGTGACTTAAATTCCCAGTCTTGAGAATCTAAGTCTCTTCCTTATTTCTTCAAACAATCAAGTTTAGGCTCTCTCAGCTTTACATAACCCTGTCTGGGTTCTAGTCAAGCACTTCTGGTCTAGACTAAACACTTTGCTATGAGATGATGTATTTCTTAACAGTTCTAAACAATCTCCCATTCAAAATAAGAACTGTTTTATGAATTCATCTTGAACCTGTTCAAACTGGCAAATTGAAACACAAAAGCCTTCTTCAAGCTATTAATGTTTCATCTAATCAATCTCTGACCTTCTGAAGTGAAAACTTAATGCACAACTGTTTACTTTGCTCGTAAAACCTTTCCTGATGGAAACAAAACCCCATTACACGCAAGCAACTGTTTCTGTAATACTGTCTTTAAAAGATATCATCATAGTTGCAGAAATACTTAGAAGTTAATCATTAAAACTCCTTCAGCCATAAAGACCACTAGCCACTAGGTCAAGCATAAACCCTAAAATGGACGATATTGAAAACATATAAATCACACCCCTTCATCCTGTTAGCAAGCAATTTTTTTGTGACATATTGTGTATCTCCAATTCATTCAATCTTATCCCCTAATCTCATTATGGGATTCAAGTCATCTTTTGTTAGTATGTTGACTTTGCAATAATCAGTACAGAATTTTTGTGACCTATAAACTTAAACTAATTTCTCTGAATTGAGTATATAAGGATGTTGTTTTATGGATTACATTTCCCTTAAATTAACATAACGGAATGGCAAAGCCATTTTTTTTTTCCTAGCCCATTGGCACAAGTTGATGTTCTATGGTTTTGTAATAACTTCTAATTGTTCTAATGTTTCTATTTCCCTCCCTACCTCTTTGACTACAGTAAATACACTTTTACCCTGACTATCACCCTGTTGTGATATCTTTCCAGCATATTAACATGCAACAGCTACTGATCCTTTTATCTGTCTGGAGTAGTCCTAGATAATGCACATAATCAAGTTTCCTAGTGGTTTGAAAAAGTCCAGTGAACTTTACAGTTAATGATTCCCAGAAACAGGTAACAACACTGATGGCTTTTCTCCAAAAACAAAATGTTAAAACTTTTACCTTTTACTTGGTTTATTTTTTAATTATTTATTGAGGATGCTTCAAATGCTTTATCACCAGATCACATGCTTTGGTCAGTTTCCCTCTGAAGTACAAAGCATAGGTTGGTAGTGTAGATTCTGAGCTTTGGCTTATCAATCGTTTAATTTAAGTGGCCCTTTTCATTTCATGTCTACGTATTAGGTCAAAAGGACTAAATCCTGTGGATTCATTGGGAGTGTCCATATTGGCAAACAGTAACAAAGGAATTCCTTTATCCTAATCATTAAGAGTTTCTTGACACTAAGCTCTAAACATGGTCGTCAAAGTTTGATGCCATCTTTCCAATGCATCTTGGGATTGGGGATGATAAGTGGATGATGTAAATTGTTTTGTTCTGAATTTGTTGTCATTTATTTGAATATTTGCAACATAAAAACTAAATCTTGATTTGATTATATTGCTTTGGGCAATCCATGTCTTGTAAAACAAATATAAACTAACTTTCCCATTACAAATTTTGCAATAATATTTCCTAAAGGAAGTGCTTCAAGAAATAGTTTGTAAACGTCCAAAATCATTAAAATATACAAGTTCCCATCCCTGGTTTTAGATCCCTTCTAATTTTGGGTCATCCCAGAGAAACACGGTGCATTGATTTAATTGCTCTGAGTTTAATTCAATTCTCATGATGGTCATCCATCCAGACTGGTCTAATGATTGCATATTTGATGATTGTCTCTCTCAATTGGTCTGAATCAACACTGACATGCATATTTCTCTCTTTTCTCAGCTACATTGTCAGGAACTGGTACCTGGTGGGCACCTTGCCTCACTTCATAGTTTTGAGACTAATGAGTTTCTTGTAATTCTGGCAAGAAACAAATTGAGTAGTTATGTGACTTGGGTTGGTGCCTCTGACAAGTACAAGGTGAATATATTTACTTTGCAAACTTGAATAGTGCTATTGCCTGTTTCTTATCTCGTATATCACAGACATCAATTAATGTTTTTGTATTGTGTCATTAACTCTAATTTAGCCAGGTACCTTCTTCTGGACAGATGGATCTCCATGGGATTATTCCAACTGGAAAAGTTACTCGCCAAGATATGGCTTTCATTACTGTGTTCAACTCAATATTAGGGGAGTAGGTATGTTATTTTTTGTTGAAACATGGGAACATGATTTTTTTTCTCCCAATAAGGTTTGATTTTATGAAGCCTTCTTGGCAGAACCTCATAATTTCTCAGAGATGGTGGCATAACAGCAAAATCACTGGACTGTAATCCAGATGCCAAAGTTAATGCCTTTGTGGCTTGCCACATGTTTGATGGGATTTAAATTTGTTTAATAAATCTGAGGTATAAGTCTAGTCTTCGAAATGATGACCATGAAAATGATCATGTTGATTGTAAAAACCCATCTGGAAGGTATGAAATCTGCCATCGTCACCTGGTCTGGCCAAGATGTGACTCCAGACCCACGACAATGTGGTTGACTCTTAACAGCTCATGTAAAGGCCTAGGAAGCCATTCAATTCAAAGGCATTTAGGGAGGGGTAACAAACAATGGTGTTGCTAATGATGATCTTGTCTCAAGAAAGAATAAATAATAAAGAAAGAACAAGCTGTACTCTTTACATTATCATCAGGTAGCAGACTTATTCCACAGGTTTAACTTGGCTTATTTACACTCTATTGTGTGGTCTTCTCTCTCATTCAATATGTTTTGGTGTTAATTTTATCAACTTGCACACCCTTTCTGAATCTTATAAATCTTAGGGCTCTCTCTTTATTCCAACAGCGCCTAAATTCAATCCTTTTTTGACACATCTTTGGTTTTGCTATCCACACACATTGAGATTTGTTGTTGGTCTCACAGCCTGCTCACACACTACTTATTCTACAGATCCTTAGAACTGTTTCTTTTTCTTTACATTCTCTTTTGACGTGCCCTTCATTCTCGAAGCTTTTAATTCTATAATCACTTAACAGGTATATAGATGAGGGCAGTGGACTTTAATTTAGCTTATATGGATTTGACAAGGTTGGACATGAAGAGACTGATAAAGAAGGTAAAGCACATTGATACAGGGTAACGTGGCAAGGTGGATCCAAAACTGACTTAGTGGTAGGAGGCAGAGGATGGTAGATGTGTATTTGTGTTACTGGAGCATAGAGTCCTCCATATTGACTTACAGTTTTGCTCAGACACACAGGCTGCTTGTAAAGCTTGTCATTAGGAATCTGTCTAGGGTGAGGAAGGAAGAGGGGCTGAGGGACATCAGGCTGGACTGCATACCAAAATGTCAATCTAACACCGACCGCATGTACAAGCTGCCTACATTGCAAACACACTGCATGTTCATTCAACCAAATAGCCTTTTCAGAAAGTAGGTGCGGGCTAGTCCTCAGTCCAATCAAGGGGACACTGCTATCAGCCAGAGGGCCGTGGTACTGTTAGTCACGGGCACAGACTGCTCACGGTCCAACGGCGTATGGTTGGCCATCAGCTTCAGATGTTCACCATCGGGGATCTGTCCAGGTGCACTCCAGAGATTTGGCAATGGTCAGCCCTCTAGGCCCAGTGCCCGCAATCACAGGAATTGTGTATCATCAGTTGGAGGTCTACAGAGACAGGAGCTGGGGTCTGGTCAGAGATCTGGGATGAATACTGTCTGTCTGTCCATCAAATATTAAGAAGTCAGTAAATGGGGCATCTGGGACAGTGGGGGGGGGAGGAGGGCTATGTGGAATAGTAGAGGGTATGATGGGCTATGGAGCAGGTGTTATTGGCAACGACCACCATCCTGGCCTCCACACGAATGGTGTTGAAGAGCAGAGTGGTCATCATTAAGATGTAATGTCAGGATTCTGGTATGGGAGGACCGTTGGAGGTGAGGTTCAATATAATGGGTCTCCACATGGTGACGTTTTGGATGGAATTGGGCTGTAGGGGTAGTGTGAGGTAAAAGGGAATATGTAAGCTCAGGAGTACCTGATGACCAGGCAGAGCCCAGTGCTGATGGTGTCCATCATGAGCTTCATTCCTGACTGTTCTCTCGATGTGAAATGCAACTGGGAAATGACCATGACAAGCTGAGGGTGGGTGGAATCAGTGTCAGTTTGTTTGACAAAAGCACAGAATCCATGTCTGTGGGCATTAGGACATCATAGGGGCAAATATATGAAACATCTGTTTGCAAACTCGAACCACTTTTCGTTTTGTGAACATCTCTGTGTGTAACCAATACATGCAGATTGAACATGCCGATGCGTCAAATGTTGGTCAAAGGCAGAGTTCATCATGCCATTGATGCTAGCCAAGCTAACATTGGATCTCAGGATACAGAAGTTAGCAGCAGTGACTTAAAAAGGACGTGAATACTGGTCAAATGTGCCCCATCATTTGTGGAACTTCCAAGGATGCTATAAGATCAGGGAACATTGATGCATCTTACATCATGCAAGTATTAAGATGAACTCTAATGAATGCAATGGAAAGTGGACTGACTGAGATGGTCTCTGATGAGAAGGGGGTCAGAGCACAATTAGCACTCCATTTAGAGTTTAATGTGTTGCCCATTCAGTCAGTGTGGAACCTTCAATTCAGTGCCCATGCTGTGACCAGGGCCATGATGGAACAAGTCGGACTGTGCAGTTGGTACCAATCTGTGGGCACCTACAGAATAGTCTGGACAGGGTGTGCTGTGGCATCCTGTGCTCTACACAATTGAAGCTGGCAACGAGATGATGTCATAGATGCCAAGTTGCTGGGGGAATGGGAGCTGTTATATGAGAAGAAGGCTGAGGCTGTTGAGCTGGAGGAAACTATCTTTGTGGATGATAGAGTCCAGCTGCACTGGACCGTACAAGGCAAACAGGTCCTCATTGATATCCAATTCCAGTAGATGCTAACTGGGGGCAGAAGACCATCATGGACTATCAAGGTCATGATTCCAACATTTGGTTTACATTGTAGATGTGAACTTCACCATCTATTCATTTCCTTTGTGTTCCCTCTTGCTGTGTGTCAATAAAGGCTCATGTTTGGAGTTCCCTGACTGCTTACCTGTATGTGATGTTACCCTACTGAACAATAACAAGATATAGGTGTCCAGTGGGCACTGGGGAAAGAATATCAGGGATTCAAAGAAGGTGTTTAGACAAGATGTATTAAGCAGAGGGAAAGTGTGTGGGCTAAATGGCAGCTAGGGTGACAGAATGGGGTTGTATGTGTGAGGGAACATCAACTGTGCTGGCAATATGCCGAGGGCAGCATGACTTTGTGGCTGCTGTGCCATTACGCTGCCAGCGATGGGCAGTGCCGATTGCCAACATTTATCTGAATGTACAGTGGCCACTCAAAGATGGTATGGGGACAACAGGTGCTGGTTTTTATATGGATATCGCTGAGCTGGAGTTGTTACAGGAATGGTGCATGGCAAGTTGGAGCTAGAATTGGACATGAGAGACACCATAGGGGTGGGGAAGCTACTTAAGTGAGTGCTGCATTTGATAAGATATGATGAGGAATTGTGCTTGGTTTTGTGGTAAAAATCCCTCAGAGAAATGCAACACAACTCTCAATTAGCCAAAGAAGGGCAAGATTCAGCCCATACAAAGGTAATTGGGTTCACCATATAGAAGTTCAATACACTGTCAATGAGTATCTTTGTTCATGGAGCTGTACTAGCAGCTGCTGTACAAGATGGAACATCTTGCAAAGCAGAAGGCCACTGAGATGCAAACAAAACTCAGAATCTGAAAGTGTGGTTGAGGAGAAAGCAAAAATGGCAGAGATTAAACCTGAGGTGGGATGAAATCCGAACCCAATGGTAACTAATAGTAACTCACTGAAGTCGCACAGATAATTAATAGCAATTGTGATTCCCTTCAAAATCAGTAGCAATCCAGGAACTCACTGATAATCTTAATGTAACTGGCAGTCTTCTTTTTTCCTTATTTTATGCAGTCCCTTGAGACCAAGGATGTTTTCTTACATTCATGATTTGTGGGTCCTGAGGTGACTGAACAGTCCAATGCTGGATTTGTGCACCATGCTGCCAATAGGGCAGGTGGTATTTGAGGTGTTGGCTGGGTGGGATGCTTGGGGTTTTCACAAAGCCCTTCCTCTCACTGCACTTGGCCTCCACCTGGGGCCCATTGAAAATGCTACAGATGGTAGGATTTTGCAAACACCTTACTGGTGATATTTCCCTATGGATTAGAGATGTCTGCTGGACATGATTGATGTCTCTGATGCATACAGAAGGGCACTGCTGCCCTGTAGAGCAAGAAAGCGGTGCAGGATTTGTGGTCTTATTTTTTTTTGAAATTCCCTAAACTATTTTGTCTCTCTCCAACTTTATAATTCTTCCAAAAACCCACCTTTTTCAAAAATGTCAGCCCTTTTAGGTTCCCCCCTTAGGTATTGCCAACCTGCCCTTGGCTGTTTCTACCTACTTCCCTCTCCATAAGTACTTTGAAATTAGTTTTGACTGAATGGCAAATTTTGTATGTAATTATTCTATTTTTATGCTTGCTACGCATTCATGTGTTCTATTGTTCATATCTACCTGTGCATATCTTGCTTGTCTGTTTCGTTTATGTCTGTCTGGGTGATTAAAAAAAAATGAATGAATTAAACTTAATGGATGTCTTCTTTTCCATTACCCTTTTTAGATATTTACAAAATGAAAATCAAAGATTGTTCATATCTAAAACAGGCCATTTGCCAGTACAAACCCGATTTTGCTTGATCTATTTCTGAGAGCTAAATGGAAGTCTGCTGACCAAGCAAGCCTCAGCTCAAAGACCATTCATTACCGTTTCACCTCTGACATGAACATGTACTATGTAAAATCAGTGTGTATTAAGCATGTAATGGCTAACAGAACATTCCTGTGCTAGGGTACTAATGATTCTAGCCAAATAGAGAGAGAAAACCAACAAAAGAAAACAATATTCTTCCAAATGAACAGAACGGTTGTGCTGGAGTTCCATTTGGAGTTTACATGATGAGTCGGACCAGGATGTCTCATTTACCACTTTTACTGGTTTTCCTTTTGGAAAGGAGACAGAAAGTAAGGATAAACCTGAGGAATGATTTTCCTATTGTACCTTAAGTGTTTTAGAACATTTAAGAGTCTGATTTTTCTTCTGCATTTGAGAATCTGTCCAACATGATAGCACAACAGTGATCCAGCTGGATGTACATTTTCCGCTATTTGCTTGTTTTTGTGGAATTGTAGAAACCAATATAAAACAGGAAAACCTATTATCACCCCCTATTGCCTCAGGCCCTAATATTATATACCCTGTTTTGGAAGATTCTGAGCACCTCTGGAATTGAACATAGAACACAACAAACTGAAGAGAAGGGGATCATGTCGGTCGCAGCAATTCTTATTCCTATTTCATAGAATCTTGATGAAAACAAATTTCAAACACTGAAACATTTAGAAAGCAAACTCTTAGGGGCACTCAGATTTACCTATTTTAATGACAAGCAAATACATCAGGCCTGAATTTTACTGAGTTTGAAGGACTGTGAAACTGTTTACAAATGGTGAATGGGACCCGGTTCCAGGATTGTCACACCTGGTATTCATAATGGGATGAACTCTATGGGAATCTTGTTTGTACAGGTGCTAAGAATTGTTGATTTTATTTGATTGACATCTCTATTCGGAAATAATTGGTTTTTATGATCTCTTTTGTCAATGGCTCAATCTTTATTCACACATGCTTAAAGGCATCCATGTTTAAATATTCTGTTATTAATGTTTAATGTTTCATTGATTGATAATTTTATAATGTGTGGGAGCCAGAGATCTTTTTCTCCCCCCAGAAATTATGAAGAGGCATTTTTATGCAGTTTTGTATGCGCAATTGTTGTATAGGGCTCCTTGTTCATGTATATGCTGTAGATATTTTAATCAAACTGTTGAGAAATGGTATGACCACCTTTGGAGCAGCTAGGACTTGAACTCAGGCCTTATGGCTTGTAAATAGGTACACTCCACCATGCCACAAGAGCCCCTTCTGTATATTGTGTATATTGAATGATGAGGGAACAAAAGGGACATGACTTAACATAGTGGGTTGATGGAGACTGAGAGTGGATTGGCAGGGTCCATAAGTTGCATTGATTTAGCAATGGGGGCCACAAAACTCATGGGGGTGGTTGGGAACATAAGCTGCCATTGATTAGCTATGGGAGCATGATGTTGGCATGAGATGTGAATGAGGGGAAGAAGAGGTGTGAGGGGTGAGGGCTAGAGGCCCAAAAATGTACCCAAACAATTGAGAGAAAGCCCCAAAGGACCAAGACCAGACTTTAACTAGACCCTTCCAACACCAAAAGCATCATGTAAAGGGGCTCATTATACCAAGGTAGGTCTACAAATCAGGAAAACTACCAACTACCTGCATCAGTAGCAAAACTATAACCCGTCAACTGTATTTATATAGTCCATGTACCTTCCAAGGAGGACCCTCAGCAATCTGCATGTACACAGCAACTGGTGAACATTTTACCATGTACTAATAAACAGACAATTATGGTGACCAATCTAAATTCAATTGCCAATTATTGGTGCCAATCAAGAAGCCATCCAAAAGTTCTCTGCAAGGAATTTTGCATGCT
The DNA here is from genome assembly GCF_021869965.1 of Rhincodon typus. Lineage (NCBI taxonomy): Eukaryota > Metazoa > Chordata > Chondrichthyes > Orectolobiformes > Rhincodontidae > Rhincodon > Rhincodon typus. The sequence goes on from NC_063345.1 coordinate 46,215,113, forward strand.
ATAAATTATCAGAGGGTTTAATGTAAAATTTGCGTTGAGAATATATGCCACAACTGAAAAAATAAATGCAACCCATCCCAATGGTAAATGTATTTGTAGTTATTGCTATACTGCTCAATCAAGGCTGACTTCCCCTACTTACTCAGCATTACTCAGAGGCAATTCTTTTCTGACTGGATTGAATTTTCCAAGGATATTCAATAACTCAAACCATTAGTACATTTCTATGCGTAGCACCCAAAACTACTAACTGCAAATTTATCAAGTTTAACTTCTGTCTTCTGCAGAATTGAATTAGTTCAAGCAGTGTTATGGCAGGAAGCAAGATTTCAGTGTTCTGTGAGCGACAGAAGAGGAAAAATGACCCAAACTTTCTGAAGACAATGCACTAGCATCCACCTGAAAACTCACGTGAGGATGGATGTGCTTAGCTTAGCTTTGGCACAACATAATATGAAAAAGTGAGAATGTGGGAGCGTTGTAAGAAAAACATTTAAGTGTTTGATGATGGTAATGATTTAAAGGCTTTAGTAGCAATGAGGATGAAATAATGGTGGAGACAGCTGATGTTAAAACTGGAAGTAGATGGTCATGAAAGTGACTAGAATGTCGGGTCTGAAGCTTAGCTCAAAACATTAAGGTTTATGAATTTATGGATTCAGTCCAAGTGAGCATTCACACAAAGGATGGGAAACAGAATGTTTGGCAGAAACTGAATAAATTTTCTTGTATCTTAATACAATCTTTTTGATGAAGATCCTTGCTAATGACAATGTCAGATACACAGGTAGATAATGTTTTGGATATCAAAGAAGGTACCACAGAGGTATAAATAAGTGTCAGCCCATGGAAGTTGACCCCATGTCAATGAATAATTGATAGCAAATATATCACAGCAGTGATGGAACCATGGCACTCATCTGGGGTATGTCAGACAGGACTAACTGATCACAACGTGTACCAAACGCTGCTCTGTTCTTGGCTAACGTAGGGCATTCATCACACCATATTCATCCGGTATTCCCAAGTATCTCAATTTCGCTGTACTAAAGATAAGTTAAATACTTGTAGCAATCACACTTGGATTTCAGGTTACTTAATTCCTGGATCAAATTTGTGCAGAAAACCACAAGTCAACTTTCTTTTCTTGTCACATATAACTCCAGATGTATTTTCTGGAAGTTCAAATGTATTTTCTGGAAGTTCCCTATTATGGGATTAAATGCAACATAATAAATATGCTAAACCAAACTAGACAGATTCTGTGGAAACCACCACAACCAAAACAAGAATACATTTTTTAATATGATCATGATGAGTGTGTGTCTACACGAGTTAGTCAAATGAGCAGATATTCGGATGAGAGTTCCCATGATTGAATGGGTGACTGCTAGTTTACAGAAAATTGAGTGAATTTTACCAGCCCTCTGTGGGCAGGGAGAGGGATCCTGTAAATGGTGATGGATGGAAAGGGCTGAGCATTAAATGCTCATCCAGCCCATGAAGCCCACGTCCCATGAATGAATTTTGTAACAGGTAGCATGGCTGTTGTTTTCCCACCATTGCGTTATTTTTCCAGCTAAAGGAACATGCAGGGTGGCCCTCCCACTCAAGTCAATTACATCACTTAAGAGGTCAATTAATTGCCTTTTCCCACTGCCTCTTGTTAAGTTCATACATTCAGGTTAACTATATACATGTGGAAGATGTTGATTGAATAGTTATGTGAGCAATATAAAGAGAAGCTCTTACCGTATGCCAGTACACTTGAGGTCTTTTGAGTTGCTGGGTGCTAGCGGGGCTGGAGTGTATTGGCAGCCCCCAGGAAAGTTATGTTAGTTTTGAAAAGTTTTCCCTGTAGTTTTTAGGATTTTTTTTAATTATAGTACCCTTTTAAGGGTTCATTCCTTAGTTAATTAGGTTAACTTTTTAACTTGAAATGTTAAAGAATCACTTTTCAACACTGCTTTGGAAGTAAAGTGAGGAGCTGTTCACATGTAAAATGATTTACTCTGAATAAATCTAAAACTGAGTAAAGATTGGCATCTGCTCTCCTACATCAACTGCCTGTCAGGGGTATAACACCACTAGTATTATATCAACAGGTTTTAGCAATGTACCTTCTTATTTGAACACACTTTTGGCAATAGCTGTCCCATGGCAATGGCACTACTTGTCCTCGCAATCCAAAACCCATCTCTTGCTGGGTCCTGTCTGACTTGCCCTGTGACCATAGACCCCACTTATTGATTTGGGAGGACACTGTCTTTCAAATGGCATCCTTTTCCTCTACATATAGTCCCACCAATGACCACATTCCCATAGTGACGCCTGTAACCACAGAATGGCTAGTGCTATGATTGATTGATCAGTAGCTTTTTTAACAGTGTGTTCTGTCCTTAACAAGGATCACAGGCTCAGTTGTAAGCAATTATTGTCTGTGTCCCACACCCTGCTGCCATCGCCACAACCCAGTTTAATGCAGCTCCCAGCCCCACAGAATGCTAAAATGGAATTTCCATCAGAACCACAAAATTCTGGTCAGTGTTTCTAACTGAACAGAAGCGATGGTGCCAATAACTTCAGTTGCACACATGGCACGGGGAAGAGTAATAACAGGTATTATACTGTGTGAGATTATAAACAAATATAACTTTTTTTTAGTGAGTGTACCTACATCAATAATAATATAATCATAAAACTGTGCTTTAATAGAGGAATTCACCTGACATGCTGAAAGATTTGCCATCAAACTCCCTAGAAAATGTTAAGGGTAGATTGGGAAAGGATCAGTCTCAGTTTGCAGACTGAAGTGAGGAGGGCCAACTGGATCTTTCAGCCATGGAGGAACCTAATCTTGTCTATTAACTGGGAACACAAGATTCATGAAACATAATGGTTGATTTGTTTTTAATGTTAAACATAATGGCACACATCATATTCTTTAATGAGAGATATCTGAACTAATTTTCACTGTCATTTACTACAGACAGCAAAGAGCCTGTTGTTGCTGACAGAAAGTATGTGTTCCTTTTTATGGCCCATGACCAATAGGTTTGTATGTAAGGAGTGGATGTATTCTTATCCTCAGAGTGATTATCTTAATTAAAGTTTTCCAGCAGCAAGCTTTTGGCGAGTTTTAAAATAAAGCCAGTTATTGCCACAGCTCCCTTTCTAGGAAGTTGTCAGACAGCCCGCCTAGCTCTGGATCAATTGATACCCTTAAGTGACAATTTAATAGCCATTTAAGTGTCTAATATATCCTGCCACTATTTTCCCGTGGAAGAAGAAAGCTCCGTTGAAGCTGGTATCCAGGTAGCTTTCACTGCATGGCCTTCTGCCAGGGCATGAAGCAGGTCATGCATTGAGTGGGAGGAGTGCCCTGCGCCCGTTAGAGGTACCTTGTCACAAGCTCATACCTCTCCTCTAAGCTTCCCCTGCTCCCCCAACTCATAGCTCCAGTCTCCTGAACACCCGGCCTCCAACCCCCTCACCCTGTTACTGGCTCTGCCATCGGGGTAGCTTGAATGCCTGGATCTCATAGACACTTAAAAATTGTAACAGGACTGGACAGGGTAGATGGAGGGAGGATATCCCTGATGGTGGGTGTGTCCAGAACCAGGGGTCACAGTATGAGGATTCAGGGTAGACCATTTAGAACGGAGATAAGGAGACATTTCTTCAATCAAAAAGTGGTGAGCCTGTGGAAGTCATTGCCACACAAAGTAGATGTTCCTGAAACACTGAACATATTCAAGAAACAACTAGACAACAGAAAATGGTCGGGACATAATCCACAGTGGGGTGTCTTACTGTCAAGGAGTGTACTGTCAGTCCTTCATCATCTTTGTAATTACAAGAGCACCGTGTCTGGTTGGTTGGAGTTTCTTTGCACGTTTAGGTGTTACACCCCATCACTCTCTCTCTCTCAGCAGTCATTTATAGAAACACAGATTTGTTATGGTACAGAAAGGGACCCTTCAGCCCATTGAACTTGTACCAGTTAATCTCTTCCCTTTACCCCATATCCCTGCACACAACGAGATTCACATCCGCAGCTGCTTTTGGCTGTGTCAGTCTTCTTTTAGAAACCACCTTTTGAATTAAGGAGTAAAAAATAACCACAGTATTTTAGGGTTCCAACCCATTGTCATAACACATGGAAAAGTTGATACTGAGACAAAGCATTTTTGTAAACAATTACTGTTGTCAATTTGTTTGAGATGTGTCCTACTCGATTTTTGAAGTCTCATCACTCTTTTGTGCACTCCTTTCCAAATTGATGGCAGTTTCCTTAAAATATTTAATCAGGATTCTAAACCAATTGTACCCTGATGTAGTCCAGGTCTCTCTATCAGACTGAGCTTGTGGCACAGTGGTAGCGTCCCTGTATCTGTGCCAGAAGACCCAGGTTCAAGTCCCACCTGTACTGGAAATGTCTCACAGCATCTCTGAATACTCAGAACTCAGTGTTGAACAGCTAAGTGAGCAGTCATTACTGACCTTATGGCACTTTACAAAAGCAGACCAAAAGTTTTTGTCCACATTAGCTAACATTCTTTCCCTAATCAATATCACCTCTTGCTTAGGGTTACCACTCAAGCAAATTTACCTGTCTGTCTGAAAGGATGCACAAAATGAATTTTTCATTTTTATTCATGTGATTGAATGTGTTGTGGATTAAGATGTTAGTTGAAGGGTTTGGTTTGTAGCTTTCTTGGTGCTGTGTGATGTGGTGTCTTAGATGGTTTTACAGTGTTGAATGAAGGATCCATGATATCAAAGGGATGGTGTTCCTGTGGACCCCAGTTTAAGCAGGAGCATTGAGAAAGACCATAACATACTGAAGTAGAATTAGGCTATTCAGCCCATCGTGTCTGCTTCACCATCTGCCATTTGTTTATTTCCCATTACTACTTCTCCAGCCTCATTTTCCAGCAGTCCAATGTCCACTCTTGCCTCTCTCTTACCTTTTCAATATTTAAAAAAAGACTGTTACAAACTTCTTTTACATTATTAGCCAGCTTGCTCTCATATTTCATCTTCTCCCCACTTTTTAAGTTATTATCTGCTGATTTTTAAAGGCTTCCCAATCATCATCATCATTTTGCAAGCTTTCTCTTTTACTTTTCTGCTGTTCCTGATTCCCCTTGTCAGCCAGGGATGCCTCCTCCTCCCTTTAGTGTACATTTTCTTCCTTAAGATGAATTTCTGCTGTGCTTCCTGAATTATCCCCTAATACTCCAGCCATTGCTGCTCCACTGTCTTCCCTGATACGGTTACATCTGATTCCAGCTTGTCCCTGTCAAACTGCGGGGTGAATTCTATCATATCACGGTCGCTGCTCCGAGGGGTTCCTTCACCTTAAGCTCCCTAATCAAGTCTGCCTCATTACACGTCATTTCCGCCCTGGGAAAAGTCTCTGACTACCCATTCTATTTATGCCTCTCATCATCTTGTACACCTCTATCAAGTCACCTCTCATCCTTCTTCGCTCCAATGAAGAAAGCCCCAGCTCCCTCAATCTTTCCTCATAAGACGTGCCCTCCAGTCCAGGCAGCATCCTGGTAAATCTCCTCTGCACCCTCTCTAAGGCTTCCACTTCCTTCCTATAATGAGGCGAACAGAACCGAACACAACATTCCAAGTGTGGTGGAACTAGAGTTTTATAGACAGGGATGTTCCTCCCCAGTGGGGGAACACTTCAGCGGTCAAGGACATTTGGCCTCAGATCTTCAGGTAAGCGTCGTCCAAGGCGGCCTTCGGGATACACAACAACACAGAGTCACCAACACAGGCTGATAGCCAAGTTCGGTACCCACGAGGAAGGCCACATACACACACACACTGTCTCTCTCTCCCCCCTCACACACACACATACACTGTTTCTCTCCCCCCTCACACACACATACACATTCTCTCCCCCCTCACACACACACACACATTCTCTCCCCCTCACACACACACACACATTCTCTCCCCTCTCACACACACACATACACTGTCTCTCTCCCCCCTCACACACACACACATTCTCTCCCCCCTCACACACACACATACACTGTCTCTCTCCCCCCTCA
>NC_063345.1:46221692-46267192 GCF_021869965.1 Rhincodon typus
TGATAAGGTTCCACATGGTAGGCTGTTCTGGAAGGTTAGATTGCACGGAATCCAGGGAGAGCTGGCAAACTAAATACACAATTGTGGAAGGATGCTTGTCAAACTGGAAGCCTGTGAATAGTGGTGTGCCTCAGGGTTCGGTGCTGCGCCCATTACTATTTGTCATCCAAATCATTGATATGAATAACAATGTACAAGGCATGATTAGTAAGTGTGCAGATAACACTAAGATAGACGGTACCGTGGACAATGAGGAAGATTATCAGAAATTGCGGTAGGATCTTGATCAGCTAGGGAAGTGGGCTGAGAAATGGCAAATGGAGTTTAATATAGATAAGTGTGAGGTGTTGCATTTTGGAAAGTCAAGTCAAGGTAGGAGTTTTGTGGTGAATGGTAGGGCCTTAAGGAGTGTAGTGGAACAGAGGGACTTTGGAGTTCAGGTGCACGGTTCTCTGAAAGTGGAGTCACAGGTAGACAAGGCAGTGAAGAAGGCTTTTGGCACACTGGCTTTCATCAGTCAGGGCACTGAGTACAGAAGTTGGGATGTTATGTTGCAGTTGTACAGGACGTTGGTGAGGCTGTACTTGGAGTATTGTGTTCAGTTTTGGTCACCTTGCTATAGGAAGGATGTTATTAAACTGGAAAGAGTGCAGATGAAATTTACAAGGATGTTGCCAGGACTCCAGGGACTGAGTTATAGGGAGAGGTTGGACAAGCTAGGACTTTTGTCTTTAGAATGTAGGAGACTGAGGTGGAATCTTATAGAAGTGTATAAGATCATGAGAGGCAAGGATAGGGTGAATCCACTCAGTCTTTCTCCCAGGGTTGGGGAATCGAGGAATGGAGGGCATCAGTTTAAGGTAAGAGGGGAAAGAATACACGGGTACCTGAGGGTTTTTTTTTACACAGAGGGTGGTATGCGTATGAAATAAGCTGCCAGCAGAAGTGGTTGAGGTGGGTACATTAACGACATTTAACAGGCATTTGGATGAACACATGGTTAGGAAAGGTTTAGAAGGATATGGGCCAAGTGCAGAGAAATGGGGTTAAAGTGGATGGACATTTTGGCCGGTTTGGACCAGTTTGGGCCAAAGGGCCTGACTCTGGGCTGTAGGACTCTGACTCTATGACAATTTTATGCAATACATGATTATTGATTCCGTGACATGAAAGATCTACTATCTCTTTTCTCTCACTCATGGACACAAAACAATAAAAAGCTTATCGCCTGTAAACAGATGCTTTCTGTTTCAAGCTTTATTCTCTGTCTAATGATATTATTTTGGTCTGGTCTGTTCTGCTCTCTCCTCTCATTTCAAGCCAGAAACAATCCATCCTGTACATTTTTTGCTTTTGTTTTGAGGTTATGAATGTTCTTTATTGCCTGTGCTTGGTGTCATGAGTGGGTTGTCACAGCACTCAAGGGACATTTTAAGACTTTAAAGGCAATTGCTAAATTGGCTATAAATGGCAAGCTCCCTTCACTGAAGAATATGAATGAGTATTTTTATGATAATCTTGTGACTTCCATAGTTGTTATTTTACAGCTAACCCCAAAATCGTAAGATTTGTTGAAGTAAGCTTCACAACTGAACATGATGGGATTACTAACCTCAGCCACCAGGCTGCTGATAGCTTTGCATATCTAGTCTCCGCAATCACCAGAATTCTGGAAAGGGGAGTGTGAAATATCAGCAAACTGAGAATATCATGTCCACCAAGCTTGCATTATCTATACATTTGTCTCTACAGTGCTGAGACCTGGGCAACATATGCTTTGCAGGAGAAAAGGCTGAATAATTTCCACCTTTGCTGTCTCAGGCATATTCTCGCTATGTCTTGAATGGACAAGTTCACCAACTTAGAGATCATGCTGTGCGCTAATTCCATCAGCATACATTCATCAAACTGATGATATTTGCATTGGCTCAGCCATGCTGTAGAATGGATGACAGCTGTATACCAAACACCTTCTGTACAGTACTGGATTATAACCACCTGGGTGTCCACCCTTCGTTCAAGGACACCTGCAGGCAAGATATCTAGTTGGTGGACACTGATACAGACACTGATAACTTAGGTTTGACTGGAAGGGCTTTGGCAATGGCTGTGAGGAGGGCCCAGAGAAAACAGAGGTTAATTAATCCTGCATCTTCTCGGCCTACCATCTTCATCTGTGTCAATGCGGCAGGAGACTGCCATGGTGCTCCTGAGCCACACAAGGAATGTTCAACATGAAGTTAACCACCAAGGAGTAATCTATCATTTCACAAGTGGAAGGCTGCTAAAGAATGACTCCATTGCAAGTCCAATACTAGACTACTAAATGTTGCTGTTCCGCTTTGTGTCCCAACTGAACACTCCTTGTCCAGTTTTCTGCTGTAATGTATTTTCCAGTACGTCAAAACAGTAGATTTCCTCATCTCTCTGTTCTTGCCATAAACTTTCAAATCTCAAGTTTAGTGTCATTTAATCACTACATTCTGATTTATCTTTTTATTCCAGCCTTGATGGTGTCATGTCTTGCACATTCCCTTTAGTCCATCAGTAAGAGAAATTCTTCACCTTAGTACATTTCTTCATTGTTATCTCAGCCAGCTAACCCACAACCCATCAGCTCATGCATTATTCAATCTCAATCATTAAATGATCCAGTTATTTGTCAATGTGCTCTTCTGCTACTTTGATGTGGCTATCGGTGAATATCTTATGATGCTTTTCAGAAAAGTTGTTTTCCAGTTAGTTATTGATGATCAAAGAAGATGGTCTCTCTAGATTAATCACACTTTACACATGATCGATCAATAGCCTTCAAGCAAGCCATATATATCTTGAAGTGCAGGTGGGGCTTTAAAATTGCTGGGGACTGTTGTATATTTCTTTGGCAACATTTCAAAATGCAACGAGCCTTGTCAGAATCGAATACCTGAGCCACACATTTACTGGGACAACTAATGTTAGAAGTTATGCAACTCCTGCTGTGGCCTTTTGTTCTGTTGCTATGACAGAAATGCAGAGTGGAAGTTGCTGTAGTAAAGAACTTGCATTAGCAAAGAAAATGTTGGAAATTGTACAATGTGTGCATTTGTGGGCTGTCAAGTCTGGATCATTAAGTATGTTCAAGGATGAGATAGACATTATTTTTAATCAGTAAGGGAATCAAGGGTTATAGGGAAAAGGCAGCAAAATGGGGTTGATGATCATCAGATTTGTCATGGTCTTATTGAATGGCAAAGCAGATTCAGTGGGTTGAATGCCTACTTCTCCTATGTATTATTGGCTTATTGTTTTATCAGTGATAGATCTTATATCTAAGTGCTCCATGTGACATTGGGGATAACTTGAGCAATGCTGCACCAGATAAAACAGGATGTTTGAAACAAAATAACATCATGGTTAAATGTGATGGCCGAGTATAAAAGATATTCCAATACTTAGTGGTAGGTGTATGGATAACTAAAGAACAACCGGATAGCATCAAAGACAGATGCACAGATCCCTAGATAGGGCATTAACCAGCATGAAAGCAGTTTGATTAGAATAGAAATTATTACAAGATACAAGAAATTTCAAACAGTGTCTTAACAAATACAAGCGAACTAAATGCTATCGAAGCAGAGTGTGTGCTATATCCCTTTCTTTCTTAAAAAGAAGAGTACTGATCCAATTTTTAAAAAGTAATTAACTGGTCCTGACATTACAGTACCAAAGCTCTTGTGGAATTAAATTCAGCTTTAAAACACTTAACATGTGAGATTTTTTGCTGCATTAAGAATATTTACCTGTGACTATATCTCTGCAACTCTTAAAGTACAAGCCTACAGTTCTTAAAAGTGCAGTAATAGGGAAAAACACAGAAACAGAAACAAAAAAAATGGATAACTAAAAATGGAGAAGCAAAGGTCATTTAAAAAAAACACTTTGTGGCATTGTACTACTTTTAAAAAAGACTGGCAAAGAGAAATGGAAGACAAACAATTATGGACTGGACATTCAGTAATACCCAAATCGAATTACACCTGTACAGACGACATACAGTTCTATTTTACAGATCAGAAGACAGATGGTCCTGAGAAAAGAGCTCAAAGTTCTGTATGCCATTTGGTATGGAGGAGTTTCACAGAATTAAGAGATCTAATACTTCAACTTCAGAAAGATCCAGAAAAGACCTGGGAGTTCTCCAAGAACAGCTGAAGATCAGAGTTCACTTCAGGATGAAATGTTGCATCTTTAAGGAATATGCACTCCCATTTATTGATCCCTCAAAGAAATGCATAGGACACTAATTCAGGAGAAATTTCAAGCAGAACTGAATAAAAGAGAAGTGGCGTAATTTGGAAGGTCTGCTGGTACACATTGTAGCTCCATCATGCACATTTTAAAGAAAGATGGCACATTTTAAAGAAAGATGGCACCATAAGAGTACGCCTAGATCCAAGGTGTAATAGAGTAATAGAGTTATACAGCACAGAAACACACCCTTCGGTCCAACCAGCCAGTGCCGACCAAGTTTCACAAACTAGTCTCACTTCCCTGCATTTGGCCCATATCCCCCTAAACCTTTCCTATTCATGTCTTCTAAATGCTGTATCTGTAATTGCATCTACCACTTCCTTTGCGTTCATTCCACACATGAACCATCCCCTTTTAAACCTTTCTCCTCTCACCTTAAACATATAGGTGCACCAACTTTTCACTTTTAGTATCTACATAAAGTACCAATGCTGGAAGAATTAAATCCTAAATATTCTGGGGAAAGATACTTTTTCAAACAAGTTGCAAAGCATAACTGATCCTGGTTTGTTCATTTAGCAGCAGAAACCCAAGAACTCATTATATTATGATGCAATTAAGACCATATTCCAGCTGCACATGGATAGGATTATTGAGAATATACTTCATTGTATTTGCATTATTAATGATATTGCAGTCATGGGTAAGAAAAAAGGTGGCACTTGACCACAGCCTTCATCTGTCCACGACAGCAGGGCAACAAAACGTACTGGACTTTAACAGTATGAAGTTCCAAATCAACATTAACCAGATAAACCTCTTTTCATACATTTACTCCATCCATGGAACTGATCTTAATCTAGTTAAGATGGAGATTGTTAAACAATTGGCAACCTATCTGGATGATTTGTGACTTTGCCTTGGATTTTTAAATTTCTTCTTGATGTGTCCCGAGCTTTGGTAGACAAAGTATCTCCACTGAGAGATTTGCTCAAAGTGGACATTCCCTTAGTATGGCAAGACAGTCACCGATAGATCTTTGTTTTCCTCAAGTAGGTTCTGTCAGCAAAATATTGCATACTGCAACACCAACATCCAGGAAAATAATGATTGTTGAAGTGTATGCATCGCAAAAAAAAGAAGTGTAGGTATGTCTCTTTTACAAAACAAAAGCTTACTGATTTTTGTTTGCCAACTAGTCCAATATAAAGCATGAGGCATTATTTCTTTGGCATTATGTAGTTTCACAAATGCTTATTTGGCAAGAAATTCTCTGTTGAAATAGGTTGTAAGCCACTGGAAATATATTGCTACAAACCACACTGTCACATTTACAGCATATACTTGTCAAGGCATGAGGGTTTGACGTTGAGGGGAGAGGTAAGCCAGTTACCAGTAAGATTTTTGTCTGAAGCTCTGAGCCACACAATGACCAAGCCATTCCTCTGGATGTTGATGCTCTCGGCTAAGAATTGAAGATGTTCTCAAGTTCAAACTGTTACAATTTGTCCAAAACCAGTGTAAACTGTTGCAATCAGCAGCTGCCAAAGATAAACTGCTATAAGAGTTGCCAAAGATCCTAATCCAGCAAAGCTGACGGTATTGAAGAAGTACCTGAGAAGATTGAGACAACAAGGTGCAGGGCTGGATGAACACAGCAGGCCAAGCAGCATCATAGGAGCAGAGAGGCTGACGTTTCGTGCCTAGACCTTTCATTAGAAAAGGGGGAGGGGAAGGGGGGTTCTGAAATAAATAGGGAGAGAGTGGGAGGCGGATAGAAGATGGATAGAGGAGAGGATAGGTGGAGAGGAAACAAACAGGACGAAGAGGCAGGGATGGGGCCAGTACCCTTAGCACCTGAGAAGATTGGTTTCTTTTGGCCATACAGAGATGAATTTAGTGTCACAAGACAAATCATTTCAAAGGCAAACATGTCCAAATATCAAAAGCATAATGCCAAGATACAAAGCCCATGTTACACAATGGACATGGATTTTAAACACTCTAGGGCTGGCACATGAACTTGTGTACTGGCTAGGGATTAGTTGGGATATTCAGTGATATATTCATGATTCATCCCTAACAGTGGAAGGAACCTCCACAAAATGTTCCATTCACCCCTTGGACAAAAGTGGCAACAGATCTATTCACACAGCACAGGGAAGTTTTACATAATTATGAAATTGTCAGATTTGCATCTCTAAATGTTCCATATTTTGATGTTGCAATACAATGGGCATGACCTGAGGGCATAAAGATCTCATGCGCCACTTAACGGAGATCACTCCAAACATGACATGCCACTTGAAGCATGCTGCTTTTTAACTCTTAGCTTAATACTGGCCCAGAAACCTTTTACAGGCATATAATAACTAACTGTAATAAACATCTGTTGAATTCTTCAATACCATATTATCCACGCTCAGCTTTGTAAATTATAAGGGATAACAAGCATTACTGCATCGGGTAAAACACCCTGCTGGAGGCAAAAGTGCATTGACCAAGCTCCCCAAAACAGGCATTTCTTTATGATATAACTTTATAATTTTGTACAGCTACTGAAACTGTGAGATTCACAATGACTCAGTCAATGAATGTAAAATGTGAGCCAGTATTCAAATAAGGAACGACATTAGACACTTGCAGTTCATTTAATAGCCAATATTTCAGGTTCTATTATTGCACTGTGATTCTTTTTTGCATGTCTAATTAAAATGTTTATTCATTGTCATTATAAACTGTGATCAATTCTGAGGTGAGCTTTGGGACACGTTCTAACCATTTTGATATCTGATGTGCGTTGTGTAAGATGAACAGGCTTATGGGAGCTGCCCTCACCGACCCTGTCTTTTAAGGGAAGAAAGCTTGGTTAGAACTCTTGTTATTTATTGTTTCCAGTCAGTGCTCTTGCTAGAGAAGGTCATGTGTGTGGACAAAGAATGAAGAAACTGTTGGACGCGGCTGTAATGTGATGCCTCTCACAGTTAATAATTCTGTCCTTACGTAAAGACACACACTTAGATATTTTCTGAATCAACCTGTTTACAAATGTTATTACGCACTGGGGCAGGTGAAACTTAAACCTGAGCCTCCTGACTCGGAAGTAGAAATGCTACCACTGCGTCACAAAAACCCTAAAGTCTGACACTTAAATTTAAGAATAAATTTAAATTAACTTTTTTTTTTCCCCCTCCAATCAACCTGTTCAGAAATGTTATTAAACATCTCTGGAGCAGGTGAGAATTCAACTTGGAGGTCCAGGGGTAGGGACACTACCACTGCACCACAAAAAGGGCCAAAGATGGACACTTTTTGACAAAGTAATAGAATGACCTACACCTGCAGACCGGTCAGTATTAGTTGTTATCTGCAGAAAACGAGATAATTATTGGAATAATGAGTAAGTTTTAAAAAATCCAAGGACAGAGATGTCATTATGATGAAAATTGGAAATGTATTAATTCCTGTTGTGTGAGGAACTAAGGGACATTTATCTGGTTAATAGCATGCAATCACGTTTTCTGCAGTTCTGAAGATTCTTTAGCATATCTTTTTACTATCACGTGTATTCAATATAAAATACAGTGAAAGGCCCATACATAAGGGCCATTTATATTAACTTTATCCCAAACCCTGCCAGTTTCCTGCACACTGGGTTGCAGTTCATTAATTGCGTAGTTCAGAAAGTATACGTCCTTGCACTGTAGTTGCATCTCGCCTTTTTGCCTAATTAAAATGTTTGTTCATTTTAATCAGGTAACACAATCAAGTCTATGGTGAACTTTGTTATTTGGAGTTAAAATGTACTGACCTTTGAAGTCTAAGAATAATTCAAATAGGCTGGGTCCTCTGAACTTTACACTGCTATGAAGTACCTTCCTAACTGTCTGCCAGTTTCTCAAAAGTAATCTAGTAGTCAGCAGCTACTAGATATTTACAACAGTGAGATAAGGGCCCTACTGTGGAGTCAGCAACTGAATGTGTACTTAACACTGTTCCAACTCAATAACACTCAACACAGAAGACTTCAGCAGGTCTGAGAAGCTTCGTATTTGAGTTTAAGCACAACTATCAATATTGCATAGCAGACAAAGCACTGCAGAAACCTGCTTCATATACAGGATGGGTTAGTTACTGTTTGGTCTATGTAATATGGCATTTGTTTCATTTAAATTAATTGATATTGTTATGGAGGGGACAAACTGAAATCAATCCAGAATAAATGCTTTAAGGCAATTGAATAAATTAAATTGTTTTTAATATTAACATTGGATTTTAACAGCCTTAGGTGTTTTGGAAATTCATTCTGCAATTCATGTATATTTTCTGTGAAATACAGCTTTTCATTCACCTGCACAGTATGACAATATTACTTTCTATGTAAATTTGGATGGGTAACGACTTGAATTTGAATCCCAGAGGACAAGCAAGAGTAACTGTTCTTAACAGTAAGGAAATATCCAGCTTATACTGAGCCCCAGCAAAATTAGTCAGTGGGAGCAAAACACTAGTGCCACTTCTGGCAAATGGCAAGATGGCGTAAGTGGCAGAAATCCATCATGTAGCCCCAACATTCACTGTAGGAGAACCTAAGGGCAATGTCCATGGCTTTAGCACCTTCAGTTATTTTATCTTATTGGCAGCGTTGGTCTGCTTGATGACAGTTCCACAGTGTAATAAAGCAGCTACAAAAGCATAATGGGATCTGAGTTTTATGAAAACACTGGGTATGAAAGCTTATCCTAAGCGATTGTAAAACACTGGTTTGACCCCAGCTGGAGCATTGTCCCCAATTCTTGGCACCATGATTTAGGAAAGACCAGAAACTTGACTTATTGTTCTTGATTTTAGATAGAGGGTCATAGAGTCATACAGCACAGGAACAGATTCTTCAGCCCAATTCATCCATGTCAACCAAGTTTCCCAAACTGAACTAATCCTATTTACTTCCGTTTGGCCCACCTCTCTCAAAACCTTTCCTATTCATTGACCTTCCAAGTGTCTTTTAAATGTTGCAACTGTGCACCTGCATCTACCACTTCCTCTAGCAGTTTATTACACATACAAAACTCCCTCTGTGTAAAAGTGTTGCCCTCAGGTCCCTTCTAAATCTTTGTCTCAAAAATTATGCTTTCTAGCTTTGAACTCCCAAACCCTAGGGAAAATAACTTTACTTCACCTTATCTTTGTCCCCCATGATTTTATAAACCTCTATAAGGTAATCAATCAATCTCCTATGTTTCAGTGAAAGAAGTCCCAGCTTATCCAGGCTCCTCTTATACCTCAAAATCTCCAATCCCAGTAGCATCCAAGTAAATCTTTTCTGCACCATCTCTGAAATAACTCCACAGAGGGTGGTATCCTATCACCAAGTCGCCCTTTATTTATATATGGAGAGTCCTTGGCACTGATCCAGCTCCCTCAGAGTGAACAGGATGTCTGACACATCTGTTTCTATCTTTCAGCTAGAGCTCCTTGACTGGGGCTGTTAATCTGGTTCAATCACAGAAGTTGTATTCTATGAGGTTCACCTGACTGACCTCATTACAATCACTACATCTCTCCTCCTCTGAATCCGAGGACATAGGCCAGTTCTCGGGGTGTTTTAGCACTGGGTCACGATCTTGCAACTCTGCCTCTGATACAGGTGGCGTATAATGCACATTTTTAAAGTTCCTGTCTAATACCATCAAAATTGGCCTTACGCCAATATAGAACTTTAACTTTTATACAAGGCCTATCCTTTTCCATAACTGTTTTAAAACTAATAAAATTATGATCACTGGTCCCAAAGTGTTAGTGGGGGAGCACTTCATTCACTTGCCCTGCCTTATTTCCCAAGAAGGTCTAGTTTTGCTCCTTCTCTAGTAGGTACATCTGCATATTGAAGAAAATTTTCTTGAGCACATTTAACAAATTTCCTCCCCACCTAAGCCTTGAACACTATGGCAGTCTCAGTCTATGTTTGGAAAGTTAAAACCCCCGACTATTACAACCCTATTATTCTTACTCTTAATATATTGCAGATGTTTTCTTTTCCTCATTTTGTTGTAAATTGACTTTCTTTCTTTAAAACTTGGACTTCCACTTTCAACTTTGGCATTCATTTCCTCATGTTTTCATATGACAAATCCATCTTCGGTTGTATGAAATAACCCATGTAACTACAGCTAACTGCAGAAATGCAGCACAGTAAGGCAAGGAGAGTATTGTTCATTTCATTTCAGAATACTGTGTTCCAAAAGCATCAACCTATAATGTTACCTAATGCCAAAATGCAGTTATACTGAATTCTGTAAATTGGACGTACTGCAACTAGAGAGATTGGGCAGTTTAGGAACAACTATAGAACAGATATACAAAAATTAATCTAGAGATTACGGATTACAGTAATGTGGATAGACTGGAGAAGCTGGCATTGTTCCCAGCAGTGAAAGTAAAAGGTCGTTTTATAGAAGTGTTTAAACAATGAAGCATTTAGAGAGAACAAATAGAGAGAACCTTTTTCCCGATGGTTGCATACCACAGAACACATTTGAAATGATTAGCAAAAGAACAAAAGGGATTGTGACAGAAAAAGCTACCTTTGTACAATCATTGATAATATTAGGAACATTTTGCCTGATAGTGTTGAATGCAAATTCAGCAGAAACCCTCAAAATAGTGTTGGGTAAATATTTAAATTAAACAAATATAGGGCTGTGGAATCAGAGTCAGTGAGCGAGAATAATTGGATTGCTCTTCAAAAGAGCGAGCACAGATTCCATGGGTTGAGTGGCCTCCTTCTGAGTGCTACTTTTTTTTATAACTCTACGATTTTCAGCACGTCCAATAACAAAGAACCCATTTATGATATACAGCATGCCTTAGGCAACAGTTGGCAATACATTGACAACTATATGTAATTTTTGCATTTGTTAAATGCCAGGTAATGGTATCTTCAAAAAGAGAGAGACTAATCTCCCCTACCCCCCAATTTTAAAGAGATTTCCACCCCTCTTGTCATCCTGCAATACTAACTCATATCCTGATTCCTTAAAACTTTTTTACTGCTTACAGGGCTCAAATCAGGAGTCTTATGGAGGATTCTCTATTTGTCTCTTGTCTGGATGAGTTCAGCTGTAAAGACATTCAAGAAGATCAACAACAACTGTTTAGTTGGTGTCATGATCAAAGGACTCAATATCATTTCACTTCACCATCTCACTCTCTACTGTAATATCCTTGATCTACAGGATTTATTGTAGCTCATTGTCACAATATTGTGAATAGTGCATTGTCTGTTCCCACTGTCTTTCTGCTATTGTAGTTAAATAGGTCATTTCATGCAACTGAGGATGGATTCATTGTTTGAGCATGCATGAGGTAAATGAATACCAAAGCTGAAACTGAAATTCACTGGAATTTCACTGACAACAAAGGAGGAAAGAAGAACATTTTTATAATGTATCTAAATCTAGAATAGTGAATCTATATTGAACTAATAATTTCATTCATTAATCTGATACTCCGGATTAAAGAAGATTGTTGATAATGCTAAGTGTTGAATTATTTTGTACAATTCAGCAGTTACTTGAGATTGTTTGTTTGAAATTGTGTTTCTAGGGTTTATACTTCCAGTTATTTTTAGTAAACAGCCTGTCTAGTTGCCTTGAAAGGTAAATAAGTTGCTCTGGGCTCAGCCTGTCTCAGCAGAGGTTTTCCTTCCTCCCAGTGGCAAAGTGCTGACTAGTTTGGTTGCTCTGTAATTCTGCAGTAAACCTTTAAACGATGTGTCATATAAGATTGCTAGTCCAGATTATTGCATTACACAGTCATGCCTATGGAGATGAGTGCTGAAGGATTGCAGTCAGTGATGTTGTAACATAACAACTTCTGGCTAATGTTCCCCTTGTTCATAGGACAAATTTGCAATATTCAAACTCATTAAGTTTGACGAATGTATTGAAGGGGTGGCATTTGATTTATCTTGCCCTACAAGTGCCATCTGTTCAATATCACTGCAATTAGTTTTTGACAATTTGTACATTGTAATACAGATTTACACTGCACTAAAAGCCCATAATATGTCCAAGCTCTGGGTGTAACAATTAAAGGCTGGTTTCTGTGATAGTTGAGCTATTTCCTCTGTCAGCAATGACACAGCACAATTGCTCGGACTGATTTTCTCACCCTCTCTAACACCAGGTTTTACTGCTCTCTCTTTTAAAGGTTTTACCTCATTAAAACATAGTAGTGGAAGTATACAATGCAGCTTCTCAGAAACTTCTGCCCTCTTGTGAGCTTTGTGGTGGGAAGGGCATTTAATTAGATGGGATATCTGATACCTTCAGAATTATGTCAGACTTCCTGCTCTGCCACCAGTTGAGGCCCTTAAATGACCGATTAATGTTGCATCAGTTGGCCAGACAGCTGGGTTGTGATACAAAGTGATGCCAGCAGCATAGGTTCAATTCCTACACCAGCTAAGGTTACCATGAAAGATTCTCCTTCTCAACCTATCCCCTCGCCTGAGGCATGGTGACTCTCGGGTTAAACTACCACCAGTTATCTCTCTGTAAGGAGAGAGCAGCCCTATGGCTTGCGGGTCAATGGCAACTTTACCTTTTTAATGAGCACATGAGGACCTTATCCCATCACCAGTAAGATTAACCCAACTGAGATGGGCCGTGGCCACGTGACATGAGCAAAAGGCAAAATTGTGCAGCCAGCTTACCATTTCTCAATGGGACCATCAATGAAAGGCACCTAGTGCATGACTGAGAAATTAAATGTTAGGAAGGGAGGACCTGTTGAGTGCCATCACCTTGTTGGTCCTGTCAACCCCTTACAGCCCTCTGTCAGAATCACCAGCCTGTGAGACCCTTCCTGACATTACCTGTGTGTGGCCTGTGTCACTAGTCAATCCTTAAGTCTTGTGCCTGTTGTTCTGGCAGCAGGCAGGTTTTCAGATATGATAACCAGCAGCAAGGCACATAGAACATAGAACAGTACAGTACAGTACAAGCCCTTCAGCCCACGATGTTGTGCTGACCTATTATCCTACTAAAATCAATCTACCCTGCGTACCCTACATTTTACTATCCTCCATGTGCCTATCCAAGAGTCACGTAAAAGTCTCTAAAGTATCTGACTCCACTACCACTGCCGGCAGCGCATTCCACATACTCACCACTCTCTGTGTGAAGAACCTACCTCTGACATCTCCCCTATACCTTCCTCCAATCACTTTAAAATTATGCCCCCTTGTAATAGTCATTTCCGCCCTGGGAAAAAGTCTCTGACTATACACTCTATTTATGCCTCTCATCATCTTGTAAACTTCTATCAAGTCACCTCTCATCCTTCTTTGCTCCAATGAACAAAGCCCTAGCTCCCTCAACCTTTCCTCATAAGACCTGCCCTCCAGTTCGGGCAGCATCCTGGTAAATCTCCTCTGCACCCTCTCTAAAGCTTCCACATCTTTCCTATAATGAGGTGACCAGAACTGAACGAAATATTCCAAGTGTGGTCTAACATCTTGATGTATCTTGCAGTTCCTCAAGACTGTTGTGATTTGAAGATGCAGAATTTCAGAGATTCCCATATGTAACTCCTTGTAATTGGGTCTGGTAAAGCTGCTTCCCTCACCGCCACCAACACACCACCTCCCCACCCCCAAAAAAAACACACACTCACTCACACAGAGTTTTACGTCTGCTCCCCATCATTTCCTATAATACAGGGAAGACCGGTTCCTTGGAGACGTCTAATCTCTTCTCCCTGGATCTTAGCAGCAGCTCTTTTTTTTGTTATATGACCTCCTGTGAGAGGTACTGGGAATTGCACTCTCTCCATGGGTTTCTATTTGACTTTGTCCATTCTCAACTCAGCCTCATAGTGATTTGAAGTCACATGGATATTTTGGAACTGAGATGTTTGCCAGAAATTCACCACACCCTATCAGAACTATTTGTTTCACTTTGAGCTAATGGTATATTTTAAAAGATAATCATCTTGCAAAGGGTCAGTGTTAATTACAGGAGTGAGATAAGTGTTACAGTTTGAAGTATTTGTGTATCAGAATGTCAGGGAGTGTTATAGAGAACACTTTGAATTTATCAGAGGGTGTTACAGTCAGAGATGCAAGTATATCAGCAAGATACGAGAAGTAATTTGGACAGCTGATGAATATACTCCATTAAAAATTTTGCAGATGACTTTGTATCCATGTAATACCTCACTCAAGCAAAGAGGTCAAATACATTCTTTGCGAGTTCAGAAATGAAACACATCGCCTTAAAGCTGCATCGAAGATCCAGATTTTTTGATTACCTTTGAAACTGTGCTATGGAGGTGCTGGTATTAGTCTGGGGTGGACAAGGTCAAAAATCACACAACACTACGATATAGGCCTACAGGTTTATCTGAAAACAGTGGATAAGAGGGAAGGGTGGGTTGGAGGTGCCAGGTGCCTGAGGGAGCAGGGGAAGCAGATCATATGCCCATGAGAGGGGTATTGTTTGGCCAAGGATCAGGTCTCTGTGGCAATGAGGTAGAACGATTGGTCGATTAGTTTCATATTTAACCAGGAGTTGAAGCAGGTTTTAGTCCCTCTTAACTTTTCCTGGCTGATTATTTAAAGTAAGTAAGTCAGTAAGTACTCAGAAAACTCGGAATTGCAGATTTTTCCAAAGGATTCCAGATGCTCAGTAACTGTCCAATGGAAGTTTTTAAGCTTCTCAGTGTCATAATCGCAGCTGATATTATTACTGGACAGGTCAGACTGAAATCTGGCTTAAAAGGTCATTTTTTCTAATATTTAATGAGGTTGCCTTTCACTGATACACAAACAGACAATGCTGCAGATTTGTTTTAACAATAAAATGTAGTTTATTATGCAAAATCCATGGAGGTAAAATTGAATAAGCTGAGCTATTTACAAATAATGCAATATGAAAACTTCCAAAATACATGAAGTACAATCCCATCTATCCTAAGATCATCACTTCACAGTACTCAAATATCAAAGAGAGTTCAGCTCTCTATCACATCCAAAGGTTTAACTTAAATGTTTTTCTTTCAATTCCAGTCTTGAATTTAGTTGCCTGTTACTTGATTTTAGTTACATAGCTGAAGTTAGACTTTCTCAATTTGAAATAACTCATTCAGGGCTCTAACCAAACACTTGAAATGGAGCTTTCAATTAAAACCCTTGCACAGAGATAATCTATTTCTTAACAGTTCTAAGCTGTTTCTTTTCTTCACGAGAGACTGTGTGTCGTTTATCTGACTTCCACCAGGAATTATGCAAACTAAAACCAAAAGCTTCCAAGCTCTGATCCTTCTAAACTAAAAACAAGTTAATACTCGGTGTTTACTCTGCCCACTAGTAAAACTCTCCCAATGCAAACAAATTCCAATTATCAACCTAGAGACTTCCTCTCTCGTACTGGTTTATAAAAATCATGGCTCAAGAGGTACTGACAAGTTAATCAGTTAATGCCCTCATGCACATGGATCAAAACCTACATGCTACTCATTGAAAATCCTTATGTAAATCAGACACCTAATTGCACCTGGCCATTAGTGTATAGTCAACGCTTTGGGACCTCATGGGGCTTCTGAGAGGTCCCAGTGCTCATCTTTCAGGGTATGGTCCTGTCTCTGACTATCTAGAGACCAGAAAATATTGACCTAAATATGATTGTCTACAATGCATCTATGTATGGGTGTGTAGAATGGGCTCCACACAAGCCATTGAATTGAAACCACATTCGTGTAATAAGTGAAGCAACATACTAGTGTCATGAATGTTGAGTCTCTGAAACAAAACAATGCTACACTAAAACATGCATGCTGCTATATTTGCATAGTGACAGGTCTAAGAAACTTCAATCCTCTAATTTTTCTCTTTGAAATATTAGTGTTTTGTTGGTTTCATTGCATACTTGTGCTGACTCCTAACAGATAACCAATGACAGGATGAAATTCCAACTGATGAGTCTCTGTAGTTTATCTATTGCATGGTGTCCCACTGCAATGATCAATGGATTGGTGCTTAGATACTAAAGCTTTGACTTATTTTCAGTCTTTGTCAGAGATGCACAACAAGTGAAGGAGCATATGTGTGTTAAAGCCACGTAGTGATGTTTCTTTAATGAATGACTTCTTTTTGGTTGCTTTTCAGTTATTTGAGAAGATCAACATAACAATGGCCTCAAACATCAGCCCCTTGCTCACTAATGGAGTACACAATAAAGAGGTTTTTATGTTTCACTGAAGTTGTTTTACGAATGTGGTTTACCTGACAGTGCCTGACATTATGAAATGTTGGTGTTCCACTATGCACAGCTTTGGTGTACAGTTTCGCAAGCTCTTGAGAACTGCACTAATCATATTTCCATCAGGCCCCATTTTGTGTATTTACAAGGAAAGGAATTAGATGTGCCTGAAAGATCTAATGTAAAAAAAAATCTGTAGAGATTTGGCAGTAAAAGCATTGCTTGGTATTGAACAGTGTTAGTTGAACTCACAAGTTGAGATGATATCTTTGACTTTGGTGCCCATAAGTTAGAAAGGAAGAAATCATCCATGTAGGGTCATTTGTAAGCTGACCCTCCCAGCAAAAACTGACCTGAGCAGACCAGCCACTTGTTTCTGTGGCTACCTGATTCTACCAAAATGAGAAGTAAACTCTACTGAGTAATTAATCTCCTCTGAGGGAAGGTTGGGTTAAACCCCAGGGTTCCTACTCCCGGTCATTTTCCAGTGACTGTTGCCAAAAGGCATGTGTGTATGTCAAGTAATGGTAAGATTTGAGGCAACTATAATGCCATGCATGGAGAAAAATTACCTTCTGGCACTTGCAATCCATGATTGTACATGAAGAATTGACATTTGTGCTCTATACTAGAGGACAGACTGAGCTTGTGTTGTATCCTACCCTAAGTCAGTGTCTATATGAAGGAAGGGGTGAGAGGGGGATCAACCATCAACAATGCTTATACATGATACTGAACAAATGAAAATCACACCTGGCAGAGATGTATGAAAGTTTTCCTGCTAATTCTGAAGGCCAAACTTTGGGAACGAGGTACACAGTAACACCTCTTTCAAGTGTTTCTTCAGGTAGTGAGTAGCAATTTTTTGGGAGCTAGCATAAGTGAGCTTTTCCTGGTTAAAGAATCATTTCCAACTCTCAGCCTGTATTCTGTGATGACTCCTTCACTGGCCCACTGACACAGATTGTCAAACTGTCATGTAAACCACAGGCTACAAATGCTTCACTATTGATTTCAAATCAGAAATATCCTTCACTCTAATGAAATTTGATTGTGATCAATTTGCAATGTCATTGATATTTCAACATAAATTCAGAAAAAGAAATTTGAATCAGAGTTTGCAGTGGTGGCTTGATAATCAGACCTTGTTTGAGGGTGATGCCCAAGAAGCATAATCCCTGCTCCATCATAAACACAAAATCTCTAAAATATACATAGTTTTAATGGGAATATTTTGCCAAATCATTTCCACTAATACAAAATGCAACACCTTTCTCCACTCCTATTTAAATACCCACTGATTTATTGGGAGCAAGCATAGCTGAGTATGGAACTGCGTCATAAAACCAGCCTCATTTCAAAATAGTATAATCTCAGCTGAGGCAGCAGCTCGACTGCTACAATTGACCTCCATGCCAGTGGAGTGTAGAGGAAGAGCAGGTACAATCAGTGATTCAATAAGTCCTGTTGGCAGGTTTACAACTAGATAAAGACAGTTTGGGTTCAACCATATCTCTCGATGAAAGAACTTCTGACAGAGTATCTAGAATGATGCATGAAACATGACTCTCGTGAAATAGTCTTCATTCCAGTAAGAGTCAAGAAAGATATAAGCAGAGACAAAAGAGGGAAAATATTTTCTTTTCTACATCTGATATCTGTGGGATCTCGGAGTAGCTTCACCAGAATATTCAATTTAAACCTTAGGGCTCATTCTGGTTCCCTACAAGGGGTTGAACTGGCTGTATTACCACCTTCAGTTAGTGATGGTCAGAATAACAAGCCACCCTGTCATATTAACATGTTAATGATCTGATCTGCATGAGCCTCTGATTTTGATCACTGAAATTTTAGGTGACTGGGCCTAGGGACTGGACAATGTTAATGAGTTGTAACTGTGTCCTTCCACCTCTGGAATGCCTTGATGGAGCAATTTGTATGAGCCCTCACAAATAGCGTTCCAGCAGTCTACTTGGATTAGACTAACATTAAACAGTGATTTCTACTTCCTGAAGGTGGAGAAATGCCTGATAAATAAACCTGATTGAAGCCCCTTTGACGCTGAAATACAGTTTTGGTAACTCAATGAGTAGTGTAGCTGGCACATTAGAAGGTACTTTGTACAACGATACTATGTGCAGTATTCTGAGAATTGTTTTCAATAAACATTTTAAAATGCCACTTAAATATGAACAGACAGATGCTTAACATGCTATTGACATTACTATATATGTCATTTTAAAACAGCTGCTTACCTAGTTAAAATAAAGGATACATTTAAGCTTTGTTGTCTTCTACCTTCAAGCTCTGATTTATTCTGAACGGATCTTTTCTGTTATCTGTTGTGCTGTCAAATAGCAACTCTCCAAATTATCAGGCCTGGGCTAGTATTCTGGCTGAAGCTTGGCTTACTTTAACAGAGTGACTATTGGGAGGATAAAGGGGGAAACAGTTGCTTCAGCTGTACCTGGCTGTTTTCCCAAAGGGCTGCCCAGAACTAGGATCAACTCCTCACCTCATCGGAAACCAATTTTGACTGTTTACTCATGACATCTGAAAATTTGTCCCAGGATCGTAACAAAATGGAAAACTTCCTATGATGAGTTGTTGGTGAATGGGAATGTAGTCATGCCTATCAATGTGGTTAATGGCTGGTGTAGATCAAAACTCAACATTTGACCAGTTTTTGTAATGCAGTCAGAATCTGTAGGCACTTTTCTACTACTTTTGGTACTAATGACGGTATTTAAGAATGAAAAGGTTTCAATCGCCAACTATATTTCGTAGCAACAGAACTGCTAACTAAAGATAACAGACAGAAATACTGCACAGTGTAATGTTCAGAGAGGAGGCTTTGCACATAATACCATCTGATAAGATATGATTGCCTTTGACCTGTTATTAAACTTGTCATGTCATTGCATGAACCTACTGATAGCTCCATTCAACATGTAAACGTCTTTTTGTTTAAATAGATAAATAAAAGGACCAATGTATTTGGGTAACAGTTTGAATTGCCACATAAATATGTTCTCTTTCTAATAATCTAGACAAAAGGAATACCCAAATACACTGGGAGATGGAGGCCTATACATGGTGAAAAATTATGGAGAAAAAGTTTGAAATGATTTTTGTTTCTGATGTAAATAGGAAATGGGGTTCCTATTTTAAGCCTTTTGCTAGGGAAAAAGATGCCTTTGCATGTGGGAAAATTTATGTTCAGTGGTGCGTATATTTTTAATGGTATTTTTGTTTTCTTAGGGTTATACGTTGACATGCAATGCTGCCCAGGACGTCTACAGCAATGGCAGTGCTAACTCCTCTCCTTACATGAATGGTAGCACTAAAGAGCATGAGGCACAGAATGTCAAGAAAATCCAATTGGTTACAGTTCAGAAAAGTACAACTGAACCCATGGTATGTCAGCTTTCTTGGAAGGAAGTTCATTTTATTTCCCTTTTAAATTTCAAATACATAGCCTAACTTTAATACAGAGATCCCCTGCTAAAGGGGAACAAATTCCCGCCACAACTGTCACTAACTATCAGATTCTGCGCCCCTCCACGCCCCATTCACCTGTCTAACGTTGTCGTGAGTAAGCAAAACATTTTGCGTTTTAGAAAGATAACACAAGGCTCATTCAGCCCCTACCAGATATTCACGTTTTAGTACCTGACCTGATCCCCTTCCTATATCTCCTGGCAATACACTTCAGTGTCTTGCTTAACTAAGTGCTGTTGGTGCCCTTATCTCCAAATAATGATTTTCCTACAGCTTTGCATTCTCACTTTCACCATCTACTTTTTCAGCATCGACTTCACGGGCAGTTCGTCCTCTTTCTGCTTACCATCAATTTCCAGAGTCTTCGGACATTTTCCATACTCTGGAATTTTGCCCTTAAATGCCTTCATTTCTTTTCCATCTTGAATATTGAATCTCTTCCGGGTCTTGTTCAGTTATGGCTACCAATTGTAAAGTGCTTAGGAATGTTTCGCTTTGATAAAGACCTTCTATAGATGTCACTTTGTTATTATTCACACACTGACTCTCCCCATGGGGAGGTGGTGGAATAGCAATAATATCACTGCTCCAGTAATCCAGAGGCTTAAGCTAATACCTTGGGGGTAGAAGTTCAAATCCCATGGCAGATGGTGGAATTTTAATTCAATTAGTAAATCTGGAACGCCAGGATAATCTCAGGAATGATGACTATGAAACTATCAGTGTTATAAAATCCCATCTGGTTCACAAATGTCCTTTAGGGAAGAAACCCTGCTGTCCTTTGCTATTCTAGCCTACCTGTGACTCTAGACTCATAGCAATGTGGTTGACTTTTATTTGTCCTCTGAAACAAGCTAACAAGCCACACTGTTCAATGGCAAATTGGGGTGGGCAACAAATGCTGGGCTTGCCAATCACGGAATAAAGTGGCCTTGCTTCATTTGAAAGCATTGGTAGTAATAGATGGACAAGTGACCCTGGGTGGGGTTCAGCCTGATTGAGAACACAATGGTAAGCCTACCTGTAAGAATCCAAGGCAGTGATCCAGAACTGTTAACCCTGTACAGGTCAAAAGGGCACTGAGGTCCCATCAGTTAAAGGGACAAAATTCAGATCTGGAACTTTGTTGTGTGTGGTTCTTATGTGGACTGCTTTCACCAACTGAGTCATCAGGAGACCCAGATCAGTTCCTTACGCAATGAAACTGAAACTGAACTGATTGTTGTAGGAGACTTGATTCAACTGGCTAAAAAAGGGATAGCTGCCAATCACAACAGAACTATCAATACCTCCCTGGTTCTTCAATTCATTGTACATTCATGCTATCCACACCAAATATTACATTTCCATTCACTATTTTAGAGATTATTCATGTGATTCTTTCTAGAAATTTAATTGATTATAAAATATTAGCTTTGAGGTGCAGCAAGATATGGTCATTTAAGCTTGGGTGGTTTGCACTGATCAGTGTGGGAGGAGGCCGGACTTTGGGTTGGGAGATAAAGGGTGGGCTTCATGGATGATAAGTTAATTAAGGGGGTTGGAGGCGTCAGTTGGGTAAGCTATCAGACATTGGAGGGAGATTGGGAGGGTATGAGGGGAAATTTAGAGCTTGTGTAATAGGATCATAGACTTGAAGAGAAGGTTTGCAGTCCCTAGAGAAAAGGGAATTGGTGTTTGGAGGCTGGGGCAGTGGAACAGATGGCAAATAGTTGGGGAAATTGTACTGGAGAAAGGTCATGGTGGGGGTGCAGATTCTGAAACCACAGGCTACTCATGCAGGAAGGCAACGGTATCCAAGAGGTAGCTGTAAAGGCACTGGTGTTCTGAGTTATCAGCGAGGTAAAGCTGCCGGGATTCCTGAAATTCGCAAACGCCAAATGACCAAAGCTAAGGTTGAAAACCTGAACTCCAGTGGGACTAGCAGCCTCGTGATCATATTTAAAATTGTAACTTGTGCCATCCACTCACGTTGCTACCTCAGTTATAGCCAGAAATGGGTGAGATAGAGGTGAGTTTTGGTTGGGTAACACATTTTTGAAAACTTCACCTGGCACAAAGCTATCTTTTTTGTTAGATTGACATTCAGTCTCTTCAAAGGAAGGCAAGGACATGTGGTCTTTAATGTGGTACAAGAATACATGTTGTCTACATTTTTCTGAAAGTTTGCAAATTCACACACTTGCAACTTGGAAAGACATTTAATTTCACTTCTTGTATCTGCAGGGAATTACTCTGAGACTCAATGACAAGGGGCGCTGTGTTATTGGAAGGATCTTGCATGGAGGGATGATTCACAGGCAAGGTGTGAAAGCAAAACAGATGATTCCCTTTCTCCCCCTGACAGACTGGTTCCATCTCTGTCATGTTAATATATTAAAATCTGGTTGAAATTTTAACATATCATGATTTTCTCCTCTACCTGTCTTGTGTTGCTGTGTCAGAGGCCTCTCAGAACTGGACCAGTCTGCATGAACTTGTTTTAGCGGTGTAGCTTCATATCCTGATAATGTGGCAGGCAGTTCCACAACTGTGACTGGCATTCACTTACTGAGGTTAGAATCAGAAACCCTGATTGATTTTCCTTCCATCTGAAGTCAGGCTTATGTTTTTTTTTAAAAAAAATCATCTACGATCAGCCTGAGGTGGCTAACCTCACTTCAGCAACTTCTTCTCCTGGTGGCAGTGCTGAGCCTTCAGGCCCGCCAGTGCTCTGAGTGGGCCAGTAGCCTGCCATTACACACCCCTGTTGTTAGTCACTAACAGTCCCCATTAACAACTATTCACCCTCCCAGCCTGATCGTTAGCAAGTCCTTTGTCTGTCCAACTGTCTTTCTCTCTCTTTGGGCACTATCCTATCATTTACTCCCTACCCCACCCACCTCCCTATTTTCTGCATATAAACTGACGTTTTCCCAGCCAGCATCAGTTCTGAGGAAAGGTCACCGGACCCGAAACGTTAATTCTGTTTTCTCCTCCACAGATGCTGCCAGACCTGCTGAGCTTTTCCAGCAACTTTGTCTTGGAGTGTGAGGAGCTCACCTGCTGTCTTTTAATCACACCATGGGTCCACTGAGGCTGCATCCCCTCCCCAGGCACCCAGATATGGTTCTGACTCTGGAACCACCTTTACATTGTGTCCTATTAAAATCCTATTCATTAACTCTACTTCTGTCTCCACAGATTGTGTGTGTGTGTGTGTGTGTGTGTGTGTGTGTGTGTGTGTGTGTGTGTGTGTCAGACATCCTGTGTTTCTCCAGCATTTCTCGTTTCATTTCAATTTCCAGCATCCACTGTCCCATCCTTTTGTACCATTTTGAAATGGGATGGGCATCTGTTCTCTCAGATCTTTGCTTTTATATATAGGTCCTAAGCTAATGGCAGGCACATGCAACATCCGTATCTCACTGAAAGGTGTATTTAACTTGTATGCATCACAGAATTGAGTAATTCACTGCCAGGTGGCTCTGACTCTGGCTCTGGCTCTAAGCCTACTGCTACATGTAGCTCTGCATTTTTGGTACCAGCAAAATGCAGCCCTCCAGCCTCACCAAAAGCTGGTTTCAGCACAGCATCTGCCATAGTGGCAGAAATGTGTATTCCTATGTCTTATTCAAAGGCTGTGTTCAGCACTGTATCTTTTGAAGTGACAGCGGAGGAGTGTCTCATTACAGACTGAAAACTGTCATATGTGGTAGCAGAGTACAGCCCTGCTTCATGAGTTCCTTGGCCCTCAACTGTTTTTATTGCCCAATGATGGTGAAAATGTGTTGTTTACTTAAACCAACAGGCTCACTCCATGTTGGTGATGAAATTCTGGAAATAAATGGCAAGAGTGCAACAAATCAAACAGTGGAGCAGCTGCAGTCAGCACTGGTAAGTAGTGAGCTCTGTAGAGTCCAGTCTACTTCAAAATAAGCTGTCAAACATCTGCAATACGTAAGCACAACATTAATGTAGCATAGTTATCAAATTGTTAGAATACATGTTTCCTCTCTCTTTTCAACAAGATGGTTAGTGATGAATTGAATTTGATCAGACTCCAGTAAAATTGTCGGGGGTTTTCAGAACTTTGCTACATTCGTTCTCTACCAGGTACCACTAGATAGTGAACAGGATCTGAGCTTTGATTCTCCTTCTTCTTCTTCTTCTTCTTCTTCCTCATCCAAACCATTGCATTAACTCAATCAAGATGCCTAGCATATCAGAAGTGTAACACCCCTGCAAAGGGGCATGCTGCTCTCAACCTGAACATAAAGCTAAATTCTTGATTTAATCATAATAGATTGGTCACCAACAATAGATAGAAGGATTAAAAACAGAAAGAACTGTGGATGCCGTAAATCAGAAACAAAAACAAATTGCTGGAAAGCTCAGCAGATTTGGCAGCATCTGCGGGGAGAAATCAGAGTTAATGTTTCAGGTTGAGTGAGCCCAGATAGAAGGATAAAAGGAAATAAAAAGTGTTGAGGCACAGGCACTGAGCATCTCTGATGCATAGAAATATATGTAAATATAATGTAGTGACAAGTGGACACCAATGTGTTGTTACAGTATGATATATAGTAATTGCAATTAGCACTTTGTAATGAATGGACTTTGATGTTAATATACACTTGCTGCTTATCAGCTTGCTTGTAAGCAAAGCAATTTGTCTCGCCCTGTTTGAGTGTAGCTGATCATTTGGATAAGCGAGACAACAAGATGCAGAGCTGGATGAACACAGCAGGCCAAGCAGCATCATAGGAGCAGGAAGGCTGACGTTTCGGGCCTAGACCCTTCATCAGAAATGGGGGAGGGGAAGGGGGTTCTGAAATAAATAGGGAGAGAGGGGGAGGCGGATAGAAGATGGATAGAGGAGAAGATAGGTGGAGAGGAAACAGACAGGTCGAAGAGGCAGGGATGGAGCCAGTAAAGGTGAGTGTAGGTGGGGAGTTAGGGAGGGGATAGGTCAGTCCAGGGAGGACGGACAGGTCAAGGGGGCGGGATCAGGTTAGTAGGTAGGAGATGGGGGTGCGGCTTGAGGTGGGAGGAGGGGATAGGTGGGAGGAAGAACAGGTTAGGGAGGCGGGGACAAGCTGGGCTGGTTTTGGGATGCGGTAGGGGGAGGGGAGATTTTGAAGGTTGTGAAATCTCCCAGTCTGCACCTCCCAGTCGTGAACCATTTCAACTCCCCCTCCCATTCCTCAGACGACATGTCCATCCTGGGCCTCCTGCAGTGCCACAACGATGCCACACGAAGGTTGCAGGAACAGCAACTCATATTCCGCTTGGGAACCCTGCAGCCCAATGGTATCAATGTGGATTTCGCAAGCTGCAAAATCTCCCCTCCCGCTACCCCATCCCAAAACCAGCCCAGCTCGTCCCCGCCTCCCTAACCTGTTCTTCCTCCCACCTCAAGCCGCATCCCCATCTCCTACCTACTAACCTCATCCCGCCACCTTGACCTGTCCGTCCTCCCTGGACTGACCTATCTCCTCCCTACCTCCCCACCTACACTCACCTTTACTGGCTCCATCCCCACCTCTTCGATCTGCCTGTTTCCTCTCCACCTATCTTCTCCTCTATCCATCTTCTATCCGCCTCCCCCTCTCTCCCTATTTATTTCAGAATCCCCTTCCCCCTCCCCCATTTCTGATGAAGGGTCTAGGCTCGAAACGTCAGCCTTCCTGCTCCTGTAATGCTGCTTGGCCTGCTGTGTTCATCCAGCTCTGCACCTTGTTGTCTCGGATTCTCCAGCATCTGCAGTTCCTACTATCTCTGACTACATTTGGATAAGCTTTCTGTTTGTTTTACAGAAAGAAATTATGGGGACAGTCACCTTACAGGTTCAGTCCAACTACCACTGCAACCCTCCATCCTTTGAGGTGAGTGAGTTCATCAGACTGTAAAACATAATAGTAATAAGGAGTTATATACTGTCTGAGAAGCATTGGCATATTGCAATACTAGACTCAAAAAGAAATTAAGGATAAACTTAACACTGGTTTGCAACAGAATGATTTGCATGTGAACACAGGAGGTATGGTTACTAAGTTTGCAGATGACACCAAAATAAGTGGTCTAGTGGACAGGGAAGAAGGTGCAATGGGACCCTGATCAGATGAGCCAATGAGCTGAGGAGTGGCAGATGGAGCTCAGGTAAATGTGATGTGTTGCATTTTAGTAAGACAAACTAGGGCAGGACTTATATTGCTAATGGTAGGGCCCTGGGGAGTGTTGCCAAATAAAGAAACCGAGAGGTTCAGGTGCATTGTTCCTTGAAAGTGGAATTGCAGGTAGACAGGGTGTGAAGAAGGCGTTTGGCATGCTTGCCTTCAATGGTCAGAATATTGTGTATAGGAGTTGAGACATCATGTTGTGCCTGTACAGGACACTGGTGAGGACTGCATACAATCCTGGTCGCCCTTCTATAGAAAAGATGTTTTATACAATTGACAGGGTGGAGACAAGATTTACAAGGAAGTTACTGGGACTGGAGGGTTTGAGTTACAGGGGGAGGCTGAATAGACTGGGGCTTTTTCTCCCCCTGGAGCATCGGAGGCTGAGGGGTGACCTTATAAAGGTTTATAAAATCATGAGGGGCATGGATAGGGTGAATAGGTATTTTACCTCGGGTAAGGGAGTCCAAAACTTGAGGGCTTAAATAGGTTTAAGGTGAGCGGAGAAATATTTTAAAAGTACATGAGGGGTAACTTTTTCACACAGAGGGTGGTGCGTGTATGGAATGAGCTGCCCGAGGAAGTGGTGGAGGTGGGCACAATTACAACATTTAAAAGGCATCTGGATGGGTATATGAAAAGGAGGGGTTTAGAGAGGTATGGACCAAATGCTAGCAAATGGGACTAAGTCAGATTGGGATGTCTGGTCTGCAAGGATGTGTTGGACTAAAGGGTCTGTCTCGATGCTGTATTACTCAATGACCTGAAATCTCCTGTCAAGAAACTGAAAGAACAGCAGGTGCTTGAAATCTGAAACAAAACCGGAAAGTGCTGGAAAAGCTCGGCAGGTCTGGCAGCATCTGTGGAGAGAAAGCAGAGTTACCACTTTGGGTCCAGTGACCCTTCTTCATAACTCCTCAGGAAGATGGGATCTAAAGAAGGGTCACCGGATGTCAAATGTTAATCATATCTATTTTCATATCAACCCTACAGTGTGGAAACAGACCCTTCAGCCCAACAATTCTACAGTGACCCTCCGACCATCCCTCCCCTCTTCTCCCCCCCCGCCCCAACCCATTCTCCTATAACCCATCTAATCTACACATCCCTGATCACTACGGACAATTTAGCATGGCCAATCCACTAGCCTGCACATCTTTAGACTGTGGGAGGAAACCGGAGCACCCAGAGGAAACCCACGTAGACACGGGGAGAATGTGCAAACTCCACACGGATAGTCACCCGAGGGTGGAATCAAACTCGGGTCCCTGGTGCAGTGAGGCAGCAGTGCTAACCACTGAGCCACCGTGCCATCCCTCTGACTCATTTCCACAGGTGCTGCCAGATCTTCTGAGCTTTTCCAGCAATTTCTGTTTTTGTTTCTGAAATCTCCTTTGCTGTGGATAACGTGTTTTATGGAAGAGAAGCAAACAGCAGAAATTTACATATGTTTCCGAAAATGTACAAATAATTCCTGAGAATCTGTCATCTTTCTCTTTAAATCACTATGTTTAGTGTCAGGGCAGAAAACCCCTGACCCATCTGATGCACTTCCATCCAGCGGAACAGCTTCAAATTGAAACCAGATCTGTGATACCAGGGGTCTACGCCAATATTCAACCAGCCTTGATGGGGATAGAGCCTCCAGTTATTCCAAAAGAATGACATTAACATTTGAGCGGTAGTGAGTGGAGACTCACAGACTGAGTGTATTGTGCCTTGACTTGGTGTGAAATTCACTTGCCAAACTAGTAGTCACTGAATCAATCAAGGGAGTTAGCTGGACTCCTAAAGAGAAAGGTGATTTTCTAGCTGCATATGAAACTTCTTTCAGAGGATGCTCATTTTCACCCCCTCCCTCCCCACCTGCACCCCCCCAACCCCAACTCCATACCAGATGCAAAAACCAAGGCTGACATTTGTGTAGTTAAATGGATGCCCAATTTTGCTCCCTAGCTGTGTGAAATTATTTTCCACCTCCTAACCCTGAAGACAGTAGTAGGGTCCTTGCCAGACGTCACTATTAGGCAAATACTAGTTGCACCTGAATCAAAGGTTTCCAGGTTTTCAGTCTTCCCATATCTGACCTGAGGTCAGGAAGTTTCCATTTTGATCCCTTGTTTCTAGACAACCACAACTAAAACAGAGATTTTATTTATTACATTTGTGAAGAGAAAAAACTGCCATGGGATCTGTTTTTTAGCCACTTTTTAATGTAATAAATGCATTACAAGGTGTGGATTTCTGAGAAGGATAGGTTATGATGTTCTTCAGTTATCTAGCTTGCTGTAAAGGAAGAACTGAATAAAAGCATTTTGGTGAACTGCCTTAGTCAAGGTCAATGTTTTCAACAATGTCCAACTCAAGATCTCTTATTCCCAGGGCTTGGATTCACTGCCCTAAGGGCATACTTTTGAGAGAACCAGATGCCAATTACTTATCCATTCATTACTAGATGTACGAATAAGGAGAATCTGTGGATAGTGAAGTGACAAGGGTCTGCACCAATTCCTCAGCTTTCTCTCTTCTTTACTTGGGTTAAGATCCTGGAGGCGGAGGAAACCATTTGGTACCTCATCTAAGTGACCAATCTTTACATTGTAAACTTAAATAGTGAACATCATCAAGCCATTGAGCTAAGCAGGATATCAGAACTGGGCCTTGCCTAGTCCTAACCAAAACTTTATTCCTGTGCATTCTCCAACCGTATCATCATAAAAAGTCCAGAATGACAGCTCCTACTGAATTGATTTCCCGTTAAATCCATGAATACAACGTTGCTCCTACTCCTTGGGTTAAATCCACACAAAAACAAAACCTGAGATCTTCACCATCAAAGAGGGCTGATCAAGTGTATCCCAGGATACTGTGAGAAGTTAGGAAGGAAATAATGGGGCTCCCAGCAGAAATATTTATATCATCTAATTTTGGTGTCCCTGCTATAGGAAAGATGTCATTAAATTTGAAAGGGTTCAGAAAAGCTTTACAATAATATTGCCAGGGTTGGAGAGTTTGAGTTAAAGGGAAAGGCTGAGTACTTTTCCCTGGAGCATTGGAGGCTGAGGGGTGACCTTTATAGAGGTTTATAAAATCATAAGGGGCATGGATTGGGTGAGTAGTCAGGGTCTTTTCCCCAGGGTAGAAGAGTCCAAAACTAGAGGGCATAGGTTTAAAGTGTGAGGGGAAAGATTTTAAGAGGGACCTAAGGGGCAACTTTTTCACACAGAGGGTGGTGCGTGTATGGAATGAGCTGCCAGATGAAGTAGTGGGAGGTGGGTACAATTACAACATTTAAAAGGCATTTAGATGGGTATATGAATAGGAAGGGTTTAGAGGGATATGGGTCAAATGCTGGCAAATGGTACTAGATTAATTTAGGCTATCTGGTCGGTACAGACGAATTGGACCAAAGGGTTTCTTCCCCTGCTGTACAGCTCTATGACTCTATGAATCTATAAAAATGGTGAAGTACCGGAGGACTGGAGCATGGCTAATGCGCCATTTTTCGAGAAAGGCTGTAAGGAGAAGCCTGGAAACGTAGACCTGTGAGTTTGACATTGGTGGTGGTAAGTTGTTGGAGGTAATCCTGAAAGATAGGATTTACATGCAATTCAAGAGGCAAGGAATCATTGGTAATCAGCATGGTCTTTTTGTGAGGAAAACAGTGTCTCACTTCTCATGAAGTAACCAAAAACATTGAGGGCAGAGTGGTAGATGTTGTTTACTTTGATTTTAATAAAGCCTTTGACAAGGTTCCAAATAGTGGACTAATCAGTAAAGTTAGATCACATGGAATTCAGGGTGAGCATGCCAATTGGAGACAAAATTGACTTAATGGCAGCGGACAGTGGGTGGTGGTGGAGGTTTGTTTTTTGGACTGGAGGCCCGTGACCAATGGTATCATTTATATAAATGATCTGGATGAGAATATAGGAGGCATGGTTAGTAAGTTTGCAGAAAATTGGTGGTATAGTGGACAGTGAAGAAGGTTATCTAAGTTTACAAAGAGATCTTGATCAATTGGGTCAATTGGCTGAAGAGTGGCAGAAGGAGTTTAATTTGAATAAATGTGAGGTATTGCATTTGGTAATACAAACACAATTAATGATGGGGCTGTAACTGGTGTTGTAGAACAGAGAGACCTAGGGGTTCAGGTACATAAATAATTCTTTTGAAATTTGCATCACAGGTAGACAGGGTGGTTAAGAAGGCATTTAGCACACTTGACTTCATTGCACGGACCTTTCAGTATACAAGTTGAAAAGTCATGTTGAGGCCTCTTCTGGAGTACTGTGTGCAATTCTGGTCGTCCTGTATAACAGAAAAGATTTATCAGGATGTTGCCGGGAATGGAGGGTTTGCGATATGAAAATAGATGGGAAAGACTGCGACCTTTTTCACTGGGGCGTAGGAGGTTGACGGATGAACTTAGAGGTTTATAAAATTATGAGGGGCACAGATAAGGGGGATGACAAGGGTCTTTTCCATAGGATGGGAGAACTCAAAACAAGGGGGTATGCAAGTACAGTTATAACATTTGAAAGACATTTGAATAAGTTCATGAGTAGGAAAGGTTCGGAGGGATATGGGCCAAGAACGGGCAGGTGGGATGTTTAGTTTGGGAACATGGTTGGGGTGGACTGAAAGGGTCTGTTTCCATGCTGTATGACTCTATGATTCTGTGGCTCACTATTTCAGCAATTCAATGGAGATAACAACTGAACCTAACCAAAGCTGTTTAAAGAGTGGATAGGTTTATCACTGTGGCAGATGTGAGACTTTGTTGTTGAATTGAGTGTTTCTCACTGGTTTTTGCTTCACAGGCTATATGTTCTAATCAATCAACATTATGAAAGGTGAATATTGCCTCCAAATTCTCATCTACTAGATGCTTTCCATTCTTTCCATTTCATCCCGTTGGTCCCAAGACTGTAGTGTCATTGTTATATATTGCAAGTCACTTTAACCATTGCTTCTAGCTCTTTTAGAGGCTTTTTAGTTTTAACAGATCCCTTTCAGATAGTAATATATATTGCCTAGAGTAACCCCTTCATTATTATGACTAACTAAGCGTATTGTTTCTGTCAGGATAAAGCAGTAGACGTACACCATTTTGTGGATATAGGCCTGGATTCTGCTGTATAATATTGACGAGGCTGTGGTAAATTTTAAAGCAACTTCTGAAATCTGCAGTTAAATGCAGGTATCCAGAAATTGCTGTCAGAGATACTATGTTCTTCCACAATAGGGATGTTATGTTATGGCATGAACTTGGCATCATACCCTTTAAAGTACACACTAAAAATGGCTGAAAAAGTTGGGCTAATGCAATTATGTGTAAGTGAGTCTTAAGAATGTAACATGGAAATTACTACTGAACAGCCTCTGGCCCTGAATAGTTTTACAAAGGTGAATCTCATTTCCTCAGAAGAAAACTAATGCTGTTAGGGATTTTAAAAATATGTAAACCATTTTAGAAGGTTTTTCTGTGTCCCTTCTCTCACTCATTCTCTTAATCACACCTGTATTTTCCATTATTTATTTCACTTCCTGCACATAATTCAAATGTAATGTGTATTTCCCATTTTTAAAAGTCCTGACTTTGCATGGCTTAGTGGGAGCTCGCTTGCTTGAAGGACCTTGCTGTTGCTTGCCCTGTTCACAGCCAATAGGTATTCCCTGAACACGAAACTGCACTGGAACAGAAAGCAGCTGACAAAATGCTGGTCAGTGAGAAAGAAACCTAGGAAAAGTTATCATACAGTAGCAAAAACTAAAATCTAACCAAAGGATGCTGAGGTCACTTACAGTAACTCTTCTGCTGAGATCAGTTAAGCTAGCACAGATCAGAAAGACTGAGCCTGAACCCTATGGACTAGCATAGATCTAACACTTAAATCACCAACTGAGAAATCTTGGGAAGTACTAAGGAATTTTATTTACAATATTTTGAGAGGAGTTAATGACTCAAGAACATACATTCAAATAGTAATGAATGAATAAATTCGAACATTTAATTAGTAAAAAGTGTTGTGAAAATGTGGAGAGCGGACAGAAGAATGGGGTTGAGACCAAGATGAGGTCAGTCATGATCATACCAAATGGTGGAGCAGGCTCAAGCGGCTGAATTTGCCTACTGCTCCTAGTTCTTAAACCCAAGGACAACTTGTTTGTGCAAGATGAAATAGGCTCATTCAGGCTCTAGAACCAATTACATATTTTCCTTTTCTTTTCCAGATGTACATGCGAGCTCAGTTTGATTATGACCCAAAGAAGGATGATCTAATTCCCTGCAAGGAGGCTGGGTTAAGATTTCAGACCGGTGATATTATCAAAATAATCAGCAAGGACGATCCCAACTGGTGGCAGGGTACTGTGGAGAACTCGAGCAGAGTAACTGGATTAATTCCTTCCCCTGAACTGCAGGAGTGGTACGCACTATTTTTACCAAGACAAAAAGAACCATCGGTTGGAAACAGATGGGTGGTATAATTCAATGATAGAATTGGAGATAATAACTTTAAACTAGTGTGTCTATCCTATTTCAGCAATATGCCAAGGTGAATGACTAGGCTGTTTAAAATATTTTTTGAGTTGGACAAACACCACAGCTCAAACTATCTTGTGCTAATTGGAGTCAGCTGATCATATTAGTTTCACCTTCTTTTATAGTCTCTTGCTTCACTTATTGTTCTATTGCACACTCTTCCCTCTTGGATTTCTCTCCCTTCATTTTAATTGTTTCTTGGTTTCTGTCCTTGTGCACTTTTTTTCTGGCTTTCTACTTTTCCACTGATTCACGGGGTGAGACAACCTCTAAGTGTCTCTTGCTTTCTGCTTCTACGTTTGTTTCTTGCAGTCCTCCTACCTCGTTGATTCATTCTCACTTCTTACACTTCTGTGTCTTGTTGTCAGTCTGGTCATACAAGGTTTCAATAGTGCCAGTATATCCATTTTAATTTGTAAGATGAACCATTGGGTAAGTTGACCGTACTGTAATAATGCTCCTATTAGCTATAAGTTTTTTTTTAACCAATTGTACCTACTGCACTGCATACATTTGTTTCCAATGGTATTGCTTGCCTCACAATGACTCATTCCATTTGGAGGAAGAGTGAAGCAGTTATCACCCCAATGCTCCAGTAAAAGCCTGTTCGATTCTCATAGTCTGATCAATCTGTTTCCAAAGATTTTTTTTTGGAACACCTGTTTCTTTTAAATTAGCAGTTCTCCTTCATACCACTTGAGTTTAAGAAGTGGGTTTGACTTGCTAACTGAAAAAGAAATGGGGCTGGTCTCCTTCTATAAAGAATAGTTCTACTTTATAGCAATTGAAAAGGCTAATGGAATCTTGATATTTATCTCAAGGATGCTTTTTACTCAGCATCATCATCAGGCCCTAAGAACAAAATGGACACTGCGCATGGAGTCTTTTAACATAGCAAGGCTGCTGCGTTGCAGCCATCAGTTCTAGCTGACCTGGAGACTCTCCTGCTTTTACTGCCTGCCATAGGCATAATGAAGGGATTTGCACATTGACAATCAACCTGTTTGGCTGAGTTATGAAATGCACCTTCCTTGGGCACTGAGTACCAAACCTTCTAGCTCAGAAACAAGAATGCTACCTCCTGTACCACAAGACCTCCCAGATGTTGTATGCAGTTTGGAGGAACTGATGGCTCACTTGTACAGAGCTTTGATGTAGCCTAACCTGGTGATCTGTATCCAGATTTGGATATTGCACCTGGGGAAGACAATGCTGGCCCTGGAGATACAGTGCAGTTTATTACATTGACGCCAAGACTTAAACGGTTGAAATAAAATTATTGCATGTATTTCTTTTGAGTTTAGAAAGTCAAGGGCTGGTCTAACGTCAAAAATTGCAACAGAATTTTGATATCGTAAATGCAAAGAGGCTATTTCATCTGATGGTGGAATCCTAAACAAGTGCTCACAATTTCAGAATTAGTTCTGGACCATGCAACAATGAAACCAGGGAGCATGTTTACGGACAAAGGTGGTGGAAATCTAAAATTCGCTACCTAGTTAACCTTTTCAGACTGAAATTAAGAGTTTTTAAAAAAATGAGGTGAGGACATTAAACAGTTTGGATCAAAAGTCAATAATGGAGTTGAGGTAAAGATCAGCCAGGATAATTATAGCACTCCGTAAATTGAGAACACTCATGGAAGGTATGAATTAATCTGGTTTCAGCATTATGACATTGAAACTCCATCCATGAATATTTCCTTTGTTCAGTTTATGGACCATTTAGTGGAAAATCACAGTTTTTTGTTCATTACAATGAATTTTTGAGTTCACAAGCACTCAATGTTGGTCTCATTACACTTCAGTTATATACTCTTTATTACTATTTGTGAAATCACAGAGATATCAGAGTAACTGATTGGACTTCTATTGTAATGATCTCAGTTTCTTCGACATGTGCATTTGTCCTAGGAATGGATATTTCGTAGCATCACAGTCTTAATACTGTTCTTTGTTTACCTATGCCATTATAGGAGGGTGGCCAATAGGAATACAGCTAATCAAGATATTACCTCAGGCTGTGGAATGTTTGGAAAGAAGAAAAAGCAGTGTAAAGACAAATATCTGGCCAAGCACAGTGCAAGTATGGCCCACATCCCTCTTTATCTGGCATAATTGGTAAATGTTTGGTATGTACTGGGAACTGCTTGCTCACCATTCTGGTCAAGGAATGTGGTATGCCATATGGGATTTAAAGAATAAAATAACGAACAAGTGAAAGTTGTACATTGAAAGAAGAGTATTTTTCAGGGATTTTACTATTACCTATTCTACTGTTACTCTCACATGGCCAGCTAGTGTGCTTTATGTCAACTAGAGGAACTGGATGTTAAGCTGATATCAATGCAGCAGATGTGGATTTGGTTTTGCTGCTTAAAAACTGGGTCTGGCCACTGTGTTGGAGTAAACCATACTATTTACACCTATTATGCTCTATGCTCTAAGCTCTCAGCCTCCTCCTATATTCTCTGCAATACTAAGGCTGCTACTTGACCTCCAGAATATCACACATTCCTGCAGCTGCTTCAGTTTATCTGCAGTGGAAAACCTCATCTATTCTTATTTAACTCCCTGCACAACATTCACCACTCTCTTGGGTGGTCTCTTACCTCCGTAAACTCACCTAAAACTCTGCTGCCAGTACTTAAATCATACCAATCCTACATTTACATTGGCTTCCGATCCAACAGAGTATCAATTTTAATAAAATTTCACATCCTTATTTTTGATAACATGCCTTGGTTCACCCACTGGTCTCCAGTCCCATAACCCTCCAAGATGTTTATGTTCTTTCAATTCTGGCCTTATGCACATGCCTAATTTGAATTGCACGACATTAGTGGCCATACCTTCAGCTGAGTGAACATAATAATGCTCTGAATGTCCCTCCCTATATTTCTCTGCCTCTGTACATCTCTCACCTTCTGGACCAAGCTTTTGACCACTTGCTTTAATTTCTCCTAACATGGCTCAATATATTTTGTTTGTTAGCCTCTGTGAAGATCTTAGGAACATTTTACGGCATTGAAGCAGCATGGAGGTCAGTTAGCTCAGTGGGTTAGATGGCCAGAGTATGGCACAGAATGATGCTGATGGCATAAGTTAAATTCCTGTATTTACTACAAGTAGTTTATGAAATCTATCTTCTTGCCTTACTTCATGAACAATGATGGTCCTACGGCTACATAATTACTTATCACTGTGGTGATAAAACCAACTTAATTGTCTAAGTTTTTGGTCATCTGGCTTTATAATGCCGTTGTTAACAGTTTGGACATTTTATTACATTTGTGATATATGATGCAAGCTGTCGTTGTCTATGTAGATACGGTATTACCAAAGCAGTGCTGCTACAAATGTTCCCTGTAAGCACTAAGAATGTAAAGTTGTACAGCAAACTGTAGCATACCATGCAAGCAACGAAGAGGTAGCAGACAATCGGTGATCACTTTTAAGATGCACAAATGCATAGCTGTGCAACAATCTTAAAGGGACCATGCATTACACAAACAGCCATTCACAGTAAAGAAAAAGTAAAGCACAGTGGTCCCTGATTTCCTGTTATTCTTGTTGCTATAGCGGTGACAACAGTCATTTATTTATAGTTTAAATTTACAACTGCTGTCTTCAATGTTTCTCCATAGTCTTTGATCGGCTGGATCTTGTCTCATACGAAGAAGTTGTACAACTCCCTGCATTCAACCGAAAGACCTTGGTGCTTCTTGGTAAATATTGGTATTAGTGGTTAACAGCAACTGGAAAGATATCTATAATACGATTTTAAGAATTTAGTCTGTTTTGGAGGTTTATCAATTGTATTAATTATAATTGGAAAGCTTAGCTTACAATGCCAAGAAAACTAGACTGGTCTACTAGAATCTCATTGGTATATCTGATAGAAGAGAAAGGAGACGTGTATCCCATCTTATGTGCAGTGGCACTTTTTTTTCGTATCAGATAGTATACTGGACCATGTGAAAATTTACTTAATACCCATCCAGCACGTACTCTCCCATTTTGTTTCAATATCGTTCTGATCTTTGCTAGGAGGAAGCATCACATCTACTAAATCCATTGTGTTTCATTTATTTGCAGGGGCAAGTGGAGTTGGTCGGAGTCACATCAAAAATGTTCTCATTACTAAACATGCAGACAAGTTTGCTTATCCCATTCCTCGTAAGTGTTGTGGAGATAGTTACAAGAGACATGATATTATTACTACTGTCAGTGATTCAGTTTCCTTCCAGAGTCAATTCATATGTTTCTTTTTACATCTACGTACACTCCGCGATCGATCAGCTCATTTTTCAAGTCTTGCAGCTAATTTCTTTACAATTTATTGCAATCTTTTGATTTTTATACACAAAACTATCACAAATCTTTGGGTGAAGTTATTGAGAAATTGTAGAACTGTCATGGTATTTCAGCAATCTTGACAAAATCATTTGTGATTCCTATTTTCATTCTATGATAACTTTATTTGCTGAGAAGTTACAACTTTGCTCTGATTTAGTTCCCTGAACTCTTTTGCTCTAGGACACCTTAAAAACCACGCCTCGAGCTCTGACAGTAAATTAGAAGTCAACTATCTCTACCTTAGCAGTATCAACAGTGAACAGCCAAGGCAGTTGCGATGGTCTGAAAGGATAGATATGCTTCACCCTCCACATCCGATACACCAAACACAATAGAAAGATACACAGACTATAGTATTTGCCTCTAAGGTTAAAACACCTAGGATGACTTGAGCTTTGAATTTTATTCCTTTCTTGTAGAACTTCTGAAACTCTATCTGCATGATTAATCACTCAGGAATTGTTCAGTACTCAACTTATACTTCTCAATTCAAATTCCTTTACAGGCTTAAGGGGCACAAAAGTAATACGTCCCTAGGAACAGATGCAACCGCCAGAGAGGTCTCAGTGTGACTACAGATCTACAAATTGCTAAGGGAGTCAATGAATGCAGGAGACTTCCCACTGTATTGGAAATAAGCCAGTGCAGTACCTGCTTTAAAAAAAAAGTGATAAAATATATCCAGATAACCACAATCTCACTAGATGAGCTGAATGACCTCTCTTCTAGTGCTAACTTTGTGATCCTGGAGGCTTCACCATGAGAAGGAAAGACTTTTCTCTTTATTCCCCTGAACAACTCGAATGGCACTACCAATAGGAACCCTCCATACAAGTTTGCAGCTTGATATCAAGAATGCAACACACTTCATGCAAAAGTTACTTAAAACGCAAAATTATTGGCTAGTTTCCCACACAGCAGTGTACCAAAAACAGATAATTATATAAAATACTGTCTCTCCCTCTACTAGATACCTCCAGGTCACCAAAGGAAGACGAAGAAGATGGAAAGAATTACTACTTTATTTCCAATGAAGATATGGTGAAGAACATTACCTGCAATGAATTCCTAGAGTACGGAAGCTTCCAAGGGGCCATGTTTGGAACAAAGCTGGAAACAATCCGCAAGATCAACCAAGACCAGGGCAAAATTGCAGTGGTGGACATTGAGCCCCAGGTATGTCCTGACTACGCAGTGCTTTCTTCAATACTTTATGACTGACAGAAACATTTAGCAAGAATATGCTGCCATCAAAATTTTTCCCCACTTGACACATTGAACAGTACCTCGTCTGTACATTTAAACTCCACGGAGGTAGATAAAACAGCATCACCATCTGTACATGGAAGAGTTGCCCTTGTACACTAATGCAGTCTTTCATTAGCAGATTCTATGATCTACTGCCAGTGAAGGGACAGCAATTGCCTATTTGGCAGAAACTTTT
Source organism: Rhincodon typus (assembly GCF_021869965.1). Taxonomy (NCBI): domain Eukaryota; kingdom Metazoa; phylum Chordata; class Chondrichthyes; order Orectolobiformes; family Rhincodontidae; genus Rhincodon; species Rhincodon typus. Next base: position 46,260,200 of record NC_063345.1, read on the forward strand.
CAAGCTCGAACTAGTGTTTTGCAGATGTACCCTAATTTAAATGTTTATTCTCCTTTTGATGCCCTGCTAAATAAATACTGCACAGGTGTTAAAGCGATATTAAATGTTGGCAACTGTCTTATATTAACTGTATTATAAGTAACTGGGAAATCAAATGTCTCCGTGCAGAAATTTATACGGTTCCCTTCCATTTGCTGTCCACAGTGGGTGGAGAATGGGGTTGAGAAACGCCATGATCGAATTTGAGCAGACCCAATGGGCTGAATAGCCAAAATCATCTCTCATTTCTTATAATGCGAGTGTGTCATAAGCACTCCCAACTTTTCAGGGAAGCAGCAGCCAAAGCACCTCGACACAGTAGGCTGCTTTCCTTTGTATTAATAGACTCATGAGTGCAATGACACCACAGCGGGGTATAGTTAATATGGAGGACTGTGATAAAAGACAAAGATGTAAACAAGCTTGCAGAATGGATGTATAATTAGTAAGTTAGTTGCAATATAAAGTGTGAAAAAGATAAAACTAGAATACCATCAAAAATAACAAGATTGTGCCCAAATAGGACTGAGGGGTGAACTGCTAGAGGTCTTAAGATTTAGGAAAACATTGGATAAGATAGAATAGAGCTGTTTCCATTTGCAGGGGAAACCAGAACTCTGCACCATAAATGTAAAAGATTGTATCTAACAAATTTAGTGAATTTAGGGGAAAAAATAATCTTTACCCAGAGAATGAAATCTTGTTATAAGTAATTAAGACGACAATCAGGAATGTGTTTAAGGATAAACTACAAAGGCAGAAGTGAAAGGGTATTTTTGAAGGGGTAAAGTGACAAGAGGATTGAAGGAAGGTTAAGTAGAGGATTAAAACTTGGCAGGACATGTTTAGCCAAATGGAGTGTTACTGTGCAATTTAATGTAACATCTGGTAATCCTTAACTTTCTCGGAAACCATTTAAAAAAACTAGACGACACGCTTAGAAGGATAATGTCAGGAATGTTTCTAACAAGGATGGTTGAGAGATAGATGTTCATCAGGACATTAGAGAGAATTCCTCTACTCATTGTTATGGCATCATGTGAGGGTGACAGGGTCTTCGGTTACACATCTCATCAGAAAGATAGTACTAATAAACGTGCAGCACACCCTCAGTTGTACTGAATTGTCAACCTAGCATTCTCAAGTATCTGGAAGGGCCTTGAATCCACGATTTCCTAATTGAATGGTGATCTGACACCTACCTTTGCATTCAGACTTTATAAAGTAATTCAATTGATTTTTCTTCTCCCCCCACTTGCACAACTAGTGACTCCCTCCTGTGCTCAGTTTGATTCATATTACATAATTGGTCATGGTTTTCAACAGCATTATTACATTCTAAACAGACTTTGCAATATTAATGCACTGTATTAATAGATACATGTACGCACTCTATTGGCAGGCCCTAAAGGTTCTCAGAACAGCAGAATTTGCACCGCTGGTGGTATTTATTGCTGCTCCCTCTGCTACTCAGCCAGGCAATCAGGTAAGGATTATGTTGAACTCAGCTGGCTGAAATAATAGAATGTTTGGACAGGGTAATGTCTGCTAACTGTAGCAATATTTGATATTACAAGTCCTTAAAACAATTACATTCACAATGGCTGGGTGAGGCAACAAAGCCTTCACAACCCTACCCACTAAAAGTAGTCTTTGCAATAGATGTCTGCGAATCCTCATTGATTTCCCCATACTCAAAAATCAAGTTTGTTCCAGACAAAGATTAGGCATAGATAAGTGTTCTTTTAAAATGCATTGCCATAAGAATACAAACATTGAAATAAGCTTACCCATCGGTGCTGAAATCCTGCCAGTGACCGTGTCCCAGCTGCACTTCAGACCCTCTCCAGTTCAGTGTTCTTAATTTAAAAAAAATTAATACAGCATTGTGCAGCATGAAAACCACTGAGTGGCGGACATTGCTGGTGGGCAAACAGGCTGTACAGACAACTCTGGCTGTTAATTGCAGTGGGGTAGGTGGGTTAATACAGTAATGAGGCAAGTGAGGATATAATGGAGTTCAGCACAAGAGGTCATAGCAATCTTGAGTTAAAACCTTAAAGGCAAGCTACAGTAATTTGAGCCACTACAGAGCCAACTACCATCGTCAAAATGGAAAAGGAAAACCTTAAGAAAAAAATCTGCAAGGAGAAAACAAAGACCAATAATTAATTTTAACCATGTAAAGCAAGAAAGCCAGAAGATGAGCTAACAAAAACAGGTCAAAAGTTTGCTCTCACAACAATCCAGAGGAAACAGCAGCAGAGACCTTACGTGGACCATCAAGGCTGTTATGTTGGTAAAATTCTGCAGACACTATTAACATGGGAAAGATCCAGAGATTTTTTGATGGCCTGTATTAAGTAACAGACTAGATCATTTAATATTTCATAAGAGCAGACTTTATACAATTTTTAATGTTACAGAACATAGAATGGGATTTAGCAGGAGCACTAAAGAGCATAACTCACACCCAACTCTCAAAGCAATACTTTGGGCTAATGGCTAAACGTTTGTGCAGAAGTAGGCTTTTTGAAACCCTAGAGGAGGGAGAGCATCATTGAGATTTTTTTTGGGCGGGGGGTAATTCCAAAGATAAGGGCCTAGGCCGCTGACACTAGACACGGCTTGGAGCAATTCAGGGATTTGACACAAATACTTTGGAGGACGGTGGGACTGAAGGTTACAGAAATGGGGAGAGGCAAAGCTATAAGGAATTAGAAAAATCAGAATAAGAATTTAAGATGAACTTTGGTGACTTGTTGAACAAAGTAGTCGTATGTGACTCATATAGGGAAACGGGATTTGGTGAGATTTAAAACAGACAGCACATTAGATAAAAAGTTTTACAGAGAGAAGAACATGGGAAACGGCCAGGTTTATGCTGCAATAGTTAAGTCTACAGGTAACAAAGACATGAGTGAGGGTTTTGGCTAAAGAGCTGAAGAGGAGTGGGATCCAGAAATTTAATGGATGGGGAAAGTAGTCAGTTTCTGTATTTCCATAACCAAGATGGACTACAGCTTACATACAGGTGACACATAGCATGTACTAGATTTTTAAAAAAAGCTTGCCTGATAACAAATGATTGAGATCTATTTTTAATATAGTTGGAAACTGAATTTTGTGGACTATCATGGTAATTTCAGGCAGTCTCTGGACGGTGTCACAGCCAAACTTATCCTTACACCAAAAGATGGCAGCAAGGCAATAAAATGCCTAACCTTTCTCTGGATTAGACGAAATTGGGATATTACAATTTTCAAAGATTAATCAAATAATGAAACAGGGATTACCTTCCATTAGTTTCAGTATCACACTGAGCACATCTTTAAAGCAAACTATCTTTTCTTTTAGGTTGAATCTCTTAAGAAAATCCAAAAGGAATCAGAAATACTACAGCACACCTATGGACATTGGTTTGACCTGACACTGGTTAACAATGAAGTTGAAGACACAGTGCGTAACCTGGTGGAGGCAATTGAAAGTGCATGCACTACAGCACAATGGGTTCCAGTTTCATGGGTCTACTAGTAGAGATAGATACGGCAAATAGAATATTCATGTACTTTAAGAAATCATTTAATCTGAGATCAGAAAGCAGTTTGAATCCTGCCATTTTAAACCAAACACATGCACATTAGCTTTTGAAAGTACATTTCATCTGCAAGTCATTCTCCATGGCATCACTTGTTTTATATTACAAAAAAAACAAGGACTGTTTACTAATGGGATACTTACTAAGTTCTTCAAAATTTTTGAAATAAAAATACAAAAATGCTGGAAATACTCAGATTTCCAGCATCCATTGTACCTTGTTTTAATTTTCCTTAACTTTTCATTCTTACTCTTCTAAAAGCACATGAGCTACCTGTACTTATCTCTAAACTAAATGGCCTGGTATTTTAGTGCATTTTCAACCACTCCCCCACTGCAATAAGGCTTTGTTGAAATGATCATTGTATGTAGTAAGCTTGTAAAACCATTTTAATGAACAAAACAAAATACCATGTCTAGACTGATATGCATGAATGAAGAATCAAAACTCATGGAAATCTACAATCTCCAACCAAGCAGCACAATTGTTCAAATCTCCAATAATAGGAACTAGTAGTTCTGCATGAGAGATTATGGAATGTAGTAACAGGAATCATAAGTTCCATCCAGCTACATGTGAAGTGAACACACATTATACAGTAGTGCAAACTTTACAGCACTGCTTCGATCACCTGAAAATTCATTCCAGATTATTGTACCTGGTATAATATCTACATGAGCAAAATCTCAGTTCTCGCAAATGTCACGTAATTCCTTGAATTAAGTTGCCTACACGGCAGCTTTGCAATTCCAGTAGCAATGGTAAAGGGGTGAATGAATACCTTCATGAGAAATGGAATTTCATCAAACCATATTTGAACTGCAGCTGAGTAGATTGATGAGACATTCCCGTGACCTTCCTTCATGGTTTTGTCTAGCATTTGGCTTCTCCTTCCAGCAAACCAACAAAACCAAGGTTAACGTCTCAGAGGATGGAGTATTAAATGCTCCAAATTAAGATGCAAAATTTTAGGTGCTAAATATTTAATCACTGCAAAAGTGAAACATGCATTGCCGTGTAGTCGTCTCATTCAAATGGAAATATTATTTGAATAAAAGCATTTACCTACTTGGTGAATTGCAGGAGTAAATTATACATTTTGTTGAATGGGGCGCAAGTTTTTGGAATATTCACATACAGTACTTGCAGGATTGCTTTATACTCTTGGGACTGAAACTAGCTCCACCTCACAACAGCCGTGAAGACCAGATTCTGTGGATACATCAACCCTGCAAGCTGGCTTATATTGAATTGCAGTGAGCTAAATGACAACATGAAGAATAGCATCCAGTCATTAGAATTAAGACTTGTTTACATAGGGGTGACAAGGAGGGAGCAAGTGTAAAGAGGAAAGCCTTCTACAGCTGACAACTAGGACCAACCATCTTCAGATGCTTCACCAATAACCCTCCCTGAATCCTAAGGTCAGATAGGAGTGGCACGGTGGCACGGTGGCTCAGTGGTTAGCACTGCTGCCTCACAGCACCAGGGACCTAGGTTTGATTCCACCCTTGGCCGACTGTCTGTGTGGAGTTTACATATACTCCTCCTGTTTGTGTGGGTTTTCTCTGGGTCCTCCGGTTTCCTCCCACAGTCCAAAGATGTGTAAGCTCAGCTATGCTAAATTGCCCATAGTGTTCAGGGATGTGTAGATTAGGTGGGTTATAGGGGGATGGGTCTGGGTCTGGGTGGGATGCTCCGAGCGTTGTTGTGGACTTGTTGGGTCGAAGGGCCTGTTTCCACACAGTAGGGACCCTATGAAATGGGGATGTTCACTGATGATTGCACAACATGAAGCAGTTCATGATCAAATGCAACATTTGATTCAATATCCAGGCTTAGGCTGACAAGTAATATCTACACCACAATATGCCACAAAAAGGACCGTCTCCAATTGGAGACATTCTAACCACAGCTCATTGACATTCCCACTAGGAACATCGTGGGGGTTAGCACTAACCAGAAACTCAACTGGATTTGCCATAAATACAGTGGCCACACTAGCAGATCAGAGGCTAGGAATACTGTGGCTAGTAACTCGTTTCCTGACTCCCCAAAGCCTCTCCACAATCTACAAGCCAGCAACACTCAAGATGCTTGACACTACCCAGGAAAATGCAGCCCACTTAGTTAGGACCACGTTCACAATCCCTCCACCACTGACACTCAGCAGCAGTATGAACTATCTATCTTCAAGATGCACAACAGAAATCTACCTGATCCTGAGTCTAGAAGGACAAGGGCAGCAGATATGTAGGAGGACGACCACCTGCAAGTTCCCTTCTAAGCCACTCACCATGATTTGTTTTTTTATTCACTCGTGATGTGGGTGTCAGCGTCAATTATTCCTTCATTATTGCTTGGTCAAACTCACAAAATTGCCTCCCTAAGGGCATTGAGAGTCTGCCTGTAGCACATAGACTGCAGTGGTTCAAGAAGGCAGCTCACCACCGCCTTTAAAGGCAGTGAGTGATAGGCAGTGAGTGCTGGCGAGAAAGCAATGCCCACATTTGAGTAAAAAGAAAAAATTGTTACACAACTAAGGCTTGCAGTGGAATAGGAGACAGAACACATTAAAGATGGAAGAGATCATTCCACATGTAACTATGAAATATGAAAACAAATTAGTGAATCTGTTAAGGATGGTTGTCAAAATGGATGAATTTTGGAATCAACTCATGGCTATTCATGCAAAATTTGCTGTGGATCAGCCATTTTAGGAAGACATGGCATACACTATTTAATAAAACATCCTCAAATCTGTCTGAGTGTAACCAATATGCAGCACCACACCGGTTAATGACTTTGCTGATATTCTATATCCATATTCTTCCATAAGAATGAAGCTTAATCTTTTATCCATACAAGAACAGCAAGTATAAAGAAGCCATTTATTTTTGTTTAAAAATAACAAAAAAATCTATATCAACAATTGGGACAGATCTGTACAGTCAGATGTGCACTTGGCTCAAACTAGTCATACTCAAACCACAGCACATCTGGTAAGGCAAAAGTTTAATGGGCTTAAAAAATGCCATTTACTTTTATTACAATGTACATAATCATAATGTGACTTTGATCACTAATATAAAAATATTTAGAATATTCATACTGAAACAACCTCCAAATTCAGCCCATTACAGGGAAACTTTGCATTATGGATGGAAGCAAAAGTCTAACTGTTCAGACTCCTGATTAAATATCGAACCCAACTTTGGGAGGAGCAGCAGACTGTTACATTCTTCAACAAGAAGTGAAGGTATCATTAAAAACAAATGACAACTAACAAGAGATAGCAGGAACTGCAGATGCTGGAGAATCTGAGATAACAAGGTGCAGAGCTGGATGAACACAGC
>NC_063345.1:46267592-46271692 GCF_021869965.1 Rhincodon typus
CTGCTCCTCTGATGCTGCTTGGCCCGCTGTGTTCATCCAGCTCTGCACCTTGTTATCTCCGACAACTAACAAGAGTTAGGAAAGCAACACGGGCCAATTCAGAGCATGGCAATTGTCATGTCAACCCACATGATATATTTTGCAAACAGGTTTCCACCCAACTACAAGTTTTGTAACTGAAAGCTGTCACAAGGGCAACTATAGCCCTGGTCTGTAAGTGACATCAGACATGAGGCAAGTATTTTATCCAACGCAGAGTTGCTTCACACAATCTCTATTTCCATTACTACCAATATTGTATGTGTCCCTTGCAGAAAGGGATCAACATCATATACGATATTTGTAACAATGAGGCAACGCTAGCTTTATATTAATTGCTGACAACCTGCAAAACAACTGGTTTTCTGCTATGAATACTTTTAAAAACAAAATCAGTGCAATGCACCGTTCCTGGAGGCTAACTATGAACATGATAAACCATTTATGAATACCCCTTGAATACTATCTTCATAACAGGATAGTGTGGGAGCAAAAACCTGGTAATACAGATTGCACAAGTGTGATTCCAACACAAGTCAACTTCAATGTCTCTGATCAACGGTTCAAAATGAAAGTGGTGCTTTTGCATCAAATTCTATCACGGTTGAACATTCCTCCCTCTAGTTGTCGAACACAGATGTTTTGAGCCACTCCATCAGTCGCCTGATTCAGCCTTTTCCTTTCTCTTTTTCTTCTTTTTCGAACTTTCAGCATTCTGTGGAAGATCAATTACATTATTTGTTTATTAATATACTGATGTTTGCAGCCATTTTATTTAGCAATGTAACTGCTTGGAGGTATTTAGGGGACTACTATTTCTTATGCCAAATAAATAGCCAATCACAGAAACTAGCAAAATCAGCTGTAGTATTCAGATTTCAGGCAAAGACCTTAATATGACACAAGCCACATTCACAGAGAAGAAAGTTTGATTCCCACTATATGGAGAAGAAATGGAGCAACTTCAGAATACAACTCAATGACAGCAATAGCCACTCCTACCCACAAAAAGCATACCTATTTATGAAACAAAAGTACAAAAACAGTATGACATCCCAACTGTTGAACATTACTGTACCTCAAGTCATACATATTCAGTTGTTTCATAATAACACAAGTAAACCTATGAGAATAATCGTTACCAAGGGCTACTTGCAGCACTTACCCTAGTCCCAGATTCTCCAATTTCTAACTCTTTTTTCTTTTTTTTCTTCTCCTTCTTCGTAGTCAGCAAGGTAGGTTCTGGCTCATCACTTTCAGGTTTAACCTGTATCAAATAAAAGACCTGTATATGTAACCTGAAAGTACACATGTAGCGTTCAATGTGAAAAATCAGTAGAGTTCCAGTTTAATGTACCCAAGTTTAGGAATTTACCGAAACCAGTGAGGAAAGCAACTGCCTGCAATAAAACTACAATCACTGGATTGAAGACATCAATGTCTTCATACATTATTTCTAAAACTAGAGATCCAGAAAAACATTGCAAATAAAAGTAATCCTGCTTACAATCACTCAAATCTTAGAAATATTTACCAAATTAATTTCCACATAATTGAAGAAACATGAAAAGTCCATTACAGAACTATAACTTCTATAACGATGGGTGGCACGGTAGCACAGTGGTTAGCACTGCTGCCTCATTGCCAGGAACCCGGGGTTAATTCCAGCCTTGGTTGACTGTCCGATTGGAGTTTAGGCATTCTCCCTGCATCTGCATGGGTTTCCTCCCCCAGTCCAAAGACGTGCAGGTTAGGTGGACTGGCCATGCTAAAAATGCTCCAGTGTCCAAGTCTGTGCAGGACAAATGGACTAGCCATGGTTAAAAACCCTGTGCGGTGGTCAGGGGTGGGGGAATTCTATTTTAGGTCATTTGCCAACAGAGTCATAAGTATTACCAAGTGTGAATACAAGGCTATTGATGTTTCTCCCAAACACAGAGTCAAGTTTATTAATTCAAGTTCGGTCAGCAGAATACACAAGGTGTGATCTCCCTCCCTTGAGAGCCAGCACATTATATGAACTTACCTCTGTTTCTTGTAATAACTTTTGCTTTTTCTCTTTTTTCTTCTTCTTTTTGTCTTTCTGGCTCAGCTCTGGTACCAATTTTGGTGTTGTTGGGGCGGAGGAGACTGCAGGTTCATCACTTTCACTTTCACTCTCTCTCTTTCTCTGAGAACAGACAAAATGATATCAATAAGTGAAACCAGTATTATGACATCAGGCTCAGAATCAGGACATCAACTAATGCGCATGCATGCTCAACAGTCTTCCACAATCAATGCCTGGATTAAGAATCACTTCGTAAACATATGAAGTTCTGACAGGGCTGGTCAGACTGTATGAAGGGCCGAGGTTCCTCCAAGTTGCAGGCGTTTGTTAGTTCGCCGAACCTGTTGTTCTCCGGTGTGCAGACGTTTCGTTACCCTGCTAGACAACATCAGTGCGACCTCTAATCAAAGCATTGGTGTTCTGCTTCCTTCCGAATTTATATGATATTCTGGTGTGAAGGGCTTGTTGCTTCCAGTTCTGTTGGCCCTCATTGTCTGTGATGAGGGCCATCAGTTCGACTTGTACAAAGTGACCATACTAGGACAAGCGAACACCATACATGCAATTTCTGGAAGCCTGGTTTTCAACACGGGACTTCATTAACAAACACAGAAATAGACCCTGTATACAGACCGCTGCTAAAACAACAGAACCAGAAGTGACAAGGCCATCACACTAGAGGATCGTATAAATCCTGAAGGAAGCAGAACATCAACCCTTTGATTAGAGGTCACACTGATGATGTTGCCTAGAAGGGTAACAAAACATCTACACACCAGAGAACAACCAGCTCGGCGAGCTAAACAATTACACCCACAACACAAACTACAAATTTTCGTTAGGACCTTGAAAGTTCCTCCTGGTTGCCTGGAGCAAGGGGCCACAATCTCAGGGTAAGGAACAGACTGTTTAGGATTGAAATGAGGAGAAATCTTTTAATTCAGAGGGCAGTGAAGCTGTGGAATTCTCTATCACATAAGATACTGGAGGCCAAATCACAGAATATATTTAAGAATTAAACAGACAGATTTGTAGATACTCAAAAGCATCAAAAGGTAGGGGGTAGAACAGGTGTATAAGCTTTGAAATAGAGAGATCATACTGAATGGCAGAGCAGGCTCAATGGGCCAAATGACCAACTCTTGCTCCAATTGTCTGCTTCAACATAAGTGCAGCTCCAGCAGTTTTGCCATTTAGATCATCTCCATTGATATCACTATCAAATTCTATCAACCTAAACTCTGATAAGAAATTCCTCATTTCTCCAAAATGTCTTGCCCTTATTCTAAGACTAATGTTCTAAAACCCTCAGTCTGGGCAATATAATTTCTGTATCCACCCAAATCTAGCTTATCAAGTAAGTAACAATGAAATTAACTCTCATGCTTTTCAAATCTAGAAAATACAGGGCGTCTCCTCAAAGAACCTCTTCTACACTCACTCCACAGCAAATATATCCATCCTTAGGTATGGGACCAAAACTGTACACAATGCTTCAGTTGAATGTCTCAAAGTTCTATACGATTGAAAGACTTCTTTAATGCTGTGCTCACGTCTTGTAACAAGATCAACAATGTCCTAACTGCACACTAGCTTTCAGCAAATAACATACAAGTACACTCAGGTCCCTATGGAAAATGCTGATGTTCAAACTCTTAACAGTTGAAGAAATACTCTGGGAAGAGGAATGGAAGTGCATAATGGAAAACCTCAAACTTATCCACATTATCTACTGTGGTCTTGCCCACTCACTCCGCCCACCAAAGCCCTTTCTGAAATTTCTTTCCACTGTCCCTACCACTCACATTTTCACCTAGTTTTAGCTCATTAGAAAACTTAGAAATATTAATTTGGTCCCCATAATTGATACAGATTGTAAGCACCTAACCCCACTAGTCAAAGCCTGCCAACCAGAGGATAAAATGTTTCCTTGTGATACTGTAAGCTTCAGAACTCGTAACTGTTCAGGGATTGAAAGAATCAGCCTTAACTCTTTCTGGAAGAACTGAGA
>NC_063345.1:46272192-46297192 GCF_021869965.1 Rhincodon typus
ACAATCAAAGTTATGCAGTTACCTTCCAGCTAAAACAGACTGTTTTTAACACCAGCCTATTTTTTTGAATGGATTTTTCCAATTGGCTGCAAATTTTTCATTGTCATGTCAAATTAACACTTAATGATCACCCTTTAATGGACTGGTTTTAAGACCAACACCACAGGTAAACCCCAGGAAATTGATATTCAGTGAAGGTAACACCATTGAATGTCAAGGGGTGTTGTGTAGAGTGTCTCTTATTGGAGATGGTTATTACCTGGCACTTGTGTGGTGAATGTTACTTGCCACTCGGCAGCCCAAGCCTGAATATTGTCCAGACCTAGTTGCATTCGAATGTGGACTGCTTCAGTATCTGAGGAATTGTGAATAGTGCTAAACAATGTAAAATCATCAGCGAACGTTCCCAGTTCTGACCTTATGATAGAAGGAAGGTCATTGATGAAGCACCTGAAGTTGGTTGGGTCTAGATACTACTGTGAAGAACTCCTGCAGAGATGTCCTGGAGCTGAGATGATTGACCTCCAGCAGCCACAACTATCTTCCTATATGCCAGGAATGACTTCAACCAGCAGAGAGCTTGCCCCCCGATATCCACTGATTCCAATTTTACTAAGGCTCCTTAATGCCACATTCAGTCAAATGCGGCCTTAATGTCAAGGGCTGTCACTCTCACTCTCACCTCAGCTCTGGAATTCAGCTCTTTTGTCCAAGTTTGAACCAAGGCTGTAATGAGGTCGGGTGTTGAGTGGCCCTGGTGGAACCCAAACCCGGCATCGCTGCAGCAGGTTATTGCTGAGCTGGTGATAGCACTGTTGATGACGTCTTCCATCACTTTACTGATGATCAAGAGTAGACTGATGGGGCAATAATTCGTCGAGTTAGATTTGTCCTGCATTTTGTGTACAGGACATACCTGGGCAATTTTGAACATGGCTGGGTAGATTCCAGTGTTGTAGTTGTACTGGAAGAGCTTGGCTACGGGAGCAGCAAGGCCTGGAGAACACTTTTTTAGTACTGTAGCAGTAATTTACTGCAGCTGCTGGAATTTGTACTAAAAACAAAACATGCTGGAAATCACAGCGGATCAGGCAGCATCCATGGAGAGAGAGCAAGCTAACGTTTCGAGTCTAGATGATGTTTCATCAGAGCTCTTTGGCATTGGCATTCCTGCTGCCATTTCATCCTCACCCCCAGGTCTGGAAATATCAGGTTTAACCTGGTACAAAGTCTTCTCCCCATCAGCAACTCTGCTGGAGCTATCCCTGTTGTTGCATGGGGTATGGTTCTATATTTGACCTGGAACCGGGACAGTTTGGTATCAGCTGATGCTTTAGGCTGCCTTCAGCATTTGGACCGCTGTTTCCACTAGGCCATTGGACAATGGGTGGTATGAAGCTGTCCTTATGTGCTGAATGTCAGTCGGCTTCAGGAAATACTCAAATTCCCTGCTGGTAAATGACATCCCATTGTCTGTATCAATATTTCCGGGAGTCCGTGTATCGTAAATGATGCTCGCAGCTTCTCTATTGTCATCCCTGAGTTTGCCGAATAGACTTTATGCACATCCAATCACTTTGAATGGGCATCCACAGTGACCAGGAACATTGAGCCCATGAAAGGACCAGCACAGTCAACATGCACTCGGAACCAGGGTTTATCCGGCCATTCCCATCAATGTGGGAGCGCCAATGGTGGCAATTTCTATCCTCGTTGGCACTCTGGGCACTGCCCAACCAATGCAGCTATGTCAGCATCCAACCCTAGGCGTCAGACATAGCTTCTTGCAAGCATCTTTATCTTGGAAACCCCTGGATGACCCTGATGGAGTTCAGCCAGTATTTGGCAGTGACCTTTACGCGAGAGAATCACCCTTACTCCCTACGGTAATATGCCTTTCTCTATGGTGATCTGGTCTCAAAGGGTTCAGAAATGTTTCAATCCTGGTTGAAGTGGCCCTTCTGTTTCCCCCATTATCACCAGTCGTTTTAGTTTCGCTAGAACAGGATCTTTTTGTGTCCACAGTTGGATATTGTCAGCGGTCCAGGAAGTTTAAAACCAAAACAGGCTCTTCCAGAGAAGGCACCACCGGTGAGTATCTCTGCAAGTGGGAGGCGGCTCTAGGCATTGCATTAGCCACTTGGCTTCCTGGACGGTGTTTTAATTTGTACTTGTACACACTGAGAGTAAGGTCCCAGCGCTGAATTCTACCGGAAGCCGTGGGTGGCACCGCCTTGTCTTTCTTCAGTAGTCCTAGCAGGGATTTGTGATCTGTCATTATGACAAATTCCCATCCGTAAAGGTACTGGTCGAACTTCCTCACACCAAAGATGACTGTCAAACCTTCCTTCTCTATCTGGGCATATTTGCATTTGGCATCAGCCAAAGTCCAGGAAGCATACGCTATCAGGTATTCCTCTCCATTTGGCCACCAGTAAACCCACACTATCCCATTATCAGACAGGGAGGTATCGCATGTCAGCGTCACCTCTCGCTTTGAATTGTAGTGGGCATGACAATAGCTGCATTTTCACTTCCCTAAAGGCTACTTTTTGGTAATGCGACCGTTTCCAGGGCTGACTCTTTCTCAATAGCAGGTGTAAGGGTGCTGAGCTGGAGGCCAGGTTATGTACGAATATTCCGTGATAATTCACTAAACTGAAGAAAGACCTAAGTTCTGGTACAGAAATGGGAGACGGGGCTCCTTTGGTCACCCTCACTGTATATTCCAATGAGTGTAACTCGGTTTTGTCGACTCTGTAACCCAAGTAGGTCACTTATGGGACGATGAAATACATATTTTTCCCGTCTAAGGTGTACGCCCACCTGGGAGAAATGTTTAATCACTATGTCCACGTTCTCTGCGTGCTCTTTATTGGTCTTCCTGGTTATTCGCACGTCATCCAGATAAATGGCAAACTGGAGTAGCCCTTATAAAATGTTCTACATGGTCTGCTGAAAAAGGGCTGATGATACCCCAGATGACAGAGTGGTATATTGGTATAAACCCTTATGGATGTTAAGTATGGTGTACTTTTGGGACTCCTTATTGAGTTGCAATTGCAGGTAAGTATGGCTCATGTCCAGCTTGGTAAAGGCCAGCCCACCCACCAACTTTGCATACAAGTCCTCTATGCTAGGGATTGGGTATTTATATAGCTGCGAGAAGCAGTTTACCTTTGGCTCAAAATCCCTACAAAGACAAACTGAAGATATCAGGCTTCACCATCGGTATGACCAGTGCTGCTCATTCTGCAAACTGCACTGGTTTGATGATTTCTTCACTCTCCAGCCTCCTGATTTCCACCCCTACTTCTGGCCGCAAGGCAAATGGCACTGGGTGGGCCTTGCAAAACCTTGGAATTGCTTCCTGGTCAACATGTACAGTGGCTGTCTCCCCTTTGATAGTCCCAAGCCCTTCCTGAAATCTCCTGGGTATTTCACTCAGATTTCACTGAGGCAGCTATTTTCCAATCAAGAAATGTTAAGCCAATCCAGGTGAATCCTTCTCAACCACTTCTGCTCCAACAGGCTTGGGCTGTTGTAAAGGTTGGAGTCCTGAGCGAATCTTGTTAAAGACAGATTCTGCAACCACAGACACAGCTACACTGGTATTGACCTCCATGGGAACTGGATGACCATTTAACCAAACATTAATTTTAATCGGTTCTGATTTGGGCGTCGCTAAGCAATTTAATTGTTCCGACTCACATGTAGGGGGACATTCCAGGGCATGCACTCTCCTTGGTACCAGCCTACGAGCTTTCTTACACAGGTAAGACCTTGTAGGACACCTTTGCTGCCTCAAGGCAGCAACTACAATGGTTTGCCAGCCCAGATCCTGAAGAACTGTTTAGACACTTGGCCAAGGCATGACTTTGTTGTGGGGTAATGCTGTGGGCTGGCCTAGGGTCCCTCTGCTCATAATATGCTCTCCATGAGGCTCTGTGATTGTCTACACTCGAGTGGTGTTACCCAGACACAGTCAGACAGGTGAGAGTGTCCACTTCCACTGGGATGCCCTGAAGTTCCTATGTAATTCCCACATTCCACTTGTCACATCTTCTAATGACAAAGCCAGTTGTAGTGTCTGTTTGAAGTCCAGGTGGACTTCAACTGGTAGGCGCTTCTGCATGGTTATGTCATTAATCCCACATACCAAATGGTCTCTCAGCTTCTCATTCAGAATTAACCCTAAATCACATGCCTCTGCTAGTCATCTCAACCTCATCAAAAATCCCAGTACAGATTCTCCCGGTTCTCTAACAGCCGAATAAAACCAATAGTGTCTCAGAATTAGAGGAGGACTGAGGTTGTAATATTTCTTAACCAACTCCATCAATGTTTGGAAGGTTTTAGTGCCTGGTGCCTCTGGGAAACTTAAGCCCCTTATAACCAAAAATGCTGTGGGTCTGCAAGCAGTCAGAAGGATTACTCGCTGCTTTTCATCTGCTCCAATGTCATTTGCCTGGAAAAAATATCACATTCTTTCTGCGTACTGGGCCCAGTCTTTGACAGCAGGATCAAACAAGCCAAGCTTCCCAAATAAAGGCATGATGCCAGAAATGCTTACCCCAACTCCAACATGACTGTTGCAAATGAATATTCTTCAGGCACATACTGTTTTCTCCCATCACCACTGAAATAACTGTAATGAGGCTGGTATCCCATCACCAAGTCAACCTTTATTTACTTGTGCACAGTACACTGGCTGTGGTCAGCCAGCTCGGGGTCAGTCCCCTGAACTGAGGAGATTCTAAATGTCCTGTTTATACATTTTTTAATCTTTTTCTTCTTTCCTTTCATTTTTTATGTGTAACCTCTTTACTTTAAAAGGAGTGGACCGATATGGGAGGAAAGAAAAAGCTTTAAAATCTCAAGACTATCTGGCCACAGAATATTCCAGCTGCTAACACAGCTAGTATGCATAGGTAATATCTAGCTGAACAACAGAAACCCGGGTTACTTTATTGGAGCCTGCAATAACTGCACAGAGGCTGATACCCTGTCACCAAGTCACCCTTTATTTACTTGTGCACAGTACACTGGCTGTGGTCAGCCAGTATAGAGTTAGTCCCCTGAACTGAAGAGATTCTAAATCTTCTGGTTATATTGGTCAGGCAGGGCTTTCCTGATTAGTCCAGGTTAACAACCCCAATCAAGGACCTCATAGCCAACAAGGTCCTCCTGGTTCCAATCACTGCAGTGACAAAACTCACATGGTCTGTCCTCCGAAATCATTAACATTGCTCCTCACACCATAGATGCTGCCTGGCCTGCTGAATATTTATAGCACTTTCTGTTTTTCTTTGATTTTGGTTCAGCTCATTCTGTTGGAAGGGATTGACTCACACAAGCTGGTTTGGTTTTTTTGGTTCAGAGTTCTGCGCGAGCCATTCGGACGAGTGTACTTTGCTGGCACTGAGACAGCCACCAAGTGGAGCGGTTACATGGATGGAGCAGTACAGGCTGGGGAACGTGCTGCCAGAGAGGTACCGTAGGATCAAACTTTAAAATCAATCCCCCCCCCGCATCCACTGATTCACTACATTTTAGCTTCCGTACATTTCTCTATTTGTGCCAAGTGCCTAAAGAAGAGCCTGGCCACACTGCTTGCCTGAATCATTGATCATAGAATCCCTATAGTGTGGAAACAGGCCTTTCTGCCCAACAAGTCCACACCAAACCTCAGAGCATCCGACCCAGACCCATCCCCCTATAATCTACACCTCCCTGAACACTACGGGCAATTTAGCATGGCCAATCCACCTAACCTGCACATCTTTGGACTGTGGGAGGAAACCAGAGCACTTAGAAGAAACCCACGCAGACACGGAGGGAACGTGCAGACTCCACACAGACAGTCGCCCGAGGGTGGAATCAAACCCGGGTCCCTGGTCCTGTGAGGCAGCAGTGCTAACCACTGAGCCACTGTGCCGCCCCACACCGCGCCTGGATGGAAGTAGTAGGTGCGTTGAGAGGTGTTGGAGTGAAGCATGCTGTAATTATGCTGGTGAAAGCAGACTGATTGAGAAGTTCTGGTATAACGTTTTGTGTGGAGACAATGTTTGTCTCGTGGGCAGTAGCTTTGAACTGCATAAGCATCAATATAAAAGGCAAAATATTATAAATGCTGGAAGTCCAAAATATACGAGAGAGTGGTGGATATACTCCATATTATATGCATTTGCTAGCAGTCCAAACTGCTGCTCACGATAAAGGTTCCTGCCACTATCTTCTTACAATGTTGGAAACTACAGAGCCTGCTCAGTCTAGTGCAGTTGAGGAAATTTATTTCCTAGTCCAGCTAAAAAAGGCTCTTGATGTTAACAAAGTGTAGTTTATTGAATATTGGCAGCTAGTTGCATGTTGATACGATAAGCATTGTTACAGAGACTTTGAGATGAACTAGATGTTCAGTCTCACTCCTAGGCTATTCTTCCCTGAAGTCTATATGACATCATCTTTGTGGGTGTACTTATGGTGCTCCTCAGTTTTAACCCTTTCAAACCCATATACAGCACTCAGCTGGTCAGGCAGTAATTGTAGAAAGAGAAAAATATTTAATGCCACAGTTTTGTGGTGAATTGGTGCAGAAATATTAATTCTGTCTTTCACTCTGGTCTGCTGGATATTTCCAACTTCTTCTATTTACCAGTATACATAATCACCAATGTTCATTAAAAAGTAAAATTGGTACTGGGCTGTACCATTGAAGTTATGAAACGAAGATTCAAACTTTAAAATCTTGCTTTCCGTGTGTTGTGATGCACTGACAGATAGAAAGCAGCATCTGTTGTCTTCTCCTGAACTAACAGATGTACAGAATGTGGAATTATTTACAGGCTGGGGTAATTTAGACATTTGGTAATGCTATAATATGAGCAATGAAGTCAATGAAATTGAAAATTGAGAACGATGTATACAAATGGGCTGAATTTTCATCAATTGAATAGAAATAAGAACTCTCTTCATTTGTATTTTGGTCCTTTTGATAAATCTAGATGTATGTGTATTTGGTTCTGTCCGATATATCTAGCTGTGTGTGTATTTACTCAACACTGCCTTACTTAGTGTGTATTCTTTCTGTAGGTGATGTGTACCATAGGAATTATTCCAGAGACAGCAATCTGGACCCATGAACCTGAAGTTCAGGTACGTAGTGAACAAACTAAATTAAAATCCAATAGTTACTCATTCCAATGTCAACTTGATGATTAATAATATGATTGGTCTAGTGGTAAATGTAAAACCTTGTGAAGTGCATTTGTTAATCTAAAGTGACACAAGAGGATATGTTCATGACAGCAAACATATTTTTGTGTCCAGAGGTGTTGATAAGTTGTAAAAAATCAACCTGTTTTATTGAAAACTCAGCCTGCATCATTACTCCCACAGGACTGAATTGAAATTGATTGTGTATTGATTTAAAAAGCTAGCAGTGACTTACTCTCCTGGATCCAGATTTATGTGACCATTACATCATTACATTTTGCATAAATCAGGGACTTTGAAGAATGAGATTGGATCCAATCCATTATGGTTTTATATAATGTGAATGATGGGATGTAGATCATTGTGTGGGAATTCTGTGCCCAACTCATTCATCATTTAGTGTGGATTTGGAGTTGATGCCACATCAGATCAACTAGAACACTATCAGGTCCTATTCTTTGTCAAAACTATTCACTGTTCAATTAGATTTCTGCCCTATCATGGCCTTATTAAAGTAAGATATTACACTGTTTGATTGTGACCACTACTCAATTAACCCTCATTCTTTTCGATCAGTCTGCAATCTGCAACAAGATTGGAATGGTGGTCTACATAAACAAGTTGCTGCTGTAGTTGACTCCTTTTGTTTCCTCAAGCAAATTACATTGAAGGTCTGAATTTGGAATTGGTGCCAATCATTACAGCCCAACCTCTGGAACTTGAATGATGAACAGTCTAGATGCTTCAGCAACGTTTATTTCCCCTGGAGTGAAGTGTTCCTAGAAGGCAGCATGTGTCAATGAATCATGACAATAGTGTTATGGCCAAATTGCAGGCTTGGACTCCAGTTTATGCGGCTGCAGTCGAGGAATGCAACCTCACTGAATTTGCTGCTTAGTGCTGATCATTTAAATACACAAATTAGTGACTTAATACACTGAGGATAAGTTACCTCTTTATTTTAAAATGAAATCAGATGTGTCAATTTAGCTCAATTAACCATGTTCTTACCCCTATCAGAGGTTGTGGGTTCAAGGTCAACTATAGATTTCAGTCTCCATCTACCCTGACGACTTTGACAGAGCCCTAAGAAAATTTTGCATTGACAAGGATCAGTCTTCTAGATAGCTTGTTCCCTTCTATTGACTCAGTTTTATAAAATCTCAAAGCACTATTCAAGGAACAAGGAGATTCCCTGACCAACATTTCCACCACAATGAATGCTCCAAACAACAAATTATCTGGTCATTTATTGCAATGGGATGTGAATAAGGAATTTATAAACTTAAATCAAATTCAGAAAGGTTGTGTTCACAGAGTGAAGAGTGACAATGTACAACTAAGTATTGGAGCATGATGGCTCTAGGGTTACACTTTTGGGGCGCTGCTTTCAAATTTACTGAGAATAGATAGTTGTTGCAGTTCAAAACTAATCTTTTGGTTATAGTGTGCCTCGGGAGGTGCTGTAAATGTGAAAAGCCCTATCTAAATTCAAATTCTGTTTTATTTGAGTATTTCACAATGTGCTTGGGTGCCATTGGCATTTACTGAAAGAACTTTATCTCTACTGTTGTTGTACCAGTTCTCAGTCATAACTGTTGCTGTAAGAGCAAACATGTGTTTCTTAAAATAAAAGCACCTGATGACATAGGAGGAGATTGTATTGTTGAACAGGGCAAACTAAAGCTTATTCTTTATTTTTGTTCAGGAGGTTCCAAGTCGACCAATCATTACAACATTCTGGGAACGACATCTGCCCTCTGTGCCAGGATTTTTGATGGCGCTCAGTGTTTCCACGTGTCTGGCAGTTGCTGGAGTAATAATGTCCAGGAAAATTTGTCTGCCCAGGGCTTGAAGAGGAATGGCTGTTTGGGCAGCAGATAGAAACTTGTTGTTACAAAGAGTAACTTTTCAAATCCATCAGTGGTGTCAGTTTGGAGCTGAAGTCAGAGTTTGATATCCATTCAGGGCAGCTGAGGGCTGGGTTATTTGAGTACACCAGACGGATCACAGATATCAGATCTCACATTAAGGAGGGATTTATTACATTTTATGAAGCTCTTGTACATTCAAGAACATTGAAGTTCAAAGTGTTTACCAAATCCCTTGATTTGTTTTCTTCTCAATGCTGTCCCAGTGACCTCAAATATGAAGACAAGAAAATACATCAAGTGGTAAGGTTCCAAAACTGAGGAGTTAGTTTGCTGAAATTAAATCGTTTATAATTCAGCTCCCTGCAGTGAACATCCATCACTGACAAAAAAGAACAATATTAACTCTTTTAATTCTCTAGTGAGTGGTCTCAATAATGTGGCTTCTGGCTCAATTCTTCGTTTTCCAAACTACTGTCTATATAAAAAGATATTATCTAACAAGATTATGAAGTTCTCTATTCCACATTTAATGCATGATTGTAAACCACTGACATGCTGCTCTCCTAGTCAATGACACAATCTAAGCTGCTTGATTAAACTTATGGAATACAGGGCAATTTAGTATATTGGGCAATTTAGGTCTCAGCTTCCTTGGTGTAGGGAAAGGGCCATTAGACAGGATTCACACCTCCATGGTCCATCTCTGCTGGACAGTACATAATCTGGGCATCAGGTGAAAGCAAAGTCAGTTTCCACATGTAGAATGCAGACTTCTTCAGATTTGTAACCCTGAATATTCAGGAATGAATCAAAGAAAACAGTAGCAACCTAATCAGAAAAAATATCCTGAAAATCAAGTAAAAAGTGCCCAACTGTAAAATTAAGCAGTTAAAATGCTATTTGAGATGGCTGCATGTTCCTTGATTGACTAGCAGTGATGAACTGCTCATCCAGATCCCCAGGCAAATAGCCTGGGCATGTAGCTTCAAATGTCTTCATGGCAGCTGGTGGAATTTCAATTTAATTAATACATCTGCACTATAGAGCTCACAATAAATCTCAGTAATCCATAAAACTATTATGAAAGCTTGTAAAAACCCATCTGGATTACTAGAACCATAGAAAATTTACAATACAGAAAAAGGGCATTCAACCCACCTTGTCTGTGCTGTTTAAATAAACACACCAGCCATTTTAATCCCACTTTTAATAGCTGTACCTGCTCTGTACCTTGACAGATTATGTTACATCACATACAGATCCAAGTTTCTTTTAAATGAGTTGAAAGTTTCTGCCAAACTCTAGAGACCTATGACACTCTTCCTCAAGCCCTCTTTAGTATTTTTAAAAATTATCTTAAATCAGTGCCCCTGGTAACCAACCTCTCTGCTAGAGGAAACAGGTCTTGCCTGTCCAGTCGATTGAAGATCTTCATCTTTTTGCATACTTTGATTCCATAACTCCTTAGCCTCCTCTAATCTGACAAAAGTAAGTCTGGTTTATCCACACTTCCCTCATACCTATAATTTTCGAGCCCTGGCAACATTCTTGTAAATCTCCTCCGTACTCTCTCTGGCGCAATTAAGGCCATCCTGCCATGTGCTGTGCAGAACTGTACTAAAAGCTCCAGCTCAGAGATAGCAAGAACTGCAGGTGCTGGATTCAGAGTCAATACAGTGTGGAGCTGGAGGAACACGGCACGTCAGGCAACATCAGAGGAGCAGGAGAGTTGACATTTCGGGCCTCGACACTTCATCAGGACTGATGAAGGATCTAGGCCAAAAACAATGACTTTCCTGCTCCTCTGATGCTGCCTGACCCACTGTATTCCTCCAGCTCCACATTGTATTGAAAAAACTCCAGTGGCCTAACCAGAGTCTTATATAGCTCCAGCATTATATTCCTGCTCTTGTATTCAATATCTTGCCGTATGAAGGAAAGCACCCCTTTTGCCTTCTTTTTCATCTTATCTCCCTGTCCTGCCATCTCAGGTACATATGACATGCATACCAAGATCTCTCACTTCCTCTGCACCTCTCATTATCCTTCCAGCAATTGTATATTGCCTTGCTTTGTTTTCCTTCTCCAAGGGCATAATCTCATACTTTTCTGGATTGAATCCCTTTTGCCTTTCTAGTATGAACTCAACCAAACCATTAATATCTTCCTGCAGTCAATGCCATCCTCTTCCCTATCAATGATCCAGCTAATTTTTGTACGGTCTGAAAATTTCCCAATCATGCCTCCCTCTCACATTAAGTCTGAATCATTAACATGTACCACAAATTGTAAGGGTCCCAACACAGAGCCCCAAGGAATATCATTGAAAACTGCTTTCCATTTGCAAATATATCTCTATCATATAGGCTTTTATTTTTCTGACCAAGTGGGACACTATCAAATGCCTTACTCAGATCCATGTAAATAACTTCACCTGCACTACTCTCATCATTGCACCTTGTTATTTCCTCAAAAAAAAACTTCCATCAAAAAAAGACTCCAGAGCCTCTCTGCTCCTATGATGCTGCTTGGCCTGCTGTGTTCATCCAGCCCTGCACCTTGTTGTCCCAGATCCATAGTACTTGGTTGACACTTTTACTACCTTCTGAAATGGCCTAGCAATCCACTCATTTCAAGATCCACTCATTAAGGATGGAGACTAATGCTGGACTTGCCAGTGACATGCCCATCCCACAAAAAGAAGTAAAAAAGAGATTTCTCTATTGGATCTGTGCTTCTGTGTCTTCAGTAGTGGTCAATCCAAATAGCGCATTTAGTAATTTGGGGTAAGTGGAAGAAAGTAAAAGTGATGATTTAACCTGCAACCAGCTCTCAGAATAGGACTAAATGGTGCTTGTCTTAATAGTAAATGTGTCTGTCCTTGTTTACCCGTTCAACCTTCTATACGTGATCGCTGTTTTGGAAAATAAATAGATGTTGGTTTCTTACATTTTCCTGAAGCTCTATCCAATTCTTAGTTGAAAACTGCCGAGTCCTTGTTTACATTTTAAAAGGAATCAGTAACACACTGTGTGTATTGTACTACTGTTGAGACTTTAGAATAAAAGTATCAATGCAATCCACTGGGTATCTTCTTATAGTAATTTACCATAACTTTACTGTAAATCATTCTTGGATTCATAGAGTTCTTGTCAGACAATGGAATCAAAGATTATTTTTTCACATAGAGTCATACAGCATGGAAACAGACTTTTCGGTCCATCCAGTCCATACCGCCCATAATCCCAAAATAAACTAGGCTCAGCTACCTGCTTCTGGCCCATATCCCTCCAAACCTTTCCTATTCACGTAATTATCGAAGTATTCTTTCCAGAATCTGACTGTATATCTCATCCTTGATCTTCTGCTATTACATGCAATGTAGAATTCAAGACAAATATAAACACAGTCATGATTTTATTGAATGATGGAGCAGGCACAAGGGGCCAAATGACCTACTTCTGCCCTAATTTGAGGGGTCTTATGTTTATATAATGACAACTTGGCTACAACTATACTCCAAAATGAACCATCACTTTCATCAGTGTTCACAACTGAATACTAGTTGGAGACTGAGATGCATTCATGGGACTCTTGCACCCCCTGCCTATTTCTTCTTGTCACTTATTCCCTCTCTCCCTGCCTATCCCTAAACTGTGGATGACCACACGTATAAGTGTGTTATCTACATAGCCCTCTGCAAGACAGATGTGCTGCAGTGATGCCAGAAACCCAAAGTTGGGTTTCGTCAGGGCCTCTCAGCTCCTGACCTCATTACAGCCTTAGTTGAAACATGGACACCAGAGGTGAGGTGAGAGTGACAGCCCTTAATGTCAAGGCAGCGTTCAACCCAATGTGGCACGAAGGAGCCCTAGCAAAACTGGAATCATTGGGTATCTGGGGGCAAACTCTCTGGTGGTTGGAGTCATACCTGACACATAGGAAGATAGTTGTGGTTGTCAGAGGTCAGTCATCTCAGCTCCAGGACATCTCTGCAGGAATTCCTCAGGGTAGTGTCCCAGGCCCAAACATCTTCAGCTGCTTTATCAATGACCTTCCCTCCATCATAGGGTCAGAAGTGGGGATGTTCGCTGATGATTGCACAATGTTCAGCACCATTTGCAACTCCTCAGACATTAAGCAGTCCGCGTCCAAATGCAACAAGATCTGTACAATATCCAGGCTTGTGCTGACAAGTAGCAAGTAATATTCCCACCACACAAATGCCAGGCTATGACTATCACCAATAAGAGACAAGCTAACCACCATCCTTTGACATTCTATGGTGTTACCATCACTGAATCCCCATTATCAACATTCTGGGAGTTATCATTGATCAGAAACTCAAATGGACTCACCATATAAATGCAATGGCTGCAACAGCAGGCCAGAAGCTAGGAATACTGTGGCGAGTAACACACTTCCTGACTTCCCAAAGCCTGTCCACCATCTACAAGGTACAAGTCAGGAGTGTGTTGGAATACTCCCCACTTCCTGAATGAGTGCAGCCCCAACAACACTCAAGAAGCTGGACACCATCTAGGTCAAAGAGGCCTGCTTGATTGGCACCACATCCACAAGCATCCACTCCCTCCACCACTGACACTAAGTAGCAGCAGTGTGTACTATCTACAAGATGCACTGCAGAAATTCACCAAAGATCCTCAGACAGCACCTTCCAAACCCACAACCACTTCAATCTGGAAGGACAAGGGCATCAGACATATGGGAACATCACCACCTCCAAGTCCCCCTCCAAGCCGCTCACCATCCTGACTTGGAAATATATCGCCGTTCCTTCACTGTCACTGGGTCAAAATCCTGGAATTCCCTCCCTAAGGGCAGTGTGGGTCAACCCACAGCAGGTGGACTGCAGTGGTTCAACAAGTCAGCTCACCACCACCTTCTCAAGGGCAGCTAGGGACAGGGCTATAATTTTTTTTTCTCTATTCATTTTTTGTGGGATGTGGGTGTCGCTGGCTGGCCAGCATTTCTTGACCATCCCTAGTTGTGACGCACACATCTCACAAATGATTAAAAAATAAATAAATCAAGCTCAAGCTGATACAGATGATTATACTTCCTGCCTATGTAGTTATTTGGGACTGGAAAAGTCCTGGAATTCCCACATGAAGTAGGATATGCCCTGTAGGGATCAGACCTGCTCTGATATCCCTCCACCTATTAAATAATAACATTTACTAAGTGAAAAAGACACACCAGCTTCTCAGCTTTAAGTCAGAAGAGAAAGCGGTTTGTATCCACAATGTACCATGTTATTTTCACCCAAGGAAGTCTGGATAAATCAAGCCTTCTTTGGACATTTTGCACTGCTGGTAAGGATATCTCACTTTGTGCCAATGTCAGCTTCCTTCAGGTATTATGGATGCTATCTCTGGCAGACATAAAGGATCACACCCTGGACTCTGCGCCTCCTGTTTTCAATCTTGTTGATTAGAATTTAAAGTTTTGCTCTATTGAAATTCTGAATTCTTCCCCTGGGATGGAGTTTCTGGACTCCACTGGGAGAGCTCATTGTTTATCCACAGCAATCAAATCTTGGTAAAATTGCAGAAAGAATTAAAGAGTGGGGCTCTCTCCTGCCCTACCTCCTAATCTCTCAGAACACTGGTAAAGAACACAAGCTAACAATGGTTACACTGGTTTCCCCATGGCTCAGCTGCTTACAACTACTTTACACTATTTCACATCAATGCCTGCATTAATAACTGCAGATCTGTAACTGTCGTGACCGTGCAAAATCCTCAACAGGTCTTTGGTAAGTACAGTGATTTTCCTGATTTGGCAATGGCGGGGTAAGTCATGTTGAAGAAATTCCAGGCACTGCTTGGAACATCAATGCCAAGTTTAATGAGAATGATATATGAGGAACAATTGCAGTTGGATGCTATAACAGGAGAGTTACAGTTTAGGAGGTTTAAGCTTCAATGAGCTAACTTGTCTTTTCAAGTCCTAGATCTTTTCTCTTGCGTTTATGTGTTATCTTGGATGAGCACGAATATTTGAATGCAGCAACACACAAGTTAAATCAGTGAGGGATACAAATCCCATTACAACCAGTGAGTATTCTATGTGCAAGATGTCACTTTGTAATAGCCTTTAGTTGTGCAGAATGGAAACCTGTTGCTGTGGTAACAGTTACAGCTAGTGGAGGAAGCTGAATGACAGTTCAATTACTCTGGGCTGAGTTTCACCAAAAATTGGCTTTGTGTCAATTTTGGAGAGTTGCATGAACGGTTTTTCTCCATTAGTTCTAATGAAATATCTCACTCATGCAATTCTCTGCATCCCGTCTCATCATTTATGCACCAGCGTACCATGGGGCCCCACTCACACTATTGTGCACTTGCCAACAGCGGAAGTACTTGCCAGTACCAGAGTCTCCTGGGATTCCCAGCGTGAGCATCATATTTAAATCTTAGCCCTGCACCAGGTCAAGCTCTGTCAGCCAGGAGCTGCCCTTCACAGTTCTTGTTAGTAAAGACTTGCCCCAGAGCTGGCCCGTAGAGGTAAACTGTCAACAGGAACTGGAGGTCCTGGCGGTTGGGATGGTAGAGGAGGACCATCCTCTTCCCTCAGGACCACCAAACGAGAGCATGGGTTCAAATCCCAGCATGGCAGATCATGAAATTTAAAACCGATAAAATCTATTGATTGCTGTTTAAAAAACTTTCTGGTTCACTAATGTCCTCTAGGGAAAGAAATCTACTGTTCTCATCTAGTCTGCTGTAGATGTGACTCTAGACCCAGAATAATGTGTTTGACTCTTAGCATGCACTCTGTGCAATGAATGCTGGCCTGGCCAGTGATGCCCATATCCTATGTATGCATAAAAAAAATTGCTGACCAATTTGGAAGGACCACCCTAACCACCCGACTAGAGTAATTAGACCTTGGCTGCTGTCTATAGCTCCTTGACTGACACTGAGACTCCCGGGATTGGTTGGACTGGCCCTGTAGGATTGGCCATGGCCTACTTCTCACACTGTAAAGTATGAAACCTCTAAGCTTAGATGTTCCAAATGACTGACTATGTCCAGGTCCTTACACTGATGATGTCCTTGACATTTTGTACCAGAATGCCTCACTAAAGGTTGCCTCCATTCACTTGGCTGAAGACTATGCCCCTTAGACTTTGAGACACAGCAATTTGGTTAAAGCACATGCAGTGTGTTTGCCTCTCAAGCTGCTGGTGAATGGTTTTAGTATCACATTGATGCAGCATGGTTTCATGCAGTGAGATGTCTATCCCCTTGACTGATCACCACTATCAACCATGACGAGCTGCTTGGCTTTGTGTCTGCACTAAAGAGCAAGGCTACCCAGGAGGACTGTGGGGCCTGTAACTTGTGAATGACAAGACAACATGTAAAAACGCAAAGCATGGTATTGCAGGGATTCTCTGAGCATCCAAGGAGGCACAAAGTGAGTGAGCACTAAGAGAGTAAGCTAAGAGCCCTGAGATGCCTCCTGCTCCTATCAATGAAATGGGTGCCAGTTCCTGCACTCAAAGCAGGCTAGCAACAGCATCTCAATGCAAAGTGTTGGTGTGCTCCAAAGGGCAGCACTGATGTAGAGAATTGTGCTCTAAGTGATGTTGAGGTCTGTCATGATGATGTGGTGTGGTAAGAGATGTCCTTCCATTATGACTGATCGGGCCTTTCACCACATCTGGCCAATTAGCACAGTTCTCCTCTTAGCCCTTCCTTTCCCTCCTAGAACCACAAAAGGCTTCCCCTTGTCCTCACCTTCCACCCCGCACAGCTTCCACTATTTCTGCTACATGACACTTGATCACCAAATATATCTGGCCTCTCCTGTTCCCTTTCAGTCTCCTGAAAAGACCATTCCGTCTGTGAAGCCCAGTCTTCCACCCTGACCTTCCTGCCCTTGGCCTCCCACAATTTATCAATTCATACTTAAACAACGCTATACTATTTGTTCACTTTCTATAAAATACAGGTATGCTGCATTCTTGGTAACACACAGGAAGAAAAAGGTCATTGATAAAGCAATTCTTTTTTGGATGAGAATGCTGGCGCTAATCAAGCAGAGCTTGGACATGAGCTCAGGATTTATCCTTGAGGATTTGATACATGGAGAACTGACCCATGCCAAGTGATCAGCAGCACATCCAAAAATCCCGATTTATACTGCTGTGTAAAGAGAACAAGCATGGAACCTTATGGAGGCTTGAGCAACATGGGCTATGGTGAGAAATAAGGCAGAACTGTGCAAGAATTTCAGCAAGGCCTTTCCTTCACCAGCAACAACCTGCAGTACATTCTTACTCATTTCTGGGTATTGAGAAGTTAAATTGTGATTAAATTAAATTGAAAGTTAATCCAATACTTCATTCAACAAAGGATCCAGTCAGTTTGAAACTCTTGAAAGAAAGACAAATCAGCTTGAAATTTCAAAAGGCGTTGGATTATTGTAAACTCCCACTGTAAACAGAAGAATCATTTTGTGGCTCAGAAAGTTTTTTGAAAACAACTAGTTTCATTCTTACAGCTGTGAACTTTATATTATTTTGTTGAGAAGTCAACTAATATACTTAATTCCACGTGTGTATAAATACATACAGTTGTTATATGACTGCTACTTGATTTCTTCTTAAATGAACTTGCTTTACATTTTGAAAAAATAAAATGACGTCTGAATGTATGATATTATAATAGCTCCACCAAAGTGAGATAGATCTCATGCAAGTACAGAATAATTCCAATTGCTAAACATTTGAAAGTGGGACTGTTTGTGCTCTGTTATTAGAAGCATGTTAGGAAAAGCTTACCTCAAATTTAAAACATAAACATTTTCAAAGAAATGAGGAGGTTTGACTTCCCATAAATTTGATCTAAGGCGCAACATCCGAACAGATAGAAAAAGTAGAAAAGACCAGAAGTAATGACAGACCAACAGTCCAAGCTGCAGATGACATTCCAAACTTTCAACAAATTTCTGCTCCAGAAAGGTACTGTAAAGAGAGAATTAATTGTCACGTAAAATAGTAAAGGAGAATTACTTGTTTCAAATTTAGAAAGGGAAATGATTATATTCCTGATGGAACAAGGTAACAGAGGATGTGGATTTTTCTCTGAAGCACTAGGAATGTGTAGGTGATCTGTTCAAGTCCTGAAAAAGGTTGTGCTGTAAGGGCTGTGAAAGTTCCCTCATTATGTCCCCTCCATCTGAAATACTCTTGATATTTACTTTAAAGACTTTACAGCAACATACACTTCTTGGTCCCTATAAGTCAGAGATGTGAAATTCTGTTCCTTAGCTGTGAAAGGTCAAATTATGTTCTTTGAAATTTATCACAATGTTAACTGCCACTCATTTTTACTAAAGCTTTTGCACTGGGTTAACATAACTTACAACCTTTCATTTGTCCCTGAAATACAACCATAGAGCTAACTGCTGAAGAGCTGTGACTAACCCCTGCCTAAAGTTGGTAACATATTTCATAAACCTATTTCTCTCCCCCTATTTCTGTTTCTGTCTCCCCTCACTTGCTTTAAAATGCTCCTTAAAAGCTATCTGTTAGACCAATTTTGTGGTCATATTGTGGTTCTCCTTTTTTGACTCAGTGTCAAGATTTTGTTTAATAGTCACGGTGAAAAGTTCCTTAGGACATTTGAAGACAGCATATAGATGTCAATTATTGGTAATTATGATGAATTAGGCTCAATGATCATAATTGCTGGCATAGACTGTCATGAAGTTCATACACTTGGTGCCAAATAGCAAAGATTTTCGCTATCTATGCATAACACAAATTAGGTACATGGATTCTGTTTTCTTGAAGATCTCTGGTGGGTTTATTTACAGCCAAACTAGTACAAACTTTACAGAGTAATCCCTAGACACAGCCTGTGTCTTAGCTGTTACAATGCAAGTATCTGTAGCCCCTGGTCCAATGATGACAATCAGCTACAGGCTAATGTTGGATTTCTTATGAAGGGGCATCATGCTTAAAGCATCACTTTTAAAGCAATTACACAACATAGACCAGTTGGCTTGAATGGTACCTGTGCTTTAAATTGTACAGATTATAGGAAGTGATTGTGGCTTTAATGCAGAAAGTCACTTTGCTGACTTTGTGTGGTAACGGCAGCATCTGCAGTAAACTAAGAATTTCTGATAGGATTAATTTTCCACTGGAATTAACTGGTGTATATTTTCTGTCCTCTGTTATCTTTGGATAAACTGTTAGAATTTCTTCAATCTCTTTTCCTCTAGTTGTACATTACTGTGGCAGCTAAACCTTTGAACTTACAGCTTTCTCAACGATGACAGCCTGGGCTGTCAGTTCAAAATCAGTTCCTTGATGGCTCAGTGGATTATTGTTTATTTTTGCAGTTTTCAGCTAGATCCCCCATCCCCTTCCTTTTTGATGTGTTATTGGGTTCTATTACCCTGATCAAGTGCACATATTTCCGCTATCAGCTCAGATAATGATTGGCCTTCTGCATCACAGATTATGCCAAGCCAAAGCTTCATATTGTCTACATCCAAGGCTCATTCTCCAGCCAGATCGGGAAATCTCAATCGCTATTCTGTGTTAACTAAGACCAAGATTGAGGTACTCAAATTATGGAAGTGAATGAAGATAAAATTGACATTAAGCAAAATCATCCTATCGATGGTATTTTTGGCCAACAGTATTAGCAGACCTCCTGGCATCCTCTTCTTCTACACTCACCCAGCTTATCTTCTCTGAGATT
Source organism: Rhincodon typus (assembly GCF_021869965.1). Classification (NCBI taxonomy): domain Eukaryota; kingdom Metazoa; phylum Chordata; class Chondrichthyes; order Orectolobiformes; family Rhincodontidae; genus Rhincodon; species Rhincodon typus. Next base: position 46,292,030 of record NC_063345.1, read on the forward strand.
TCTGAAGCATGACCACACCAGTGTAGCTTGCTTCAAGTTCAGTAAGAAAACAGAGCAGCATTTACCTACTGCAATGGTATATGTCAGACATCCCAGTCAACTAAGTGCTAAATCTGAAAACAAAATGTTTTGGGTTTGAATCCTGGCAACTGTAAGCTGGATGAAATTAGCATCACATCCTAGAATGTGGAGAGATAAAGGGCTAAGGTAGCCACTGAGCAGTGCTATGCTACACATTTCCAGGATCTCTTCGCTGTTGGAGAATGAACCAGGGATGACATCAATATATGTAATTGACAATACATGTTCACTGAAGAGCCCTCACAAGGCATTTTGAATTTTCTATTGTACTGGTAAACATTCAGAACAGTTACCCAATGTAATAGGTATGCATCCAACATATCCATCTTGGACAAAAGTTTGGACAACTATACATGAAACAACAGATGGGGCTTGTTGAGGAATGAAAGTGCATGTAGACATGTGTTGTGAACTGTGAACTAGGTATTGAGCCAAGAACTCCGTATTATATTTGGACTTCCATAATTAAAATTATGCGGTGCACTGACAGCTAAGTATGAAGTATCTGTATTGATATACACCAGGAACTGCATTGTGTGCTGAGCAGTGTCCCGGAAACTCCACAGTGTGCTGGGAAATCCACAGCATACTGAGCACTGCATTGGGAACTGCACAGTGTACTAAGCACTGTACTGGGAACTGCACAGCGTACTGAACAGTGTACTGGGAACTCCTGAGGTGTGTGTTTTGGCACAGTTGTTGTTTAATGAACCAGTAGATCTTATTATAAAGGTAAAATTTCTTGTGGAAAACTATCAGTGTGTGTGTTGTAAGAGATTTCTGATAAATCATACCCACTTTCAGAGAGTACAGTTTTTTATATAAAAGTGCAAAACTAGGGTGAATAATAAAAATAATATATTTAATTTGTACAAAAAGCATCCATATCGTTAGATGTTAAAGTGCTGACAGTTCAAATAATTCTTGCTTTATAATGCAAAATTCCTATATATGTTTCACACCTAGTAATGTTCTAATAGTACAAATTTCATCTGGGCCCATTTAAGGATGTACAAACAGAAAGTACTGAAGAAACTCAACAAGTCTGGTAGCTTCTGTGAAGAGAGAAACAGATTTAATGGTTTCAGTCTAATGATTCTTCCTCAGTTATATTAGAATGATTAGAATCATCTCAGCCAGACCTGCTGAGTTTCTCCTGAACTTTCAGTTTTTGTTTCAGGTCTCCAGCATTCACAGTTATTTATAAAACATTTAAAGCAATTTACAATCTAACATGGAATAACTCTTTAATACATAACAAGGTATTGGGTCCAATTCATCCATTGTTCTGCACAATATTTTGAGTCTCTATGAAAACAATTCTGGCTTTCTGTGCTGGGAATTGAAATTTGCACTAAGCACAAGAGTCAGGTGAGTCTGCTCTTCAGCCTCAGAGCCAGATGTCACTATCAAGACCAAAGATCATGTTTTATTATGAATGTCCTGTACAGGAAATTGATTCCTTATTAAACAACAAATGACTTTCTTTGTAAACTGTTCACTGTATCTTTAGGTCTTTTACAAAACACATGTGTATTGCAAGATGCAACATACTCTGGGAAATCTGATCTGCCAAAGTCTACAATACCAGAAATTCCCAGTGTCCACACAAGCTGGAGAAATACCCAGGCTCACACAGGTACTGTGTTGGTATTACTATGGTTTGGAGCTTGTGCATGAAGATAATGTGCCTTCCTGCATTGTAAACATCTGTAATAAACTGGTGAAATGTTCCTAGAGCTATAACATTGGAATTAAGTTTAATTCAACATTGCATCTTCTTTACAAAATGTCTATAAGTCCATGTTGGAAAACATAAGCTAGGAACAGTTGAAAATAGGCCTGTGATGTTTTCAGAGGTTCTTTCTGTGAAGATACATAATTGCCATTTCCACGATTTGCAGTAATACAGTGTGATACATCTGGCTTAACAAAACTGTGGCTTTAAACTCTTGCTGCTGAGTTCTCTTTGTCATGGCCAGACATCAAACATTTGGAACACTGGCATAACTTGAGTATTTGACATGCCCTTGTCTCTATGAGTGGGCTATTACTGCTATCTCTAGGCAGGCTGTTGCAAAAGTTGCCTAAAATACTACTACTCCACGTATCACCTTGGATTCAAATGATTACTGTGATGGTGCTTGCTTAATGGCCATGCATTCAGCTTCTATCCCCTTAACTTAGTATCGGCAGCTCTGAATCTCAGACATCTGTAATGGATTTGAAACTGGTTCTGGTTCCATTTGCTTTGGGAAAGGTTTTGCTGAACCTTCCTTTAATGGTGTAAATAATAACCCTGCGAAAAGAGTTGGATAGGAAGAAATAGATGACTGGATCAAGACAGCTGTTTAGGGCAGAGAGGCACAGAACCAGTTCATTGGCCACATGCAGAAACTGCTTAGAATGACAGCTGGAAATGATTTCCATCTGTGAGAGGACATAAGGGACTCGAACAATGTGATAAGGTATGAAGCACACTATGTAGATTGCGAGGACAATGGAGGTCTTTATGATGGCTCTGGTGCTCACTTTCCTGATTTGCTGCTTTTTCTTCCCTTCGGAGATGTTGTAGAGCTTGACTGCAATCTTGGCATAGGACACCAGGAATAGCAAGGACAGTATAAAAATAAACATGACAGCTGTTAGGTTCATTGCACCCGCGATCACACTCTGGTTCTTGTAGTGGAAGCATTTTGTTTCATTTGACTTTAAGCTGCTCACCACAACAAAGGGCAGCATGAATAAGATGGTAGTGAGCCACACAGCCTTGGATATGCCTGAGCTCCATTTCACACTGTGGATCCTAAACTTGAGGAGAGGTTTTGTGATCTTTAAATAGCGATCCAGGCTGATCAATCCTAGGAATACAATGCTGGCATACATGTTGATATAGAAAAATGTCCCAATGATCTTACAGAAGTAGCACCTTACCATCCACTTGTACTCTCCAATATGGTAAGCAATCCTGAATGGAAGGCAGAGTAACAACAGGAGGTCAGCCACAGCCAGATGCTTCATGTAAATAGAAATAGACGTTGACTTCCTTTGGTTGAAGAAAAACACCCATAAGGCCAGTAAGTTACCAAGGAGCCCAATGACACAAATAATGATGTAGAAGATAGGCAGACTCAATGCAAGGAAACCATCTTCAATGGTGCAGTTAGTGTCCTTTGATAGTACAATAACATCTACTACTGACTGGGAAACATTGGCAAAGGGCGATTGTGTAGATGACAACTCAGCCATGGTTCCAATCTAAATCATGGAAAGAAAAGAACACATTAGTTCTGTATGGTAATGAAAACCATTCCAATAGCATCTAAGAGCTTTAAGGCAGGCTTATTCCCATCACACCAAGAGTGGGACACTTTTGTATGCAATTCCAAGTGGTAATTTTGATTCCTTGTTGGACAGAGCTATCTATCACTCCGCTCTCTAACTTTTTGCTGCTTTTTCAAGGTACTAACCTCTTCTTTAAATTGAGCCCAAAATCGTTTGGTACTCATTGTCAAGGATTTTTCAGATTAATAACAGCCCAAATTTCAGCAACCAATGAATCAAAAAGGATAAAAACATTGTCAAATGCCCAATTAACAAACCCTGTAATTCTTTTAGGCAGTGGTTATGTTTGCACACTTTTGGTCATCCATGCCAATTTGATATCCTAAATAAATCTAGTCCCATTTGCCAGCATTTGGCCCATATCCCTCTAAATCCTTCCTATTCATATATCCATCCAGATGCCTTTTAAATGTTGTAACTGTACCAGCCTCCACCACTTCCTCTAGCAGCTCATTCTATACATGCACCACCCTCTGGGTGAAGACGTTGCCCCTTAGGTCCCTTATAAATGTTTCCCCTGTCACCTTAAACCTAATCTCTCTAGTTTTGGATTCCCGTACGCTGGCAAAAAGACCTTGACAATCACCGTATCCATGCCCCTCATGATTTTATAAACTTCAATAAGGTCACTCCTTAGCCTCTGACGCTCCATGGAAAATAGCCCCAGCCTATACAGCCTCTCCCAATAGCTCAAACTTTCCAACCATGGCAATATCCTTGTAAATCTTTTCTGAACCCTTTCAAGTTTCAACGCAGTATTCCAAAAATGGCTTAACCAAAGTCCTATACAGCCACAACATAAACTTCCAACTCCTATACTCAATGCATTGACCAATAAAAACAAGTGTACTAAACGCCTTCTTCACTACTTTGTCTCTCTGTGACTCTGCTTTCAAGGAACTATGAACCTGCACCCCAAAGTCTCTTTCTTTGGCAACACTCCCCAGGACCTTACCATTAAGTGTATAAGTCCTGCCCTGATTTACCTGACCAAAATGCAGCACCTCAAGTTTATCTAAATTAAACTCCACCTGCCACTCCTCAGCCCATTTACCCATCTGATCAAGGTCCTGTTGCACTCTGAGGTACTACACCATCAATTTTGGTGTTATCTGCAAACTTACTAAACGTACCACCTACATTCTCATCCAAATCATTTATATAAATGACATAAAGCAGTGGACCCAACACCAATCCTTGCAACACATCAATGGTCGCCAGCCTCCAGTCTGAAAAGCAAACCTCCACCACTACACTTTGTCTTCTACCTTTGAGCTAATTTTGTATCCAAATGTCTAGTTCTCCCTGTATTCCATGCGATCTATCCTTGCTAACCAGTCTACCATGAGGAACCTTGTTGAACGCCTTATTCATGTCCATATAGACAATGTCCACTGCTTTGCCTTCATCAATCTTCTTCAATCTTGCATTTACCGGGGCAATTTGTGAGAATAGAAATTTAAGAAGAAAACCAACATCCATACAGTATGAGAGGAAAATGCTGATTGGTTAGACAATGGACTATGATTGATAGAGACGTTGCCAAGGAGAATGCAACAGTTAATGTTAACTGCCAAGTTTTGTTTAAATCTTAAACCAGGCAGTTTTAGATAAAGCCTGGCAATTAATTTACAATCATTAACTGGTGCATTCTCTACGGCAATGAGTCAACCACTCACTTTTCCAAGCAGCAAACTCTTTTCATACTGTTGATTTCCCCCTTAAATTGATATTCTT